>NC_138369.1:117109923-117197763 GCF_054177405.1 Leptonychotes weddellii | reverse complement strand
GGGTGGGAGGATGGGTTAGCCTGGTGATGGGTATTAAAGAGGGCACGTTCTGCATGGAGCACTGGGTGTTATACGCAAATAATGAATCATGGAACACTACATCAAAAACTAATGATGTAATGTATGGTGATTAACATAACATAATAATAAAAAAAATAGGCTGCTTTTCAGACATTTTGAAATTGTGAAGATATCTGAGTAGGTTCGGTCAAAAGAGCCACATTGGCTTTTAGACATCATCTGATTCTTCTCTCCTGGTCTTTTGATTCTGTGATAATTCCCTGGATGATGATGTCTTTCCCAAGTAATGAGTAACCATGATGAATATGTCAGCTTTTTAAAGTTAGACTTTCTAACGCTCATGGGTAAAACATTACACTTCTTGTTTTCTCTCTTCTAAGAAGCAGCTGAACAGACCAAGTTTAAAGTTTATCTGAATGAGGAACAAAGACTGGAAAGCTTTAGGCTGAAGGGATGTGTCCAAAACCTTGGGAACCTTGGTGAAGAAGGGGGATTACAGTCAAAGTCTGTATGTAACCTTAACTACAGTGTTAACTAAGAAAATCATTTTAGCAACACAGGTTGGCGTGTTTATAGCTACTTTTCTTTAACAAAAGATTAGAAAATAAAGGAGAAAGGGAAGTGGATGAGACATTCCTGTGATCACACAGCCTAAAACAGTAGACTTCAAAGCTTCCGAAGTAACCATTCTTATAATCCAGTGCTTAAGTCTCCCTAAGTACCAACTGGCAAGGTAGATCGGAACGGCTTAAATATTTATTAGGATTCCCGGTAGGAAACTTTCAATAGAGGCAATGACCATTGACATACATGGGGGTAAAGATTTTATTTTTCCCACTTTTTTTAGTTAAAAAATCTTTATTTTGAAGAATGAACAACAAATTTTAAGAATACTGATCATTTGTTAGTTTCATGAGTTTTACAAATTTCGTCCATCCACTTATTTACTTATTTTTTCATTTGGCAAATATCTACAGGCCTCACTGTGTGCAGTGTTCTGCTTGGAGTTTCAGGGGCAGAATGAGATTAGTGGCATTAGAAGCCATTAGAAGTGACTGGTATTCAGTTGGCCTGTCCATTCCGAAGTTCCTCTCAGATACAGCCTTGGTTTAAACTGCTTCCTTAGCCCTTCTTAATGAGCACCGGGAAGATTTAGGAGCTTGCTGCTATTGACTTGGTGAGATGTGAGCCTGGACCTATAGAAAGTCTTCTGCTCCTGTTGTGTGGACTAAGCCGTACAATCAGCATGGGTTTCTCTTCCTGGTGGAGTCTGACTGCACTGAGATCCTACCTGAGGACTGTTGCTCTGCTTAGCTCTTTCCAGCATCTTTCCCATAGGTCTTATCTCACTTACTTTAGCCCCAGATGATGGATGGGAAGGGATGAAAGAGAGAAGGAAGAAGGGGACAGAAATACTAGAATTATGTTGCTCTTCCAGCCCAACTTCAGACTGGCCCATTGCCTGATGGTTATGCTGTTTCAGCCCATGCCCATCTAGTACCCTCCTGTACCATTGTTTTTCAGGTTCTCTGGTGGCTCTATCCTATCCAATCCTATCCTATCCTATCCTATCATCTTATCCTATCCTATCCTTCCCTATCCTATCCTTATGGAACTGCCATTTCCATCCTTAGATCTCTCTTTCCAGTGCCACCGAAGTCTGGCTCCTCCTCTCAATAGCGTTCTTGAGAATTTACCTGTCTGGGATATTATCTCAATAGGCTTTGTAAACTAGTTGTGACCAAAACATTGAAACCATAATACCACCTTACTTTTGAATAGCATTTTGAAATTTACACAGTTCCATTTAAAGTAGTCCTACTTGTTAGGGGCACCTGGGTGGCTCAGTCAGTTAAGCATCTGACTCTTGGTTTCAGCTCAGGTCATGATCTCAGAGTTGTGAGATTGAGCCTTGCATCAGGCTCCATGTTCAGCTCCAAGTCTGCTTGAGAGTCTCTCCCTCTGCACCTCCTCCCCAAATAAATAAATAAAATCTTAGAAAGAAAATAAAGTAGTCCTACTTGTTAGATCATAGGGATGATTGTTACCTCTTTCATTAAAATTCACATTTTCATAAAGATAAAACATAGTGGGGAGAATTTGCAGCAACTGAATTTACCCAATAAGATTTCATTGATATTTATAAATATATAAAAACTATATTAGTTATGTCATCGCTTGTGTCTTACAAGCCAATGTTGCCAGTATAGAAACTAACACTTGAGAGAAGTGAGCAGTTTTTGGAAGCTTCACCAATTCAATAAAAATTCATTATACTAAGAGGCATTTTACAGAAAGTGAAATATAAAAAGCCAAGATACATATGAAAAAGTAGTCAAACATATTAGTAATCAAAGAAATGTAAATCATAACAATGAAATACCACTTTCAAGCTATCAGATTGGCAAAGATATGAAATAATGGTTAATAACAAGAGTGTCTAATGTAAACTGCTAAAATATGGGCTTGGGCACATTTCTGAAGAGCAATTTGGCAACATATTGTTTTAAAAATAGACATATCCTTAACACAACAATTCTACTTCTAGGAATATATTCTAAGAAATAATCAAGTATGTATAAAAAGGATGTTCATTACATCCTTTAACATCCTATGACATTGTTTATAATATGAAAAAATATAAGCAACAAATTGTTCAAAAATAGGAGCTTGATGAAGTAAATGATAATGCAGTCCTCAGAAAGGCTATTGTAGAGCAGTTAATGATATAGATAGATGATATGATGTATTTTAAGTAAAAGAAAAATGTTTCAAAATATTATGTACCATATCATCCCATTTTAATTCTATGTGCATGAGAGGTGAATGGACTAAATACCAGAGGGATATGTGCCAAAATATTAATAATGGCTATCACTGAACGGTTTAATTATAGGATATCTAATCCTTCCCTTTAGTTATTTTTATGCTCTAAATCTCCCTATTCCCTTCATAAATAATAAAAAAAGATTAAAAATCATTATAAATAGAGAAAAAAGTAATTATCCTAATGATTACCCGTGTGATTTAAGGCAACAGGTCTGAAACATTTTGCTCTCAGGACCCCTTGATACACTCCTAAAAATTATTAAGGAATCCAAAGAGCTTTTATTTATGTGAGTTCTATATATTTATATTTATTGTAATAGAAATTAAAACAGAAATTTGGAAAATATATGTGAATTAATTAACTTAAAATAATAATAAATCCCTTGAATGTTAATGTATTTTTATGAAAAAAGTACTATATTTTTCTAAAGTAAAGACATTTAGTGAGAAGATTTACACTGTTCCACATTTTTCAAGTCTCTTTAGTATCTGACTTCACAGTAGGTGGCTAGATTTTCATATGCTTCCACATTTTATCTACTGTGGTATCACATGCTATGTAGCTTCTGGGAAACTCCACTGTACATTCATGAGAGGACGAGAGTAAAAAGGCAAATAAAATCAGGCATTTATTGCCGTAATGAAAATAACATTTATGCAAAAATTGTTTGGATCTTGTAGACCTTCTAAGAGGGTTTTGGAACCTTCTGGGATCCCCATACCACATTTTTAAGAATGACCAGTTTAAAGTATTGCAGCTAGGTGGTATGAAGAAATTAATTGTAATGAAAAGACAGCAATTTCAAATGTTTGTTGCATGCCAAGAACCATGCTGATGGTTTATGAATACAATCTTATTTAATCCTGACCACAACCATAAGAGCCAATTACCATCATAAGCTTCATGTTACAAGTGAGGAAACTGAGGCAAGAGGAGGCCAAGCAACTTGATTATCGCTTCCAGGGCATTTGTCTCCAGTGCTGGTCCTCTTGACCATTACCTACTGAGAGGGCCTATTATCACCTCATGCCATCCTGAGGAATGATGGCCACATGCTGGAGAACTCTGCAATGGCACCTCACGACTGGGCTCTACAGTACCTGGAAGATGTGCTTATTTATCAGAAAAAACCCAATCTTACATGCCATGGAATGCAAAAAGGTGAAATTCGGAGGATATTGGAAAACATTCTTTCAAGTTTAGTGCATTGTCACCTTTTAGATCATAGGGTCAGCCTCAGATGGGAGCAGAGATCTCTCTTCCTTTGGCCTCCTTGCTGCCTGCCTTTCCCCCCATGTCTCTCCTGGCTGTGGGGTTCCTGCCCCTGTTCTTTGTATCAGGCCAACCTAGTGGAGCTCTTCACTCTCGGCTATTCATTCTGGAGAGCAGAAGTGAGCTATTAGGTTTTGCAGAGAGGAACACCCACCGAAGAATCAAACCTCTCTCTTGCTAACGTTGAGCCACTTTCCCAGCGTAACTTCAATGCATTGGTATGCTACCTAAAAGCACAAGCCCAATGAATTCGAAAAGCCAAATTTACTTGAAAGTTAACTAAGTTCAAAAGATAACTTATTTTAATATCTGAAATGATTTCTTTTCATATGATAGTTTATCTGTCATCTGTACTTCCAAATGACTACTTTTAGGCCATCTTTTAAAAATGTGCAGTGATTGCTCATTTTTATGACTGTGAATATATGGAGGAGTTGGATACATCTGCAAAACCTTTTGTGGGCATATAAGAAAACATGTGGTCTAGACTTCTACTCTTTTTTTTAAGATTTTATTTTTAAGTAATCTCTACTTTCCAAGTGGGGCTTGAACTTACAACCCCAAGATCAAGAGTCACACACTCTACTGACTGAGGCAGCCAGGCGCCCCTAGACTTCTACTTCTCCTCCATCTCTGGTTTTAGTCACCTTGAAATAGGCTTCTCTATTAGTCCAAGTTATTCTATTAGTAATTACCTTCTTTGCTCCCCTCTAAAGCCTGAAGACTTAGCTGCCATGTACTTCTATTAGTTTTTTTTTCTTAGGATATTAGCTCTTGGACTTTAGGAAGCATGCTTCTGATCTTTTCTCTCCTTCTCTTCCATACACACACATGTTTCAGAAGGGCGAGGAGAGTGTTTTATTCATTTCTATAACATTTGTGCCTAGTGGTGCCTGGCATGTAGCGATATATTGAATAAAAACATGTTGAATTGACCCTGATAGAAATAATTCTTAAAATTCCTTTCTTGTTTTCTTTCTTTTCTTCCTTCCTTATTTCATCATACAATAAAAACTTACTAAATTCTTCTTACAAGCCAGACACCATGCCAAGCAAGTACCAAGTTATATATTTTATCCTGCCTGATTTCAAGAAGCTCATAGTGAGCAAAACTGCAGTTGAAAAGGTAGGTAGTGTTCCTACCTTTTGGGTTTTCACAGTAATTTGCGGAGATTAGATCAAGATAACATCCTAAGCCAAAATGCCACAAAATGACCAAAACAATGTTGTTGAGTGAGAAATCAGTAACTGTACTGAGAATTAAGAAAGAGGGCTAATAACAGACTAAAAATCTCAAGGAACTCCTAAGTGTTAAAACCAACTAACCAAACAACCGACAAAAAAAGAATTACATAGAATCGGATCATGGGAGAAATAACCTTCAGAAAGTGTGGCCCAAAACACACACAAAAGAGTGCTTATACCCAGGTGGGAATAATTCTTGGGGAGGCAAAGCTCAGAGTTAGTGGTTACAAGAAGGAAGGGTCCCTAGGCACACATGCAGTGTGTAGACGGCGACTCCGCTGTTGCTGCAGGCAGTCCCTCCCCCTTCCCTCTCCCACCTGTGCTGATCACACGCAGCTGCTGAGCTGGCCCATAGGCGAAAGTGAGAAGGCTCTGGAGCCAGAAGGGCAGTGTATTGCTCCAGGCAGGTGCTCCTCAACCCCCAACAGTGCTGGAAGGCCTCCACACTCAAAAAACAAGATACCAGTTGGCTTCGGCAGTACACCCCATCTTTCTCCCACAATCACTGAGGATGGCTTAGAGAAAACACAGCAAGCCGGTGTACAGGGATTTTCAAAGATCATCCCACATTCCTGGAGTAATAAGACAAACAGAAGAAGAATTTAAAAATAAGTACAATTAATATCTGTGAATGCTAAGAGATTATTGTATCAATCAAAAATAAACGAGAGATTTGGGAAATTAAATATTTGTCACAAAAGACTAATATCCTCAATATATTAAGAGTTCTTTTCTTTTAAAAAAACAAAAATACAATAGGAAAATTGGCAAGGGTAAGAGGATATAAATGATTCTTAAATATTTGACTATACGCTCTGCCTCACTTATGGCAAGAAAATTGCAAACTAGAAGTACAATTAGATAATATTTTCGCCTATAAGATTGATAAAGTTTGAATGCTTTGATAACACTTTGATTTGGTGAAAGTGTGAGAAAACAAGCTCCCATATGTTGCTGATGAGAGTAAAATCAGCATAATCTATATGAAGACCAGTTGGAACAGTTAGGCTGCAAATCAAGTTAAAATGCCCTGGAGCCAGGAGATGCACTTCAAGAAATCTAGATGTGCATGCACGCAAATGAAATTTCACTTGCGTGTCTACAAAAAAAATAATTGCAAACTTTTTTGGATTGGCACAATATTGGAAACAATCAAAATATCTATCAGGGAAAACTGGTTAAATAAATTATAGTACATCCCTACAAGGGAGACTCATGCCTTAAAAAGATTGTACAATTCTACATTTGAGAGTTTATCCTACGAATATTCTTGCATATAGGTGATGTACTTGCACAGAGATACTTGCAAAGTGAACAAAACAATTTATGAAAAAGGCTTTTTATTGAAACATTTCTTGTAATTGCAAAAAGTGAGAAATAAACCAAATGTCCACTAATAGCAGATTGATTAAATAAAATATGGTACATTCAAATGAAGAAGTACCTTTCCATTGTCAAAATAAATAGAGAAACTCTATGGGTAAGATGCTGAAAGTTCTCTTCAGATACACCGTTAAGTGAAAAGGCAAGTGTATATTATGCTATTTTTGTGAATAAGGAGGAGGAAAATATACACATTTGTGTTGTACTCATGCAGAAAAACTCTGGAACATTGCAAGAAAATAAAAATAGTGGTTTTCTGGTTTGGTGCTTGAAACTGGGCAATGGGGGAATAAGAGCTAGAGAGTTTTCACTATATGTCTTAATTTTAAAAAACTGAGCAATATGAATGTATTATCTCTTCAAAAAATTTTAAAGAAAAGCCCAAAAATCAAGCAAGAAAAAGAAATGGCTCCATATGTATTTACATTGAGATGTCCAAAACATATTGCTAAGTGAAAACAAAAGCAAAATAAACAAGCACAAAAGCATAACAGTGTATGGAGTGTGATACTGTTGTGCTTAAAAAAAAGAAAAAAAAGCCTGATTCCAAGGCTGCATATGCACACACTATTTCCGAGAGGATACACAAAAATGAGTACCAGGAGGAAGAGCCAAAAGAGAACTGGCATGGTGGAATAGCTAGGGGATAGAGATGTCAGAAAGACTTTTATTTGACTATATCACTCTTAGAACTTTTTGAATTTTTTTCCTATATGTGTGTATTACCGATTCGAAGAATGAAGTGGTTTTCAAATGACATTACAATAAAAAAATCAACAGATGGAGTGAATAGCATCATTAATGTTTGCTAAGGGATTTCATTTATTTTATTTATTTAGTATATATGTGTTGGAAATATAAGGGTAAAAACTGAAAAAATTGAAATAGAATGCATAACCTTCAAACCATATAAGAATCTCAATAAAATAAATCTTGCTACTCCCAAGTTAATACAATAATTTTACTCCACCTTTAATCAAACGAACAAAAGGAGACCATGAAGAAAAAAATGCAATCCACAAAAAGCAAACAGAAAATTTAAATTATGATGGCAAGAAGAAGTTCAAGTATATAAGTAATCACAATAAATTTCTAGTAGTAGTAAATTTTTAATAGTATTTCTACAACTAAAGGACTCTCCGCTTGGGTTGAGAGTTGGAGCCCTGCCTTGGAGCCTGCTTCTCCCTCCCCCCACCCTCGTGCTCTCTCTCTCTCTCATTATTTCTCTCTCTCAAATAAATAAATAAAATCTAAAAAAATAAGAGATATCCAAAATTAATTAGATAAATTAGATAAATTAATTAAATTAAAACCAAGGACAAGACATACATGCCAGGTTAATGCTAACTAACCATAAGAGACTCTTTTTTTTTTTAATCTTATTTATTTATTCATGAGAGAGAAAGAGGCAGAGGGAGAAGCAGGCTCCCCAAGGAGCAGGGAGCCCGATGCGGGACTCGATCCCAGGACTCTGGGATCATGACCTGAGCCAAAGGCAGACGCTTAACCATCTGAGCCACCCAGGAGCTCCAGGAGACTCTTTATCACAGAAAACAAACTGAGGGTTGCTGGAGGAGATGGGGGTGGGGGATGGGGTAACTGGGTGATGCGCATTAAGGAGGGCACGTGATGTAATGAGCACTGGGAGTTATATATAGCTGATGAATCACTGAACTCTACCTCTAAAACTTATAATACACTCTATGTTAATTAATTGAATTTAAATAAATAAAAAAAGAAAAAAGAGGTATCTAAATAATTTAGATAAATTAATTGGATAAATTAATTAGATAAAATCAAGGACAAGACATACATACCAGGTTAATGCTAAGATAAAATTTAAGTATTGTTAAAGCACCATAAGACAAAATCGTCCCAGAAAAAAAAAGTGTGAAAAGGGACAAAGGCTAGTTTATATTGAGAAAAGGAAAAATCCACAATAATATATAACAGTCATGAACATTATGTATCTAACAACATTAAAGTGTATAAATCAAAAACAGTTAAAAGTACAAAGGAAAAACAATCAGTCTGCAATCACAGTGGGAGACAGCTCCTTAGAAATAACAGAACAATTAGACAAAAACAAGAAAGGATCTAGAGTTTTAAATAACACTATTAGCATGTTTAATACTTAACTTTGTATCCAAAAAACAATGAATACACTGTCTTGTCAAACACATATAGTACAGAAAATTAACCATGTATTATTGGTCTATAAAGAAAATCTCAACTAATTGCAGAAAGCAGAAATCATATGAACCATATTCTCTGAGCACAAAACAATAAAATGAGAAACTATTAAGAATAGAAAAAAAAAAGTACCTATCCATTTAGAACATATAAACAATTCTTCAAAGTCAGTTAAAAGAAAACAGCAAAAATCTGACATTTCCCTGGGATTGCAGGGCTGACTTCATTGTACTGGTACATTGTGAAGCCAAGGGAGGTTGAAAGCTTGTTTGAGACTGCTGTGGTTGCAGGGAGTATTGCCAGGTATAAACCTTCCTTGGGGTTGTACATGTTGATTCCAGTAAGGTTAATTTGTGGGAAATATTAGAGAATAGGACACTGAGAATTTTGTCCTATCTGGAAAAATTACAGCCAAATGCATGTTAAAATTAAATTGTTGAAATAATGATATGGTTTTAAAAAAGGTTATAGAGCTATACATGGGCCTATATTTACATTTGGAGGAATAAAACATTACAACATTAACCTTATTCTTATATATTGCCCTTCCCAAAGTTAGGGAGAAGCACATAACCACCTTAGGAAATCATTGGAATGAAAGAAAAATCTCCAGGTAGATAATGGCATCTTCCTATAATAGTTGGCACTGCCAGTTAATCTGGAATATTCTCCTGAAACTCTAGAACAGGGATTCAGTAGAACAGTTCAACATTGCTTAATGAGAAAGGCCTAGATCAATGACAGACCCCGGCATCTGAACACGAAGTCTACCAGAGACTAGCACATCTTTTGGAATGTTAGATCTGGAGGGGCCCTTAGAGAAAAAATTGTTCAATTTCATCAGTGTCATCACCAATTTTATAGTGAGACACCAGAATTGGGGTTTTCTTTTTCCCAGACAGGATTTCTTCTATACTTCCCATTCCTGCTTAGTGTGTCTTTCAATTTTTTTCATTCTGAATCATAACAGCTTAATGAATCAAACATCCCTTAATTAAAATACTCTGAGAAGTTTTACTGATTAGTGGTTTACACCTTTAAAAGTAAATCAGAAAATGAAATGTGACTGTCTCTCAGACAATGTGTACTTTGTAAACCCTGGAAATCAGGAAGGTTGTATAATTGGCACCTTTCCCGAGTTCAACCAGTCAGGGCCAATTAAGGGGATTCACCAGTGTTAATTTTTCAAGCAGTAAAGAACCTCAAGACATGAAAATGCATATGGTAAGCTAGAGCAAAGAAAGCAGCTTTTTGCTCAGTCTGATACTGCTCCAGGCCTGGGACATGACACTTGTGATCTCCCTTTCTTATCTGATTACAAAGGATGATAAAAAAGACAGGAACGTCTTTTAACTGCAGCACATTTCAACTCTTCAAGGGAGGAACCAATAACATATTAGTTGTGAATGGACACATACAAGGGTTTTTGTTTGTTTGTTTGTTTGTTTGGATGGTTTTTTTTTTTGGTTGTTGTTTCATTTTATTTTGTTTTGTTTCTTTCACTGTTTTCTCCCTGAGGCAACCCTGCCCCATCAGAGATGCGCATAGAACAAGGTGGTTTTTTTTTTTTTTTAGCAGAAGGTGAATTTTAACCATATATATGTTTTAGTCTTGCAATGATATTAATTATAAAAATGTAGTTCATTAAGTAAGATCTACCTCCAGTATTAATTTTAATGCATTCGCTTTCCCTCTGAAACCTTCTAACCACATCCTCTGTGGGACAGCACAGCATATTAGAAAAGAATTATTGAACATTTTTCTTTACATTTAAAAAAAATCCCTAGGGACTTAAAAAAAAACTAATGGGAAAGTTGGATTCTGCTAGGTTTTTTAGGGTTGTTTTTTAACTTTCGAAAAAGAGATTGTTCTGTACAAATTGCTCCACAATGAAAATTGCTAGACAACTAGGGTTCCCATTTTGTTTTTTTTAATATCACAAGTCAAATGGACTTATAGGTACTTTGAATATAATACAGGGACTTTTTTTTCTTTCTTTTTTTTTTTTTTTACAATATCAAACTGTAAATACTTCTTGCCTTCTAGATACAATTAAAAATATTGTATCTTTAGTTTTCTCTCTTCTAAAAAGAAGCAGCCTGATAGTTATATAGTTCTATTTTATGTCTCTCTTTCAAATAGAGCTGGCCTAAATCAATTTCTACAAAAGTAGGGCCACAAGAAAAAGTGATATCTTTAAACAGGTGGCATTTTTAGAGTAAAAAATGCACACGATTTAGAGATAAAAGACTTGGCATTAAATTCTGGCTTGTCCACTATGTATGTAATTTAGAGCACATTACTTACATCAGTTCTTTGATATAAATTGAAGGAAATAATACTTAATTCATTATGTTGTTGTAGGGATTAAAGAAATCTACTGGACTATGATTTTCTTGAAATTTGAGATTATATTTTATTCACATTTTTCGTTTGATTTTTATTAATCATGTCCCTTGGCCCACTCTTCTAAGTGGTGTGACTAGATTGTCAGGGACTAAAATGTTAATTTTAATGTGTTTACTTTTCCTTCGAAACCTTCCAATCATATTCCCTGTGATTTTATCACTGACGATTTTCCTTTTAGACATATGGAGATCATATAAATATATGGCTTAATATTAAGTTAGTGACTTTTGCTAGTGAAGATGTTCTAAACCTGCATCTACTTTTTGCAATTACTTCTCTGATGTCACCTTCTATCACTCTGCTCTGTGCTCACTCTGCTCCAGCCAGACAGGCCTCCTTAGTGTGCCTTTGGGCCTTTGCACCTGCTGACTCAAACACTGTTTCCTAGATCCCCATGCATCTCGCCCCTTCAATACCTTCTCTTTTCAGCTCAGATCTCAGCAAGATCGCTGTTCCCCCCTTTATAAAGTAGCATCCTCAGTCCTTGTCATCGATGCCCCCTTCCAAGCCCTATCTTATTTACCTTATTCACTTTTTTCCCATGGTGCTATGACCAATTGGAAAAATCCATCCATCCATCCATCCATCCATTCATTCATTCATTCATCCATTGCTAATCGTCTGTCTTCCTTCATTAGAATAAAGCTTTGTTGGGCCTGTGGTTTTGTTTTGTTCTTGCACTTGATTCTCAATAAATATTTGCTGAATGATTAAATGATTTAACAAACGAATTAGTGCACACAGAGAGGATTCAGAAACCCTTCCTCCTTTACTCCAGACCAAGATAGGACTCATTACCATAATTCCAGGCCAGAGTGTAAATATCTTCATTCAAATGTTCAGTGTCTCTTCCTATTATTTGTTTCAACATCTGTCTTTTCTATTGTAATATAGAGTCTTCAGGAGTTGATGATCCTGTTGTATTTCTGTCTGTGTCTTTTCCTTTCATTCTCCACTCATTCTCTTAGTGCTGGCTAGCGCACAGTAGGCTTTTCCACTTTAATTAAACAGGACAAACTGATACAACCCAGCATAGCTTTTGGAGTTGTCTAGCCAAATCAAGGAATGTCACAGGACTGTGATGTTAAATTTGATATGGTTATACTATATATACTATACACTTTCTCAAGGATTAAAAAGAAATCAGTTGAGGGTGTTTCTGTTCTTGCTCATAGAGATATCTCAATAAGGCTCCATTTCCCAATGCCTGCTGCTCAGCCCCAGGCACTGTAAAGATAGAGCTTCCAAGACTCCTGCAGAAGAAAAGCTTCTGAATGTCAGCACTAAAAAGTTGGTGGGATCTGTGTTTAGCTTTCTTTAAAAAGCAATTCTGAGAGGAAAAAATTTTTTGATTAGCCATTATGAGCCACCCTTTCTCAAGTGAGATTCTGTGAAGAAGTGTTTAAATGTTAGCTTCATTTTTGTAAACGTATGCACACTAGCTCTTTCATAGAACCAGAATGATTTTCCTGGATCAAAGATTTGCTTGAAAATCACTCTTTCATTAATGGTGAAGTGTCTATTTTGTTACAGTGAAATTCTAAGAACTCACTGTAGAAATTAATAGATACATTTAAAAAAATCTAATGCATTGTGCTTCCTATATAAAGATGATGCTTTGGACCTGGCATCAATGTCTTTGGCACTTTGAGCTATTTTCTCAACCATGGGATTAGAGCCTCATGTGAAAGATGAGTGTCTGGGGCTGGGGTACGGGCTCTGGTCTTCCTGAAGTGTAGATAAGTTTGAATTTAATTGCTGGAGGCATGCCTGAGAGACATTCAGGACAACTGCTCCTTGTCAGTGTGGAACAGATTAGAAATCAACTTGTCTGTGTTTTACTCCCAACTCTTGCCACTTTCTAGTTATGCTTGACACTTATTCTTTCTGGATCTCATCCCTACAGAAAAAGTATTTTTAAAAGTCCAGGATCTGAAACCTTTCAACAGTCTTCATGCTTTGGGGTTTTGGACTCTCTGGTCCACTCTATAATCTATATCTATAAGTCTCCAACTTCCAATATGCCTTACCTAGAAGATTAAATGATGGTTTTGTCATGATGAAAGTAATACCTTAAGAGTGTGCATAGGGGGCCCCACAATTTTATAGGTCAGTTTACTGAAAGTGCCTATGTGCTTGAGTTGTTTGCTTTTACTCTAAAGAAAGGCTAGATAATAACTTGCTGGATCAAGCAGCAAACAGCGGCTGTAACAGGATCCTCTTCCTGTTGACAGAAGGTCAACGCAACTGTTCTCGCTGTACTGACTGACATTTCTGTTCCGAGAAATAATTAGGTATCTTTATACCTTTGCTTGTTTCATCAGGAACATCCATTATTGACTGAGGCAGCAGAGGTGGAGGCCACACCAGAAGGATGGGACATGCTTCCAGTGACATTATCTGGTGTATCGACAATTTTGCTATCTGTTCCTCATCATTTGCAACAATTCTTGTGTGTGTGTACATGTTTTAAAGGGGAATGAGAAGTCAAGGACCACATTATTTCTTCAGAGTCTTGGATTTTTATTTTCTTTTAATGAGTCAAGGGAACTTAGACTTGAGCCTGGAGGCCATTTTCGACGGCCTCTATACAAAGTCTTTAAGTGACTTCAATTTTTCAGAAAGGCAAAATGCAGTTTGGAGTCTACTTCATGCCTTAAATCAATTGGTTCAATTTATCTCCCTGCCCGAGCACACCAATATCCATATGGTTATTTTGGTAAACTTACTCTTATAGTAGTGCCTAGTGAAACTAATACCCTGATATCTCATCAGTAAATCTCTAAGGTGGAGATAAGGAACTTTAATGATTCACTAAACATGTCAGGTACCAGACGAATCCAGGAATGTGATACCTAACTGCACTCTGTCACCCAGGACAGACACCTGGTCATCATCCTTGACACCTTCCTCTCCTTTACTCCCCACGACCAAATAATCCCCAAGTCCTGTTGACTTGGACTCACTCACTGTTATCATCTGGGTCTTAACCCCTAATCTCCTAGTCTCAATGCACGTGCTATTAATCTTCCAAACCAAATTAAAAATTAAACTTCTGAAGTACAAAACTGTTTCTGTCACTGCACTATTTCAAGTCACTAAGTCAATTGTTACTGCTTTCAGAGAATATGCCTGGCACAGAATAGGTACTCAATACATGCTCATTAAGTGAAGGAAAGAATGAATCCATTAAGCCAGGATCCTTAGCATGACCAGTAAAACCACCACTTCTATGCTATGCATTCCACCAATGGTATGTAAGGGAGTATTTAAGTAGTTCACCGACAAATATATTTACTTCAGTGGTTATATATTTATTTTTTATGAGTTAAGTTACTAATTTTCCACATATAGATATAAAATGTACTTTTGGCATAAATATCTTAGGTTGTAAGAGTGAGTTCATTTAAAGAAGGAATATCAGTTATGGGCAGTGTAAACGAAACAGGGCTAAGACCAACATTAAGCTAGCACAACAATCATCATTGTAATAACTTGCCTCCATATTTGTTTCTCCTATTGGACCATGAGCTCCTCTAGAACAGTGATAGCCCTTTTACAGTGCTGGCCACATGGAAAAATAAACTATTATTTGAGTGAACGAAGTTAGGCAAATTCAGTTTGGGTAGAGCCAGGACAAGGGCCTGGGTTAATGAATGGTAATTGCTAGGATGATGTTTAGACAGAACAACAATGTTAATAAAGATAGCATCTTTAATATTCCACCTTTGTAATGTTTCAGCGACTATTTAGGCATGAGTTTTGGAGGGAAAGAGTTTCAAAACACATTTTCTAGGCAGTGTCTACATAATACCCAAAGGTTTAAGTACAAAGTGAAAAATTCAGTCAATTATTTGGATGGTTAGCTTTCACAGAACCAAACATTCAAATCATAGAAACCATTTAGAAGACTGAATCTTTAGCTTCCATCATAGCCTTCCTCTTCTGTTCTCTAAAAAGTTGTTCTCTGAAGTAATAGCTTTAAATTCTATAGATTAGGTTAAAAATGAAAGCACAAAGATGCAGACAAGACACTTTTCAATGTGTTTTTATTTATGATTCTATGGCCCTGGGTTTCATTTGCTTTCACTGGTATTTTTTTTCCCTTTTTAAAATTCATTTAGACTTGTAGAGTACAAGAGTTTAGGGGATCTCAATGATGATCTGACCTCATTCAGGCAATAAAAACATGAGCTGAGAGATGCTAACACGCCCAGGTCTTAAGGTCAAATTAAGCATAGTTGAGAATAGAAGCCACATCTCCTGGCACCCAGGCTGTGCTTCCCTCTGGAGAATGCTGCCACTCTTTCCATTAGCATCCTTCCTCCCCATCCCTATAATTCCTCTGTCTGCACTGATCTCCTCCCTTAAGTGGCTAGTCTTTAATTTTTTTGCCTTATTATATGAGTTAACTAAGGTAGGGATGTATAGAGCCTTGAACATTTTTTTTTTCATTAATGGTCCATTTCTGTAAGCAAGTCACTTCCCAGAATCTGTTCAGCAGGTCACCTCGTTGTCTGATGACATGTATTTTCCTAGTGCAGAACTTGCCAAAAAGTAGGTCTTTCTGGCACCCTTACCCATAGGGATTGAATCAGTGAATGAGTAAAATATGAGACAGACCTTTGCAGTTAAAAGGGGATCTTAGTAGGCACCTCCATCAATTTGTGGAAGGTGCTAGGAAGAATCCTAATAGAGTTCTTGTTGCATAGACTATAAGAATCACATTTTTAAAAGATCCTCAAGTGCTTTGGTATACAATTCATTTTTGGATTTGTTAAGAAAACTGCCTTCAGAAATATTTCATGGTTTAGGTTAAAACATTTGTTTCCATAAAAGAATTCTAGATGACATACTTCAAATTGAATATCACTGAAGTGAGTGCAAGGTCCCAATGGTGTTAAGCGGACAGCAGGTTCCGTATCTAGAACTCTTCTTGACTGGGTAACTTGGACCCTCATGTAAACTGGATGTTTTACTGGGGGCCTGTTAAGCAGCTGGCCCCAGCTTTCTGGGTTTACTCTGCTTTTCCATCTGCTTTACCTGTTCTCTATTTCTGAATAATTTATTTTGCCATCTGCATAAACAGAACACCTGGCTGAAGGCTAACTCTTACTCCTAAATAATTGAAAGGAAATAACCTCTTTGGTCTTTACTGGAATAACATAATGACTTTCAAGAACAAAGTCCTTAAATAAATAACTTTTGGGGACATTTCTAGTGTTTTAACTATTGCACTAACAGTTTAAAAGTTAATCTATTTTTTAATTAAAATTGCCTTCTCATTTTTGCTTTTGCTTTCATTTTTTCCCTTATGATACCAGTTCTAACAGCTGCTTTGGCTTTTAAGTTTCTTGCTGGTGTGTTTTGCATATCTTCATGTAGGAGAGCCATTATTGTTTGCAGACGATTATGACTTTTTTGGACCCTAACTGAAAGGTCTCAATTCTTAAATGCCCAGGAGAAATAACAATGACTTCATGTGCGTTTTCCTAGCAGTTTACTTCAGTAACTGCTTAGACCTCTGCTAGAAAATATGCATGGCTTTATATAAGAAACATTTTATCCTGGATGCCTTCTGCTTTTGCTGAGGTTCTCTTGGTGATGCAATTATTTTTAATGTTTCTTTCACTAGGAAAGGAAACTCAGTTGTGGTACAGATTTGTAAGTCATAGGTAAGCCCTCAAGTTGAACTCCTACAGACTGATTTATTAATAAGAAATCTTATGAACTCTCAGTCATTTAAATTTCAGTAATGACAAGAATAAAATACCTCATATCAAATCTCTACTTAGCTGCTTACTGGTTGTGTGACCTTGGATGATTTACATCACTATTCTGGGTCTTGGTTTCCTAACCATAAAATGGGGACAATAGTACTTATCCTATAGGCTCTAGTGTATAATACAGCATGTATGGCAATTAGGAGTTGAATAAGTGATATCTTTATTTAGTTTTTATTCAAATTGAATAAAAATTTAAGAATGGGTTATTCTAGATATCTTAAATCAGTAGGATTTAAACAGCTTTTTAAAAAATTAATAATTCTGAAAAAATCTAAAATGGTTTATACCTTTCCTTTTATTGGTATTCAAAATATACCTATCATAATTTTAATTGAAAAATATGGCCATCAGTTCATACAACAATGATGCTGTGTGTTATATACTACCTGTATAGAATAATTCAGCAATATCCACAGTCTAGTTAAGGTATAGATTCCTGGTTTTTCCTACTTTTGCTGGTCCTGGATAGTTTCCCTTCTTGAGGTCTTAGATCTGGTGTTTTTTTCTTTTTTTTTTTTTAATTTTATCTCTTCTTCGTGGCTAACAGCTGTCATTTCTTGCTGTAGTTTATAGATTTGCCTGGAGGAGTTTCTCTCTCTCATTTTAATATTCTGCTTATAATCTGTTGCACATTTAGAGCACAAAGTTTTAAGGTTGGTTTTCCTATGTATATGTTTTAATGCAAGGATTTTGAGGTATTTTGCAATTCATTGGTCATGGCTCACAATTTGGGCCAGAGAGCTGGTTTCTGAATACTTGAATTGTATTGGCTTGCAAATCTACTATTCCACAGAAGCTCTACATCATTTATTATATAAAGATTTGGTTATTATATCAACTAGGAAAGAGATACAGCAAATTCTCATTTATCTAAAATTTAAACAGTTTTATAATTCAAACAACTAGAATAAGGCTAACAAAATCACAAGTCAAGAAAGCAAGTTTAAGTTATACTTGATACAATTTCTTATTGTAGCGAAATTTATGGTATTCAAATTATTTGAAAAATATTCATTTTCGATATGGAATTTCTACTATGAGCCAGGCAATGTGTGGTGTGAATGAAATACCAAAGGAATAAAAGACGTTTTGTATCTATAAAGATGTCAGCTTGATGATGGCAGCATTGGGGGAAGGAAGGAAGGGTAAAGACATAAATAAATAGAATAAAGAGTAGTATGAATTATGATGCACATATATTCAGAATATAACTGGAGGCACAAAGGCAGGAATGGTCCATTCTATACTACAGGACCCAAGGAAGGCAGAGTACAGCTGTGGGGATAGGCTCCTCAAGGAAGTGAGATGTGCCTTAAACAATGAGTTGCTGTTCTTGAGTCAGATCAGTCTATAAATGGTATTCAGACTTGATGTGGTAAATTTGAAGGCTGAAGTGGTAGCTTGAACCATTGTTCAGGTAGCAAAGGGAACTACAAATAATTGCCATGGCTGGAAGGCAGGCTGTGGGTGTTGGGGATGAAGGAGTAGAGAGATGGGATCATGAAGGTGGATTATATCTGCGTTTTCCAAAGAGGTCCTCTGATGCAGTATGTGGATGGGATGAAGGAAAGTAAGCGTGAAAGCCAAATGACAGGGGCGCCTGGGTGGCTCAGTTGGTTAAGCATCTGACTCTTGATCTCAGCTCAGGTCTTAATCTAAGAGTCATGAGTTCAAGCCCACATTTGGCTCCACACTAGGCATGGAGTCTACTTAAAAGAAAAAAAACGAAAGAAAGAAAAAAGTAAGAAAGCCAAATGATCGATAATGGGGCTATGGCACTGGTCCAAGAAAGGAGTCGTGATCTTGAACTTGGGTTCTAACCAATAGCAAGATTCATCTGGTTAGTATCAGAAGCTTATCATATAGTACTAAAAAAAAAAAGTGTGAAATAGGCAAGGGAAGAGAGGGTGGAGAGATCATAGAGAAGAATTTCAGGTGATTTCTTGTTCAAATAGTTCAACTCCAAGTCCTTATGGCAGAAGGTGACACTTGCAGGTATATTTTGCCACCCCTTGCTGCTGGCCCTGTGTCTACTTCTAACAGTAACTACTACTCTCAGATGATTTTTCTTCTCAGTTCTCTCGACCCAAACTTCTCTTTTCTCAGTCAAGGTGAATCATTCCTTTCTTCGTGTTTCTATAATACTCTACCAAAATTTTCCACATAGCAGTGTAATTCATTTGCACCACGTCTGCCTAGGTAATGAGACTTATAATGCTGAGAATATACTTTCACTTATCTTGTATCCCAGTGCTGAAGATTGGGCCTGATTATATATATGCTTGTGTGTGGTTGTGTATATTATATATTACGTTTGTATAATATATTATTGACTCTATAAATATATATTTATATATAAATACCCATCAGATATATTAATATCCAATATATGCATGATAGGTCTATTGGTCTGTTTGGCATACATATTTCCAATCCTGTATTTCAGCACCTACTGGTGCAATGGAGACTGTATTAGTTATGTGTCCTTGAGTAACAAACCCCTAAAACTTCATTACTTAATACAACAGCCCTTTGTTTTTTCTCACTGTTCTGTGAGTTGACCAGACTGTTATGCCTGATTTCAACCGGTCTCATTCTTGTGACTGCATTCAGCTCGGAGCTCAGTTGGGATTGATGGTCTAAGAGGGTCTCACTTGAATATCTGGAGTGTCATTTGGTTTAACAGGAATGACTGTGATGGCTGGCTTCTTTTTCCAACTGATCTTTCATTCAGAGTATCTTCACAGCATGGTGGCCACAGGGCTCCAAGACAAGAACAGGACTTGCAAGGTCTCCTGAGGCTGAGGCCCAGAAGTCTGTACAGACACTTCCATTGCATCCTATTGGTCAAAGCCAGTCACTTGGTGAGCCCAGACGCAAAGAAAGGGAGAGACTCCACCTCCTGATGGTGCAAGCAAAATCACACTGCAAATAGGCCTGCAGATGGACCATCTTTGCAAACAAAAGAAGGGGGGGTATTTCCAAGGGACTAATTCTACTTATCATCACCCTTTGCTGAAAAATATTGGAGGTCAAATCAGAAAAACTTTTGTTAACTTTCACTATTAATCTTTTAGAAAGAGTTACACCATCATTGCTTAATGTGTATTAACTAATGAAAAATTAAGAAAAGGTGACCTCCAAACAATGAATCATGGAACACTACATCTAAAACTAATGATGTAATGTATGGGGATTAACATAACAATAAAAAAAAGAAAAAAAATACTAAAACACTAATTCAGAGGGATACATGCACCCTATGTTTATAGCAGCATTATTTACAAAAGCCAAGATATGGAAGCAGCCCAAGTGTCCATCAACTGATGAATGGATAAAGAAGATGTGGTATATATACAATGGAATATTATTCAGCCATAAAAAATAATGAAATCTTGCCATTTGTAAGGACATGGATGGAACTAGAGAGTATGATGCTAATCTGAAATAAGTCCATCAGAGAAAGACAAATACCATGATTTCACTTATTTGTGGAATTTAAGACACAAAACAAATGAGCAATGGGGAAAAAAGAGAGAGACAAGCCAAGAAACAGACTCTTAACTACAGAGAACGCACTCATGGTAACCAGAGGGGAGGTGGGCGGAGGGATGGGTGAAACAGGTGATAGGGATTTAGGAGTGCACGTGTTGTGATGAGCACCAGCTGATGTATGGAAGTGAATCACTAAACTGTACACCTGAAACGAATATTATACAGTATGTTAACTAACTGGTATTAAAGTAAAAACTTAAAGAAAGGAAAAGAATTAAAATAACTAATTTTAACAATGATAATGGTCCCTTTTAAAAAAAAAAAAGAAAAGGTGACCTCATGCTGAAATCTGAGCACAGAGTTGACAGTAGCAATAATGAAGAGGAGAGAGAAAAATTTTAAATGAGTCAAAGAGGGAAGGGCTCCTGGGTGGCGTCTGACTCTTGATTTCTGCTCAGGTCATGATCTCAGGGTCCTGGGATCAAGCTCCACATCAGGCTCCATGCTTGGTGAGGAGTCTGCTTGGGATTCTCTCTCTCTCTCTCTCCTTCTGCCCCTCCCATCCCTCTAAAATAAATAAATAAATCTTAAAAAAAGTCTAAATGAGTCAAAGGAGGAAAGGAAAACATGAAAAGGCAAAGATACATCTTGAAAACAATCAAGGATGTCCTGGAGAGCTGTATAAAAGAAGACTCCATATAGAATACAGGGTAATACAGACACTGCAACCTAGCACAATGGAAGGTGTGAATCTATAGCATCTATATCTATGTGTATGCAGATATGCGTGTATTTGCCCATATGTAGTATAGATATAGGTGGATGGACATATGTGAAGAAAGCACTGTGACATAGGAATAATTTTAAAAGATATTCATACTGAAAGTCACCAGAAAGGGAAAAAAATGTTAAAGGCTCATCAAAGGATAAAAATGAAAAAGGTTAAGAATCCAAGTAAAGTCACGGGGATGCACAAGTCAAGGCAGAAAGTAGAATTCATAATTGAATCCTATCACGGGCAATCTGAAGTGTTAAAAAGAATAAGGAAAAAGGAGAAAGAATTGATACATCTGGGTATAATTGGTATAAATGCTAGAGTAAAGATGTGGGTCTTTTTGCCCGGTCTGGTTATTTTAAGTATTAAAAATGTCCTCTAAAGAAAACTGCATTATTGAAGAGGTGCCCAGCACACACTGCCGCATGTCTCACTGGCTTATTGAGTCATAAGACAAAAGGCATCACATGGAGTTTGCACTTTCTACATATCTGTGTGTTTTACATGCATTCCTGCTGAATGCTCATCCCTAGTTCTGATTAATAACACTATTTTTAGTTTGGGAGGACGGAAGGGAAGGGACCAGTATCTCCTCTGGATCCCGTATCAGGCCTCTCGCTCTTGACTGCCGTTGAGGAGCCTCAGTTGAAGATGCCCTTTGTAATGGCAGACTTCCCTTCAGGTGGTGGGTCCTCCCACACCTGTTCCCGGGGGAGGCAGGGAAGTCCACCCGAGAATGCAAGATGGCTTGAAGGAGGACTGGAGAAGCACTCTTCTTAATTTTCCTATTTCAGCTGTCTTTACTATAGCCAGTGCCACACTTCACATCTCAGGATAAGGTGGGAAGAAGAGAGGAGAGAGGAGAAAGGCAGGCAAACTGCCTCTCCTGACCATCATAAATCTGTGGAGGGGTGCTCTCCTCTCTCTGGGGGCTGATGGCAGCCCATTTTCCCCTCTGGGGCAGGAGAGATTGGTTAAATATCCTGCCATCCTGAATTTACGTTTTAACTGAGTTAGGAGTTGGAACCAAAACTGCTCATGGGTCCTGTGGTCACTGAAAGATCTGTTGAGTCCTCTAGTTCCTATCAACTCAGTGGCTTTTATCATTTCTTACCATGACCAGACTCAATCCCCCCATTAGGTAGAAGGACTCATAGATACTTTTATTCCCTACAGTATCTAAAGCAATGCCTTGACCACAATAAATGTTCAATAAATATTTATTGAGTATGTGGATGAAAGACAAAAGCCCATCTAATTATGAATGGCAGGATAATTTTGTGAAGGCTAGAGATCTAGCTGATATTCACCTTTTCAAACAAATTATTACTAAAATGATTTCTGTGTTTTTGTTAGTTCAGTGATTCCCTTGATGTTCCATATCATAAATACAGCAAACATCGATAAAGACATAATCTTATCTCACAGGGCCAATATTTAATCTCTTACATTTTAAAGAGTATACTCCAATTCTTTTTCCAAATCCCCTCATTCTAGAAGGAAAACGGCTTCCTACAAAGTGATGGAGCCTTATATTCTTCTACACCTACTTCATTAACTGCATGACACATTTAATTTTCTTCTAGGATATTAATCATGCATCTTCACCTTTGCTTTTGTATTTAAAAGCCAGGGGTCAGGAATTTCAAAGGAAATACTTTGTTACAATTCCAGAATAGTGAGAAAACACAATGGTAGAGACTAAAATCTATCACGGTATTTTGGCTTTTTGCCTTCCTTTAATTTTACAATGGGGGGAAAATCAAGGTGAGACTTGATTCCCTTTAGGAGTCTCTTTCCTGTGTGCTCTGTGTCTAGCCAGGAGAGAGACTGACAGAATGATAACACTTGATGCCAGGCTCCCTTGCCCACTCAAAGACCCTCCCTCAGGTATCAGTTGCTTGGCTGAGCTTTGAGGTCAACTAGACACCTCCCCTGAGACTTACCTGGCCTAAGGGACAGAGCGACCAGAAAATCCTCTCATGGAGGGCAGCTGTTATCTGAGCTAGGATCAAAGTCCCCCTCTGTACTCCAGAAAAACATCTTCCAAACTGGGTCTCTTTCTCCATGATTCGAATGAATGTTGAATGAGTCCCTGGGGATGCCAGTTACTTCACTCAGGAACAAGCTGTCAGAAATAGTGGGCGATGAAAGTTCACCTCTTTTTAAGGTCCTTTTTGTTTGAACATTTTTATTTATTGCCTCAGAGGCCCATCAGAATTTAATCAAGAAATTAGGCAACAGGGAAATGTGGTGATTAATTTTTTTTGACACTTTTCATTTGTGCTTTGGGTTTTGTTTTTCCTGAAGTATGACATTGCTTCATTCCGGTAGTGTTCACAGTATCCATTAAAGGCGCTATGAGTATAAAAAGCCACTGCTCAAACATTCAGTTTTATACATGGAAGCATTAAAAATAAGAAGTAACTTTTTTAGTGAACAAATTTGGGTTTCAGAGTGGTAAAGTTTCTTTTGCCTTTTGCCAAATTATTTAAAGCAGTCAATAATGGCAACTTTAAACTAGGTGATATGCATGTTCTCAATAAAAGTATGGTGGTCCAGAAAATTCTGACCATAATTTTCCATCACATGGATCAACATGAACCATTTATCTAGTGGTTCCAGATTCATTGGGACTCAAGTATATCCAAAGTGGTGCTTCAGTTTCCTGCTAAGCAGGTAACCAGCACTGGAGTGTAAACTTCAAGATCTGGAACAATGTCTCATCTTATCCTTCTAGCAACTACCACAGGGCCTGGAATACAGTAGAGGTAACATAAATATCTCTTGAGGTGAACTAGACTGAGCATGGTATCGAGTACATTGTTGGAATTAGAGCAGTGATTAACTGAACTAGAAGTCTAAATGTCACAAGGACAGGATATAGACCTGGGCCAAGCAGAGAGAATGTAGCATTTGGAAGTATACTTTTTAGATGATGTATTTTGAATATTTCTATTCTTTTCAGCATGAGTATATTTTGCTGACATTGTAGTTATAGCCAGTTTTATTCAATACATTTCAGGTTGCCCAGTTTAAATTGATGTTTTTGGTAGTACCACCAGTGGGTAGGTGGGTGGGTCAGATATTTTAGTCATGGCACATACTATTGTACAGCCATCTGTTATACTGAATGGATTATTTTGTTTATCAAGTTTCTTTGAATAGCAATTTCAGTTTTGTATCTTATTTCCTTCTTTGCTGAGGGTATTGCCAGCAGATGCAAGCTACATATTGGCTTGAGTTTCTTGCAGTTCTCGGGCTAGCTTTTCTTTTTTTTTTTAAGTTTTTTTTCTCTTTCCCTTAGTACTTTTCTCCTCGACAAATGTGCCATTCTAAAGAAATTTAGCATTTCGAACATAGTCTCCTAAAATTAACAGTCTCACTAATTCTTCTTTTAAGAAACATTTTTTATCTTTCCAAGGTCATTACCAATAATACCACAATTCCCCCACCGTCTTTTTTTTCTTGATAGATTTATTTTCCCTTATAAATAACTAGCTCTTCTTCTTTTTTTTTTTCTTTAAAGATTTTATTTATTTATTTGACAAAGAGAGAGACAGCGAGAGAGGGAACACAAGCAGAGGGAGTGGGAGAGGGAGAAGCAGGCTTCCCGCTGAGCAGGGAGCCTGATGTGGGGCTCGATCCCAGGACCCTGGGATCATGACCTGAGCCGAAGGCAGTCGCTTAACCAACTGAGCCACCCAGGCACCCAATAACGAGTTCTTCTTTAATAACAAAAGCTTTGAGAGGAGAGGTCATGGTTTTTGTCCAGGGTGCTGTTGAACAATTGTTCTATTTGTTTAAAGCACCAGAACTCCATCTGGATTAGAGTTTGTGTTAGTAGATCTGGACACAAAGAGTATTAACCATTTAATCTAAATCTGAAAATCAAATAAATCCAAACAAGTATGATGATAGTCCTGAGGAAGGCATTATAGGGAACCAAGCACCTATTGTCAGAACTACAAACATGAGGATGGTGATGATGACCATGGTGATGATGATGGCTAACACTTAACCTGCACTTACTATATGTTCAGTATCATTCAAAACTCTATCCATCTATCATCTATCTATCTATCTATCATCTATCATCTATCCATCTACCATCACCATCTACCTACTCACTGAAATCTCATGACAATCTCCACTTCACATCTGAGGAAACTGAAGGACAATAACATTAAATATAGTAAATGGATAGTAAATGATTAGTAAATGTTAGGATCAGAATTCAAACTTAGGCAGGGTCACTCCAAATTTTCTACGTTTAACTACATGCTACATCACATGGATCCACATGAGAAAGGAGTGAGAGAGAGGTACAAGCATACATCTGCCTGTGAAATTCCAATCACTGTAATTCCCCTGACTTTAAGTGGCTCAGTCTAGGGCAGAATCAGAATTGAAAACCGGTTAATTCAATACAAAGAGAACAGAGGCGAAGAATATGTGGGGATGGATACTGGTTGAGATAGGGGCCTGGCCAGATGAAGATGGAGTAGAAGCTGAGGCAGGTGATTCCAGGAGGGGAGGAAAAGCATGAGTTGAGGCAGAAAGTCAGGAAACCACAGTGTGGATGTGACAAGAGTCCCCTCACATGGTGTCACAAGAATGCACAGTGGGACTATGTACATTAGCCGGAGGTGAGCACAGAGAGGGAGGCAGGGGTTTAGTGGGAGGCACTTGGTAATAGGTTGTGTCCAAGACAAGACTGTTGAATTTGGCCTGCCCTTGACAGCACGGGAAACACGAAGCTGCCAGCATCCACTTCTCCTCTTGTGAACTGCCAGAGGAGAGAGCTGACGTGGGAGGCTTGTCACTGCGTGCCCACTGCTCAAAGCTCTCCCGTCACCCTTCTTTTGGAATAGAGCCTTGAGATTGCATGTTGGAAGTACCCCTGCTTAATGACACTGTTCCCTGAGGAAAGCTCATTTCTCTCTCTCTTTTTTGCAGGTGAAAGAATCACAGACTATGTTGGATGAACATACATACATTGGCCTCGTAGTTTGACTGAATTGGTAAATCAGTGAGTTAGCAAACTTGAGGAAGAAGCAAAAGGCTGAAGAATGGGAATAGGAGGGAGAGGTTTAAAAGAAATTTTAAATGTGAGACACAAGCAAAAGCAAGATAGGGGAGTGCTAAACAAAGCAGACAATGTGGATTTTAATATAGTTTCGTAATGCCTTGTAGAGTTTAAAGTACTCAGTTATTGTGGTTCCAAGAGATTTTTCTTAGCTTTATTTATGGCACTTAATATCTTGTTCCACTGTAATTAACATGTCTCTATTTCTAGACTGTGAGATCCTCAAGTCTGATCTTATTCCTCTTTCAATATCTCCAGCAATTACAACAGTGCAAAATTATTACTTAATAAATGAAGGTTTAATAAAAAAAAAAACAGAGAGGCACAGAGAGGTGTGGGCTTTATTTTTGTAAGTTGGGGCTTGTATAAGAGAGAAATGGGACTCAGGATAGAGGGCAGTTATGCAAAACAATCAAAATTATGCCAAAACAGATAAACAATTAGACTTTATAGGCTCCAGCTGGTTTTCTTTATCTCTCTATCTTTTTTTTTTTTTACATTAATAGACTTTATTTTTTAGGGCAGTTTTAGGTTTACAGAAAAATTGAACAGAAAGTACAGAAAGTTCCCAAACACTCCCTTCTTGTCCCCCTCAGTTTCTGGTTTTATTAATGTCTTGCATTGGTGTGGTGTGTTTGTTGCAATGGATGAACCAATACTGATACTTTATTATTAACTAAAGTCCATAGTTTACATTGGGATTCATTCTTTGTGTTGTCCAGTTTTATGGGTTTTGCTAAAAGCATAATGTCATGTATCCACCCTTGCAGCACAATATAGAATAGTTTCACTGCCCTAAAAATCCCATGTGCTCCACCTACTCATCCCTTCTCTCTCTCCCTAATCCCTGGAAACCACTGATTGTTTTTACTCATTGTTTTATTGTTTATTGCTTTTTCCACAATGTTACAGAGTTGGAATCATATAATATGTCGCCTCTTCAGATTGACCTCTTTCAGTTAGCAATATGCCTTTAATTCCCCCATGTCTTTTCATTGTTTGATAGCTCGTTTCTTTTTATTGCTGAACAGTATTTTATTTTATTATTTTTTAAAGATTTTATTTATTTACTTGGCAGAGAGAGAGAGTGCATGTGAGAGAAAGCACGAGCGGGGCGGGGGGGTGAGGTGGGTGGGTACAGAGCAGACAGAGAAGAAGAAGGAGACTCCCCGCTGAGCAGGGAGCCCCATGCGGGACTCAATCCCAGGACCCCAGGATCATGACCTGAGCCTAGGGCAGATGCTTAACTGACTGAGCCACCCTGGTGCCCCGAATAACATTTTAATATATGAATGTTCCATAGTTTATCCAATCACCTATTAAAGGACATCTATATTGTTTCCAGTTTCTGGCAATTATGAATAAAACTGCTATAAACATCCATTTACAAATTTTTGTGTGAATGTAAATTCCCAGCACATTTGGGTAAATACCTAGGAGTGCAATTGCTGGATCCTATGATAAGACTAAGGTTTAGCTTTGTAGGAAACGGTCAGGCTGTCGA
Source organism: Leptonychotes weddellii (assembly GCF_054177405.1). Lineage (NCBI taxonomy): Eukaryota > Metazoa > Chordata > Mammalia > Carnivora > Phocidae > Leptonychotes > Leptonychotes weddellii. The sequence goes on along the minus strand of NC_138369.1, from coordinate 117,169,761 downwards.
AGTGGCTGTACCTATCACTCCACATCCTCACCAGCAGTTGTTGTTTTACTGCTTTGGATTTTCACCATTCTGACAAGTGTGTAGTAGTATTTTGTGTTTTATTTTGCAATTTCCTAATTATGTATGATGTTGAGTATCTTTTTATATGCATCTTTGCCTTCTGCATACCTTCTTGGGGGGGTATCTTTTTTTGCCCACCTTTACTGGATGGTTTGTTTTCTTAATGTTGAGTTTTAAAAGTTCTTTGTGTATTTTGGACACAAGTCTGTTATGAGGTATGTGTCTTACAAATATTTTCTCCCGGTCTGTGACTTGTCTTTTATTCTCTTAACAGTGTCTTTTGCAGAGCAGAAGTTTTTAATTTTAATGACGTCCAACTTACCAGTTTTTCTTTCATCAATTATATTCTTTGTGTTATCCCTAAAAACTCATTGCCATACTCCCAAAGTCACCTAGATTTTCCCTTATCTTATCTTCTAGAAAATTTATACTTTTGCATTTTACATTTAGTGTATGATTCATTTTGTGTTGAATTTTGTGAAAGGTATAAGATCGGAGTATAGAGTCACTTTAAACTAACCCATTTTGTCATTCTTGTCCCATTGTTTTACTGCCCTTGTCATGTTAGTTGTATTTTTTGGAGCAAACCTATTACTCCTCTGATTAAGTAAGCTTGTTTGTTTCTAAAATATATGATCTTCGATACATTTTTTAGCCTCACTATTTTACTTCTCAAGGCTCTATCATGAAATGTGTCAGTTTGAATAATTTACTTAACCTCGTTTTTCTTGCATTTTCTAATCTGTAAAAATGGGGGCCTTCCTTAATATTGGGGAGATAGTGAAATGATTAAATTAATCTCTTAAGGGATGAGAGTTATATTTACTGAATACTTACTATGTTTCAGGAACTGCCCTAGGAACTTAAACATATCTCATTTAGTCATCATAGTGATCTCTTGGTTCCTATTCCCTTTTTGTCAACAAAAGAGCCCAAAGCTCAGAGAAGTTCCAAAAATTGGGACTAGAATTTAAACCCAATTTGACCAACACTGAAATATCTGCTCATTCCATTTGTCCACACCACATTCCTCTCAGGGACTCAGAAGGAGAGCCTGGAAAGACTCATCTTTCCTTGAACTAGATGCTTAGAAGGTTTTAGAGGTTGTGTTTGATTTTTGACAAAAGAAGGGAAAGGAATAAGACAGAGAAAAGACTGTAATGGACCTTACAAATATTCATTCATTCATGTACCCAAATAGCATTTCTTGAGCACCCACTATGAGTCAGGCATGAATGGACACTGAACATTTAATGAGGGAAGTGGTTATGGTCCAGGGCGTGGGGCGGGGCGTGTGGACTTGGACACTCTGTCTTTATCTGCCTCCAGCAGAGGCTCAGTTTCATCCAGAGGAAGTGGCACCATCCTTAGTGCAGGGTCAAAGACACCAGACTGGAAAGTGCCCGAGCCTTTGTCCCTACAGACCAGACATCCCGTAGATAGCAAAGAGCATAGACCTCTATGCCCAGAGCCGGTGGCCGCAAGAAGTCCTGCATTACCCTTTTTAAAGGTGGCATTTGGAATGAATCTATTTTGGCACAACTCCTTTTTGAAAAACACTTCAGCCTTTCCTTCAGAGGTTAGCCTTGTTGCTACTTCTTTTACCTCCTTTACCTCCGTCTCCTCCAGTACCTCATTCTCCTCCACATCCCAGTCCTTCAGACTCTGTGGGCTCCTCCTGACCAGTGAGTCCTTATGTTGGTTCCTCACTTGCACACCTACCCTGTTTTCCTGTACCTACTTTTGGTTAGGTTTTGTTTTATGCTTTCATAGCTGGTTCCCACCTCCGCCTGCCTGAGTCCTCCCAGCCTCCCCCACCCCCACCCAGTGTAAACACATGGCTGACTTGGTCCTGCCAGGGGCTGCTCCTTTCTACATGTTTTTAGAGAACCCACTACTCAACCCAGTTCTCCCTGGGCACAGTGCTGACTTAGCACTTTCCTTTTAGACAAGCCTTAGGCAGTCATCCTAAAACATGGATCTCAAGAAATAAACTTGAGAATGGGAGAAAGAAATTGAAGGAGTGTAACTTCAAAGCAAAATGATAATTCTCGAGCGCCGACTCCTGCCTGAGCATTTGCAGCGGACTTTGCCTGGTTGTCTATTGCGGTCCTCAGAACCACCTGTGCCTCCTGCCTGGAGATTGCATGCAATGTCTGTCCTTCATGATTTTGGGAACTGTGGTGAATTCAAAGTCTGACAGTGAATTGAGAGAGCATGAGAGAAAGAGAGAGGGAGAGAAAGAGAAAAAGAGAGAGGAAGCGGTGGACAGGTAGAGAAAGGGAATAAAGTCAAAGAATTGGAAAAACGGAGCTGGCTTCTTGTTTCAGCCAAATGTAATTTGGATCTTGTTCTACAATAAGCCTTAATGAGCAACAAAATCAAATTGATTGTAACAGGAAGAGTCTCCAGGTGTTTTTTTTTTTTCCCTCCTGTTTTTGTTTTCATTTTTCGACATAATTGCTGAAAGGGGAGAAGAGATTCCTATTCAATTGGTTAGGATTAATTCTGTAGTGGGAAAGAGTTAAGTAAATTCTTTTTGCTTGTTTGCATTTCAGTACTGGACATAAAAATAAAATGCTGAGCTTCATCATTCTCTTGCTGGAATGGAGTCTATGTCATATGGAAAGTCGATGGTGTAAATGTGTTGAACACTGAAACTAACTCGCCTTCCTGAACCCCAAGCACCAAGTGACATCTGGAGATAGAATAAAAAGGCTGCGAACTGCTTTAAGGCTATGAAATTAGACAGATGGTTCAGTATATTTCTCACCTCTCAACACTTATTTCTTTTCACAAGACTTAAATTCTCTTTTTCAAGCTTGCCATTTTTCACTGCTCTACTGAATATATAACTGGTTCTCTATTCACCTCAACTCCTCACTTTATAAATAAAAACATGGTAATATTACATTTTAATTGTTGCTCTTTGCATGTTGATCTGATTATATTCTTTTCTTCTCTTACTGGGTCACATAAAGTGTTCTTTGCCCTGTTTTGTCATAGATAAAGAACTTTCCCTCCAGCTTTTCACATTGATTATTCCACTGGTGAAATTTGTGATAGCATACCTTACACTCTCTTTTGTTTTTAAGTCTATAACTCAATCCCTTGCTTTCTTGCTGGTTTTTTTCCCCGCCTCGTAAACTTTTCCCGAAACGCTCTGTCTGCAGGTTTGTGCAGATAGATTGCGGTCTGAGCTTGGTGACTCAGATTCTATCAGCTCTTGGCCAAGTGTTGTACCATAACAGACATCTTTGGGTAGAAAGTAGAAGCAGTGGTGAGACAGACTTGGCAATGCAAACAACAATTTCAGAGAAATTTGATTCCTGCTGAGCTACTCTGGAAAGCTCCAAACGATCTCTTTCACTGTTTGCCGAAATGAAATGTTTGCCGTGAGAAGCTAGTTCCCACAGCTAGTGTTTGCACTCACTCGTTTCTCTTTTACAAAGTACATCCCTTCACCAAATTCTAAACAACTTGTTTTATTTTTTACATGAGACTCTGGCTACCAATATCAGAAGGCTGCTTTGGATGGTGTTGCTGGGCAGGTATCAGCGTCTTGAACGTGTTTATTTATAAAAGCAATAATTTGAGGATTGCATCTAGATGATAAGGGGTCTCCTTGCCTCCAGGATTATAGGATCGCATTTAACTAGGAATACTGATTTTTATTTTACTCTATTAAGCAAGACAGTTACAGAGGCAAAAGCATAAATAGAAAGAGTGTTTTTTGGAGAACCTAGCCTTTGGCTATACTCTTCCTTTGTTGACTCTTTACCTCAGATATATTTGTTTTCTAGGGTTCCAGTAATAAAGTACTGCAAACTGGGTGTCTTTAAACAGCAGAAATTTATTGTATCACAATTCTGGAGGCCAGACGTTCAAAATCAAGGTGTCGGCAGAGTTGGTTCTTTCTGAGTCCTATGAGGGATGGATCTGTTCCAGGCTACTCTCCTTGGCTTGTAGATGCTCTTCTTCCTGTGTCTTCACGTCATCCTTCTTCTGTATGTTTCCATCTTTGTGTCCAAATTTCTCTTTTTTAGAAGAACACATGTTATGTTGGATTAGGGTCTACCTTAATGGCATTACCTTAATTAATTACATCTGTGATGACCCTATTTCCATATAAGGTGACATTCTGAGGTTCGGGGATTAGGACTTCAACATATGAGTTTGGGATAAGGAGGGACACAATTCAACCTATAACATCAGATATTTAGTTTTCTTTTTTTCTCATTCCACCAAAATTTCCAGTACATTCGAGATGGTGAAAAACCATAGCTTGAAGTGCTACATCTCCCAAGAATACTTACACTCTCTTAAAGTCTTAAATTTTAATAAAACTGATGAAAGAGGACATCAGGCAGAGTAAATTTTGCATTATTTAGTTTTTAATTGCTTGATTGATTTTGCAGGGAATGGGTAAGTGTAAAGGTTAGGCGATATGGTACCTTCCAGGAGCATAATATGTGGGCATTTGCCTTTCACTCAAGCATCGGACTGTCCATAATAAGAGCCTTTGTTCAACAGTTTTAGGGAAGAATGTGCTGTTTGGAAAGTACACACAAAGCAGTATTTCTTAATGTGTAGACCTTGGATTACCTGCCTAAGAATCGTCATTTAAATTGCAAATTCCTGGGCCCCACTGTAGGTCTGAGGAACCAAAATCTCTGTGTGGGTTGTCTAGGACCTTTCTAACGAGTACCCCAATGAAGTTTGAGAACTGCTCACAAAACACAACAAGACAGATGACAAAAAGAAAATTGTCTTGTTAAGACATAGGGATACCATGTACATATGTGAGCATGTAGATCAGTTTTCTTAATCTTTCAGAAGTCCAGCGGCTGGACTTGGGATTCATAATCAACAAAGACTTTCTCAAGACCCTCCGCTCAGCTGATGAGGCAGGGGAGAAAGCGCAAAGCTTTCTTTCATATATGTTCCTTTTCTTCAATGAAGAATCTGTGAAGTTGGCCTTCTGCCAGAAGAGAGAAGACTTTGATCCGGAAAGGCAAATGATTGAGTGCTGCCTCATTTGGAAGTGGAGATGGTCTTTTCCGAATCACCTCAGCCTGAAGAATCAGGACAATCACAGCATCTATGAAGATAACAATACAAATTAACATATATACCAACGACACCTTTTGTATTTAATTTTCCTTTTAACGCACACAAACAATATGTATTTGTTTTCTCTCTAGATGAAATTTCTTTATTTTTTTGCTCTGAGATGAAAAAAGATTCCTAAAACCCCCAAGTATTTTGGAAAAATAAAAAACAAGAAGCAATTTAGCAAAGACTAAAAGCAATTGTTCTGTTACCCTTGGCAACAGAATCTAGATGCAGCCAATCAGCAAAGTTGATATATTGTTTTGACACACGTGCACATATTTCTAACATAAATAGCAACAGAGACCTAATAACAGTAGGTTTTAAAGCTGGAAACTGATGTCATTTCAAATGTGTCAATCAAAGGGAACCTACGAAAGTGTTTTTTTCTATCAAACTGACATTAAGTATACGCTGTACTGGCTTCGGAAGTGTGGGTAGACTTCTGTCAGGCCATACCAGAGATGTTCGATCTGTAATTACACTCTTCTTGGAGTGTGTCCTTTAGCACATCGCAGGGGAAAAAAACAAAACAAAACACCTTTAATGAGAAAAATATTTGAGTCCTACAGTAAAATTCATCTGTTCATATCACCAAAGAAAATGTGCTTGTAAGAATGAACAAAATTAGACCAGAATTAGCTTGTTTATCCCTAAAATAGACCCACTTCTTTAGTTCTTATGTCTGTTGAATTTATGATCAACTTGTGCTAGTAAATTCTGCTATTTAAATTTTTTTAGGTCTTTTGAAAATTAGCACTTGGAGAGAACAATAATAGAGAACAATAGTACTAGGCTGCCTGGAGGAGAATAAACGGGATGGTCAGGAGTCTAGTCCTGGGGACATTTACTGCCCAATATGAAAAGAGATGGCTAATGGGTCAGAGTTCATCCTTCCCTGGATAGTACTAGGAGCTGTATTATTTTTTTAAAAAAGCACAGGATGATGTCTGGAAGGGTATCACTACATTGTACACCTGAAACTAATATAATATATGTGTGTGTTAGCTAACTGGAATTAAAATGAAAACTTAAAAAAAGTTAATAAGAGGTACCATTTATTGAGTGCTTTTAAGGGGTGTGCACCATGCCAGAGTTCTTTGTAGACATTATACCATGTAATCCGTGCAATAACTATAGGAAGCAGAATTACTCTCTCCTTATAGATGAGGAAACCTGTGTTATTTAGCCTAGCTCCTGTCATATGGCTGATCAAGTGGCAGAGCTGGGGGTGTGAATCCAGGTCTGCTTGGCTCCAAAGCTTCCCTTATCACCCCCAGATGAGGTCAGTACCTCCTCCATGTCAGGAACCTCAGGATGCCAGTTACACATTTAAGAGCTGAATGTCATCTCTGCTTTGACCCTCAACAGATGCTCGATCCTAGTCCAATTATGTCACTTTTTTGAGCCTCCATTTCTGAGGGGTACAGAGAGTCTAATGTCTATCTCCCAGAGCTACTGTGGGAGTCATTGAGATAATGTTCGATCAAGCTCTTGTGCTTGATAAGGGATCTCAATGGCTCTCAATAAAAAGAGCTTCCTCTGCTTCTTTCTTTCTTTTTAAATGTCTGTCCAAAGTACCAGATAGTGCAATGCACATTGTAGATACTCTGTTAATTTTTTGAAAATGACCAAAAAGGAGTAACTTTCAAAATCCAAAATTACTAAGATTTTAAAACCTAGCTACTCATCTTAAGTTACAACTTCACGCCCAAGTTCAACCCTTGCTGCACAATAAAATCACTGGGGGAACTTTGAAAGCTACTACATGGTGGGCTCTAAGAGATTTTAATTCATTAAATCTAGGGAAGGGAGTATGCATATATATACATATACATATAGCAAAATTAGACATATATATAGTAGGCATATACACATATGAAATTCATATAACATAAAATTAACCATTTTGAAGTGCACGATTCAGTGGCATTTAGTATATTCATAATGTTGTGCAAGCACCACCCCTGGCTGGTTCCCACACATTTTCATCACCCCAAAAGAAAACCCTGTACTCTTTAAGTAGGTGCTTTCCATTGTTCTCTCCCCAGGCCCTGGCCACCATCAATATATGTTCTGTCTCTACGGATTTACCTGTTCTGGATATTTTGTATACATGGAATCATACAATATGTGGCCTTTTGAGTTTGGCTTCTTTTGCTTAGCATAATATTTTTGAGGTTTATCTATACTATATCATGTATCTGTACTTCATTCCTTTTTATGACTAAATAATATTCTATTATGGATACACTATACTTTTTTATTTTTTAAAGATTTTATTTATTTATTCATGAGAGAGAGAGAGAAAGAGAGGCAGAGGCAGAGGGAGAAGCAGGCTCCCCGCAGAGCAGAGAACCTGATACGGGACTCGATCCCAGGACGCTTAACCGACTGAGCCACTCAGGCACACATACCATACTTTGTAAAAATTGCAGTGTTGTTGATACAAAATGTTATACTGGTTTCAGGTGTACAACATAGTGATGAGACAATTCTATACATTATGTAGTGCTTACCAGGTAAGGGTGGGTACCATCTGCCACCTTACAAAGTTATTACCATATTATTGACAATATTCCTTATGCTGTATTTTTTATCCTCATGACTTATTTATTTTATAACTGGAAGTTTGTGTCTTTTAATTCCCTTCACTTATTTCTCCCATCCTCCCATCCTCCCTTCCCTCCCGGCAACCACCTGTTTGTTCTCTGTATTTATGAGTCTGTTTCTGTTTTGTTTGTTTGTACATTTGTTTTTTAGATTCCAGATATAAATGAAATCATATGGTATTTGTCTTTCTCTGATTTATTTTACTTGGCATAATTCCCTCTAGGTCCATCCATGTTGCTGCAAATGGCAAAATTTCATTCTTTTTTTATGGCTGTGTAATATTCTCCTGTGTGGGGTGTGTGTGTGTGTGTATCACATCTTTATCCGTTCATCTATCGATGGATACTTAGGTTGCTTCCATATCGTGGCTATTGTAAATAATGCTGCAATAAACATAAAGGTGCATATATCTTTTTGAATTAGTATTTTTGTTTTCTTTGGCTAAATACCTAGCAGTGGAATTATTGGATCCTATAGTATCTCTATATTTTGTTTAGTTTTTTTTTTTTTTTCTGAGAGAGAGAGGGAAAGAGAGGGCATGCTTGTGAGAGTGGGGGAGGGGCAGAGGGAAAGGGAGAGAGTCTCAAGCAGACTCTGAGCTGAGCGCAACGCCTGACGTGGGGCTCTATCTCACCACACTGAGATAATGACCTGAGCTGAAATCAAGAGTTGGATGCTTAACTGACTGAGCCACCCAGGCACCCCTCTATTTTTAATTTTTTGAGGAACTTCCATACTATTTTCAATAGTGGCTGCACCAATTTACATTCCCCAGGCAGTGCATGAGTGTTCCCTTTTCTTCACATCCTCAACTAACACTTATTATTTCTTGTCTTTTTGATACTCACCATTCTGACTCGTGTGAGGTGATACTTTATTGTGGTTTTGATTTGCATTTCCCTGATGATTAGTGATGTTGAATATCTTTTCATGTGTCTGTTGGCCATCTGGATGTCTTCTGTGGAAAATTGTCTATTTAGGTCCTCTGCCCATTCCTTAATCAGATTATTTGTTTTTTGGGGGTAGAGTTGTATGAATTCTTTATATACTTTGGATATTAACCCCTTTTCAGATATACCATTTGCAAATATCTTCTCCCATTCACTAGGTTGCCTTTTCATTTTGTTGATGACTTTCTCCCCTGGATACATCATAATTTTTTTATCCATTCATCCATTAAAGGATACATTTAAAATGTTTCTACCTTTTGGCTATTGTGACTAGTGTTTCTATGAACACGTATGTGCATGTATTTGTCTACCTGTTTTTATTTATTTTTTAAAACATTTTATTTATTTATTTGACACAGAGAGAGAGCACAAGCAGGGGGAGCGGCAGGCAAAGGGAGAGGGAGAAGTAGACTCCCCACTGAGCAGGGAGCCAAATGCGGGGCTGGATACCAGGACCCTGGGATAATGACCTGAGCTAAAGGCAGACGCTTAACTGACTGAGCCACCCAGGCATCCCTGAATACCTGCTTTTAATCCTTTTGCATATATTCCTAAGAGTGGAATTGCTGGATCATATGAAAATTCTAATGTTTAACTCTTTGAAAACTGCCAACTATTATCCATAGAACTGAACCATCTTGCATTTCACCAACAATGTACAAGGGCTCCAATTTCTCTACATCTTTGCCAACGCTTGTTTTATTTTATTTTATTTTGACATCCTAATGGTATGAAATTGTACAGTGGCACTTCACTGTGGTCTTGGTTTACATTTCTTTAATGACTAATGAGCATCTTTTCATGTGTTTGTTGGCCATTTGTATATCTCTTCTGGAGAAACGTCTATTCAACTGTTTTGTCAGGCACCTATATTTTCTTAAGATGCCTCCCCTTCCTGAAGGTTATTTCTAATCTGCAAAGGTTGAGAATTACTGATGTAAGGAAAAGTAAATAGCAAATAAGAAAGAGATGTCAGTGGTTGCTTACTGTCTTTGTCATTTGCACATGGATAAGCAAGCATTGGGGGTAAAGCTATCAACCAAATGGTCTCTTGAAAGATTCTACTATACCTGAAGAATTCAAAGAAAAAGTACAAAATTGTATAAATGTGATCAGTATATGTCTCATAACTTCAAGATGGCATTAAAGGGCACTTTTAAAAGGCCTAATCTTGCGTTTAATATTTAGATAAAAGATCATATATATATAAAATACTTGTCCCAGGGAGGCTAAAAGATTTAACTCTCTTGCTACATTTTATAATTAGGGCACAGATTTTTGCATTTTCAAGAAATTATGACAAGAAAAGAAAAATAATTGGCTTGAATGCTATAGTCAGCTGTTAAATTAAGAAGAAAAATATAAGTTACCTGTATCCCTGGCCACCAGGTGTCCCCCCCCCCCTTTTCCTTCTCTTTCTCTCTTTCTCTTTTAAACCATAAAACATGGAAAATAATACAGATGTTTATCTGATTCTTATGCCCTATTAAGTTGCCCACGTGGTCATTGTTGTCAGCTTATTTTAGTGTTAAATTTTTGGAATGCCTGTCCTGAAATTTCCATGTCAGAGAAATGAAAAAGAAACCCATCAAAGAGGTAACGGATGTCTAGATATCTATTGTTCATTTTCCAACATAGAAAAGTACTACTTAGAATGCAGGGAATGACGCTTTCTTGAATGAAAACGGTCTCATTAGAATTTTCGCCTTAACTATAAGTACCTTTGTTGTCAGGATGTGCTGTAGGCTGGGGTCTCCAGGGTGCTGACCCTGAGTAACACCTGGGAAAAGAAAGGGCAAGGGGACCCATCAGACCATGCTGTCGGCCTGATATAGTCTCTGCCAACCCCACACGGGACCTCTGGAACACGTTGTCCATTAGAGGAGTCCTACATTGGTCTGTGTCCCACTGGTCCAGGCCTCGTGTCACTGCCTTTCTCCGTTGCTGGCCAAGGGACCCTGGAATGAAAAGTGACTTTAACTCCAACACTGAGGCTGGTCCCAAAGGCACCTACTGCTGGAAGCTGTCACCTCCCCACACGGATCACAGCTGGATACCGACCACTTTCCCGAAGGGGGTTCTGAGAGGTGCATCTTTGTGTTTACCACAGAAAGTTATCTGTGTACCTGTCATAGCTCACATGAGTAACTATAGTTAAGAAGCAAGAAAATACATGTTACTTACTTCCTTACCTCTAACCTAGTGCTTTTTAATGGAGCTGGTAGAGTTTTACTAAATATGCTGAAAGTTTCTCAAAATATCACAGCTCCATCCCTGTGGAATTTAATCCAGTATTTAATGCACATCTTCTGGACACATCCTTTTCAGAGCTAATTCCAATACCAAAGTCCTGTTAGAACGCAATGTCATCTCATAGATCTGGAAAGAGAAAACTTAGCATGGTATCTGGCCCAGAGTAGGTAATCAGTAAAAGTTTATTAAATGAAATGAATTAACTTAATTACATAATTAATTATAGCAAGGCTATTTTGAATGTCACTTTAGCGCCATGGGGTAGAGTGGTAGCAGAATTATTAATGCCAGGATGCTAGAACCAAGTCCAGTTTTTAGTTTCTTGAAAGTTTTAAACTATTTTGAGATCTTTGGTCTGTTTCAAATATTTGGACCATGGCAAAAAACCCAAATTCAAAATGTATTTTGCAGGAGAATTTTCCACTTAATGGTAAAACCCTTGTGTATTTTAAGGGAAATTCAACCCACATGTTCTATTATTTAATTTACACTTGACCATAAGACTATTGTTTTCCAAGAACCTGTTGTGTCTTTGGTATTTTTTATCCCCCCCCTCTTTTTTTTAGTAGTACGAAGTCCTGGTTAAGGCAAAACTAAAACTCATCAGCCTGAAAATATGGGCTGAAAATGGCAATGCACAATCCTGGGTTGTTTAGGGTTCTAAAGTGGGCAAGATGATATATTCTTTTTCTGGCTCCCATTCTTGCCTCCATGGGCTGTGGGTCTCTAGATTTTGTAGACACTGTATGGGGCCACAGCATCTCTCTCCTTAGTCTGTTAGTGGGACAAACCCTGTGGCAGTCAGAATAACTGCCCCCGGCTTGACTGATGTTCTGTCTCAGGAGGAGGGAGAGGAGGAGGACTCCAGTCACCGAGGTCCCTTGGCACTCAGGAGTGGTGTGAAAATTCCAGGGACCCAAAGAATAGTCCTATTCCTAAGGAACTTGAAAAGAAAGAAAGAAAAGTGAAATACTGGTCCCTGGGTCCATGCTTTGCCAAACAGACTTTTCTGAGGTGTAGCCACTTCTTTTAAGGATGTCTTGGGGCAAGAGGAAAAAGTCAGGGATGTGCCTCACAAAAAATTAAGGATTAATTAACTATATGGGGAGGAAGAGGAGAGCAATTAAGTGTAATTTCCAGATCTTCCTATAAAGATGTGTGTACAGCACCATAGATCCTTACACGGTCACAGTGAATTTTCTTCACCAACATAAAAGGGTTTGGGAAAAACAGTATTATTTAAAAATGTTCACAGTTGAACTTAACATACAAATGAGCACTTGGCTGGGCATTGTTTTAACTTCACAGCTTTTGCATGAGTATAGGTGGCTTCCACTCAGCTAAACCAAGTCTATGACACAGGGCTGCAGCTCATTATCCCCTCTTAAGGAAATGGTGTTCTATAATTTTTCTTCACTTGGATTTTGAAGAAGTTTTGAACAGCTCCTTTATTTGGCTCACACACTGCTTTTCTCTTCTGTGAGTGACAAATCTGGCAGCTGATGCAGTTTTGGAATCAGCCGGGGTGGTGAGGTCACAGAATTTAAGTATGAGGACACGACAAAGGTTTCCCATTGGAAATGGCCTAGCCCACCTCTTCCTGTGTCCCCCTTGGGTCCACATAATCCCAAAGCCTGAGGCTGGCAGTGCTCAGTGGTATGGACAGAGTTGCTTACTTGCAACAATCACAAAGATACAAACATGAAAATAATTGGGGAATTCAGTGCAATGTAGTTTATCTAGCATTGAGAATTAAATGTTGATAAAACAGGTCATCACTTGTATTTTTTATTTCTTCTAATTTTTTCTACTAGACTTTCCACTTTCAAATTTTTGAGGGAGGTGTTGGCAAAGGAGGATTTAGGCAGATAAATCTTTCCTTTTACCTTGATGAGCTTTCTTCTGTCTCTCAGGCACAGAGCCAGGAATGATGTGGATAGAGGTAGAAATCTCAACCTCCTTCCCACCAGCCAGGAGGAAATGTACACTGAGAGTGTGTGCAGCAGGGTTTGAAAAGCTTCAAATTCAATTCACTATGATGCCATTTGAAAAGTTGATATGGAGAGGGAGAGACAGAAAGAGAGAGAGAGATTGCACACTTATAAATAAGGGAGTGAGCTTTGAGAGTCAGACCAGTCTTTCCTTTCCTCTGCTTTAGGCACTGCCTTCCACAGTGAAGAGAATGAACACAATGGAATGTATTAAACAGAGAGGCAGAGCTACAGAATTAAACACTTATATTCTTTTAATCATTAATAGACATTCCATGGGTTGCTTGGCCTTCTAGGAAGTAATTGGAAATACCAGCTGAAAGTCAGGTTGGATGGCATTGGAGTCTTTCTGAAGAATCTATAAAGATTTCAATCTTTCTACAATCAAGATAACCTTGCAAAACTGATTGGAAATACATATGCACAGGAGACACAAATTGTCCTTCACATATATTTTTAGATTGAATAAACCATCAATCTGGGTTCCTGTAACATTATTTTTAAAGCTAAAACTTGGGTCAGGATAAATTTTATTGTGTTTTACTCAACAGATGTTTATATAATTGGGGATAAGAAAATCAAATTTATAAGTCATTGAACCTTTCCTTTGAGTACCTCAAGTGTTACCAGTGAGCAGAATAAATGCGGAAGAGTTTAAGCCAGATATACCATTGTGCTAATGTGATAACCAGAAAGGTAGAATTGCCACCATCAGAAAAGTGAGGTTCCACATCTCTACTTCAAAATCGTGGAGACCCTGGAACATGCACAAACACCATGTATTGCCTGCATAGTGAATAATAAGAGAATGACTACTGTTTTGGTGGGGGGGATCCCTTTTTTCATATTAAAATGGGTTTGCATATTGGAAACAGTGGGAATCACCGATACTTTTTCAAACACCTGTTATTTGGTCATCATCACTACAGCCAATGGGCGAACTGAAACAAATCACAATGGGTTCTAGAGGTACTTTCTACACATCACCTTTTTAAAGTGTCCCCCTAGTTATTGGTGACATGACTCTCAAATATATTTTATCAAAACCCATTTGTATTGACATTAGTACAACTGTATTTCACACCTCGAACGTTCATATTACACATTAAACCTTTCTTCAGCTTAATGAATAACTGAGATAAATACTCAAAAGATAAGTTCTAATTGCCAGAGAAGACAACAAAGATTAGCTAACTCTTTTTAAAAAGATTCTTTAGGGAAATAAAAGAAAAAATAAACTATTAGGACTCTATCAAAATAAGAAGCTTCTGCATACCATGGGAAATAATCAACAAAACTAAAAGTTTGAATGGAACAAGATATTTGCAAATGACATATCTGATAAAGGGTTAGTATCCAAAATATATAAAAAACTGATACAACTTAACAATGAATCCAATTAAGAAATGGCAGAAGACATGTAGATGAATAGACATTTCTCCAAAGAAGACATCCAGATGGCCAACAGACACATGAAAAGATGCTCAATATCACTCATCATCAGGGAAATACAAATCAAAACTATAATTAGATATCATCTCACACCTGTCAGAATGACTAAAATCAACAACAGAAGAAACAAGTGTTGGCAAGGATGTGGAGAAAAAGGAACCCTTGTGACCCTGTTGGTGGGAATGCAAACTGGTACAGCCACTCTGGAAAACAGTATGGAGTTTCCTCAAGATGTTAAAAATACAGCAACCCTACGACCCAGCAATTGCAGTACTAGGTATTTACCTTAAAGATACAGATGTAGTGAAAAGAAGGGGCACATGCACCCCTATGTTCATAGCAGCAATGTCCACAATAGCCAAACTGTGGAAGGAGCCGAGATGCCTTCAACAGATGAATGGATAAAGAAGATGTGGTTCATATATACAATGGAATATTACTCAGCCATCAGAAAGGACGAATACCCACCATTTGCATCAACGTGGATGGAGCTGGAGGGGATTATGCTAAGTGAAATAAGTCAAGCAGAGAAAGACAATTACCATATGATTTCACTCCTAGGTGGAACATAAGGAATAGTGCAGAGGATCATAGGGGAAGGGAGGGAAAACTGAATGGGAAGAAATCAGAGAGGGAGACAAACCATGAGAGACTCTGGACCCCAGGAACAAAACTGAGCGTTACAGAAGGGAGGTGGGTAGGGGGATGGGATAGCCGGGTGATGGGTATTAAGGAGGGCACGTGTTGTGATGAGCACTGAGTGTTATATGCAACTAATGAACTAATGAATCATTGGAACACTACATCAAAAACTATGTTGGCTAAGTGAATATAAAAAAAAAAGTTAAAAATAGAACTACCCTACGATTCAGTAATCACACTACCGGGTATTTACCCCAAAAATACAAAAACACTAAATCAAGGGATACATGCATCCCTATGTTTATTGCAGCATTATTTATAACAGCCAAGATATGGAAGCAGCCCAAGTGTCCATCAATAGATGAATGGACAAAGAAGAGGTGGAATAGAATATTGTAATATTATTTAACCATAAAAGGAATGAAATTTTGCCATTTGCAACAACATGGATGGATTTAGAGAGTATAATGCTAAGTAAAATAAGTCAGGAAAAGATAAAAGCCATATCATTTAAGAAACAAAATAAGTGAGCAAAGGAAAAAAAAAAGACAGAAAGACAAACCAAGAAAGAGACTATTAACTATGGAGAACAAACTCATGGTTACCAGAGTGGGGGAGGGTGGGAAATGCGTGAAATAGGTAAAGGGGATTATACATTTAGCATGATAAGCACTAAGTAATGTATAGAATTTTTGAATCACTATTGTACACCTGAAAATAATGTCACACTGTATGTTAACTATACTGGAATTAAAATAAAAAACTTAATAAAAACAAAAAAGTATCTTTAGTTTCACAAATCCTGTTCACTTGTTGAGTTTAGACCTTAACCTATGGTTTCATCCATGGCTGGTCTTTTGGAAAGCACATTACTTTTTTGAAAAGTCATCCTATGATATATCATTTTATACACACAGACACATAAAAATCTTATATATGTATATATATAAAATCTTTTGTGCCATTATAAAAAAGTCACCCAAATGTGTCATCTTATAATATGCCAATATATTATATTATGTTGTTTTTATTAGTTCTTCTGTTAAGAAAAGGGGTGGAGTAAATAAAGAAAACTCCATGGATTGTTTTTGAATTCTGGTCTTGTCTTTGTCTCTTGAAAAATCACTCTTTCCAATCTGTGTGCCCTTCCTCTTGTGTTTCCCACTCAGGATATTTTTTTCTCTTTTCCCTCATGTTTTAATATCACCTCTTCTTTAAAACAAGCTTACGGCTCACTAAACCCAATGACTTTTCCTAATTAATCTTAAGAGGCCCTTGTCACTCCCAACTTTATTCCAATTCCTATAAACATGCCCACGTAAAAATTTCTTTTTGTTTCAGGTATATTGATTTCTTCTTCCAGGAGAGTAGAACTAAAACAAATAGTGACTCTTTAGTGGAGACAAACTTAACCAAAAATATATGGACATTATTCCTGACAACCACTAGAATGTAGGTGTTTTGAAGGCAGGGATCTTTGTTTTCTTCGCTGCTGATCCAGAGTTCCTGGAACACGGTATATGCTCAATAAATACTGGTTGAATAAATGAACAGCCAGGAGTCCAAGGATGCTGTCAACTGTAATAATTCTCAGAGATCATCCTCCAGCAGAATTTCTGTAAGAATCACGAGTAATCCCTTGAGCCTTCATTTTGCCATTTGTGGACTAGTGATTATGATCAGGTATGCAGAAATTACTTGCTCATTGTGCACATCTTCAGTGATAAAATCCTCCAAGCTAATGTTCTAGGTGCAAAATTCCCTGCTCTACAATCAAAATGCTTCTGGGACAGAGAGGAGCCACTTCTGGTTTTGACCAGCGATAAGATGATCAGGAAGCACCAGCACCCTGGGCATTTTAAGTCACCATGTTGAACCGAAATCACTGACTGGCATCACCAGCTTTTTATTGTCTGAACAACAATTGAATACAATTTGTTTTTTCTTCTAAGGTCATGCTTTTGAAAGGAGGACAAGCAAAGATTCATCCTTAGGTCAAGAGAAACCCTTGACTCCGAGAACCAAACTGAAGGTTATAGAAGGGAGGGGGTTGGAGGGAGGGAGTAGCCGGATGATGGGCATTAAGGAGGGCACGTGATGTGATGAGCACTGGGTGTTATATACAACTGATGAATCGTTGAACACTACATCAAAAACTAATGATGTACCGTATCTTGGCTAATTGAACATAATGAAAAAAAAAAAAGAGAGAGAGAGAGACTGCAGAATTATGGCCTATAAAATACATCTTTTTCCCACTAAGAGATGTGGGGGCCTTGGCAGTTAGGAGATGGTCCTTCCTCAGCCCATGATTCCTTTGGAAATATTTGGGTCAGAAATGGCTATGAGTTCACACCTGTAAGATTCCTTCCTTCAATCCCCATAACTAATTTCTTAACTTCTAATCGTGTTTGAATTAACCGAAATAAACCACAAGGCAACTGCTTGTTGGGAGTTGCTATATCCATCGGAGGAGGCAAGTATTAAATTAGCCAGGTGACAGGGAAGAATGGGAGCTGCACTCTGCAGCCTGGTTGCCTGAAATCTATAAAACGTGTCAGTTATTGAGGGGATTCTCAGCAAAGACAAGAGAGGGGCAAAGGGGGAAGTATTCAGGTTGCATTTCTGGGCGGAGTCCCTTCTACCCTAAACCCAACACTCTGAGAACTGAAATTTGGCCCCTTTGCAAGATTAGGCTTCCCAAATTAGCTGTCTTTGGTGACAGCAAAAATACCTGCCTGTCCCCTTAAGCAAGACTCTCCACCTGAGTGAGAAACCAGAAGCATGGCCCAAGCCCAGAACAGGTGTTTAACGGGGAAGCTGAAAGGCAGCAGGCTTCCACACGCAGAACCTTTGAGAACATTGCTGTAGGGATTTGGCTGCATGATAAGCTTTTATTACTGTTAAGCAAAATTAAAGGCAGATTCTATTATCCTGGCACAGAAGCTGATGGGGGCATATTTCCTAGCCCACTCGGAAATCCTGAGTTTTGTTGTAGTTTTAGAAAGTGGGCATCTTTTACTGCCAGCAAAACCTGTGGTGAGAAAGAATGTTTATTTTTTTTAATTTAATTTAATTTTATATTTTATTTTTTTTGAGAAATGAAGTTTAAGTTTCAGTTCAAGATGTTTCCAAATATATTGCTGTTATTCTTACCTTTTCTGGCAAACATGTTTAAATATAAACTCTCTTAGTGTTTTCTAAATCATGTGTGGAACGTTGGAGGCAACCTCTCATTTACGGTCCTATTTTATTCACAAAGTGCCTGTATGAGGTCAGCAGGGCAAGGATCACTATGATCCCTATTTTATGGAGGAGGAAGTAGAGGCAATAGGGAAAAAAGGACTTTATGTTCCTTTTGCGGAAAGCTTTGTTTCGAGAAAACAAATCTCATCCCTATAGTTTTAAACTATAGTTTTTGTCAGAAGACAAATTAGAAAATCACAGGAAGGAAGCTATAATTTTTCTCCCACTTCAATCTGAATCGGATCTCTGCAGTATTTGTTCTCACTGCCCCCTATTGTTTTCCTTTATCACTTTGCCCAGTGCAGACATACATATTTATTGGTGTGATTTGTTCAGTCCCTTCAGACTGTCAGTGCCATGAGGGCAAGCACGGTGCATTTTTACTGTTTACCCAGCATTCCTGCTTGGCACATAGTAGGTGCTCAGTAAATTTCTCCTTAAGACTAGATGCTTAATGAGTAAACATCGCCTTATGTTTATATTTGAAAGCATCAAAAGGCAAGAATATGGAGAAATTAGGGTGAATTAATTGAAGTGGAAAAGAAAGAAAACCTCTCCTATTTGCTTGAGACCATTATAGTTGGATGAACAAATCATATTATATAAGTCGTTTTATTTTCTCTACTGACTTTGACACTATTTAAGAACAGAAACAAGGACTAAGAGCAGGAGCATCTGTAGGAATGGGGGTGGTTCTGAAGGAGTCACAAGCAGGATGTTTAGAGCTGCCCCGTGAGTGAGTTAAAACCTAGGGTTTCTGTGCTTGCGAGGGCTTGGGAGGTCCGCAGTCTCACAGTTGAGTGCTGACTTGGAGTGAAGATCTTTGAGGGGAATTTAAGGCAGCACCCTACTATTCTACTTGAGTGTAGAGAGGAGCTGCCGTGGACTGTGGAGGCACTAACAGGAGTAGAGTCTGGAATGTACTCCATGGAAGAGATTCAAATACGGAGTGTCCTTCAGGTGGCTGCTCCCAGCTCTTCCCAGACAGGGTAGCCTTGGTGAAGTCACTAAGCCTTTCTGGGCCAACATTTCTGAGCTTGAATTGGAAAAAAACATATTCTCCAGCTCTGAAAATCTATGGATTTGCTATTTCTCCAAGTTTTACCTTATGTTGTCTATTTTTTCTAGAAATTGAGTTCTTACATTTTTAATGTTTTCATTTACCTATTTTAATAAAAATTGTTTTCATGGGGGTAAAAATCTGTATTTCTTTGTGCATGATACCTGTAGGAAGCCTAGCCATTTAGACCATGAGACTATATGGCTTTTTGGATCAGGAGTCTACCTCACGGGTTTCTTATCCTAAATGCAAATAAATGCATATGGAGAAAGAGCCTTGTAACCCAGATAAGTGCAGTAGGAACATAAATTTCAGGTGGATTTTTGTGAAACAGCTTGCCTATAGTCACATAATAGGTTGGTCTCCTTATCCAAGCCTAGGGCACTTCTAGTTGTCTAATAATAAGAATCCACTGCTTCCCAATATTTGGAAAAGAGTTGATGCACTTCCTGAAATACTAAACTGCTACTAGGGACAGCTTTGGTTTGGTTCTCCTCAGGAGAAATAATTCCGGATATTTTGATACAACAGGGTATTGGCGGTTGGAATGGGTTAGGTCCGGGAGACTGGCCAAGAGTCTGTCCAGGGCCACGGGTCAAATGGGCTATAAGTTGAGTCCAACCAAGAGAGGAAGAGTATGCCAGAATAGCATGCAGGTTACAGGATGGGCAGGCAGAAAGCCACTCCATTCATTTAGTAAGTACTTAATGAGCATTTCCTGCATGTACCGAGTTCCAGATCACTGGGGCCTTTACAGCGATCTCTGTGACTACTTAATTGTATTGTAATCGTTTCTGTCCTTGTTAATGTCCCCCAGTTGTCTGGAATCTGTGTGGGCAGGGACTGGTTAACATCCCCCCTTGTCCGTCATTGGCTTAAGTACCGTGCCTGGCACATCATAGGTGACTGTCTATGGTATTAAACAAATGCTCATGATTGTTACTGGAACCATTACTGCTTTTGTCTTTACTATTATTATTTGAAAGAACAACTATGAACTTACTGGTAAGTCGTGAATTTTAATTGCCCTTAGCAACCAATTTAGAAAAAATACGGAGGGGAAACAGGATATCATTAGTTAATGAGGTATTGTTTGATCTCACTCCAAAATACACTTGCCTTTATTAAACGGTAAAACTTGGATTCTAACACCTACGTAAATATTAATAAAAGATTCTCCTTTTCAATAAATTGGGTTGACAAAGGTATGCACTGAGACTGACTTGTGTGTTTGAAAACTTCAGCTCTTTACAATGTAGTTTCCTAAAATCCAAGATTCAGGAATATTCTCTTCTGCTGCCTAGTGGAAAAATGCCAGGGACCCTGCCATGTGATCTTATAACCCTACTAGCTATCTTGAAACCTCACAAATTTATCCATATCTTCCTGTTGTTCTTTTTATGGCTTTGCTATATGCATCAAAATCATTTCCAGCACCACGCCAACCTTCTCAGTATGTTTAAAATAAAAAGGATTGGGAACAAGCTTAATGTCCTCCTCTTGGAAGTCGTATAAATTCTTAACATAAAAAAAAATGGTGTATGACCCATACGAATATGTAAGAATACTTCTGTGGGGCCTTTTCCTTTCCCCATTTGTAAAATGATTTATACACATACACTCATAGTAAACATTTTTTATATGCCTTTAGGGTTCCCCCCCGCCCAGAAATCCTGTTTATAAGGACATTGCTGTTGAAGGTAAATAATGATACAATTTTGGTCTTTATGATTCCAAACACCGGTAATGTTTCTTCCAGGGCCTTTCCACGGTGCGTCTAATCCTCTAGCGTCCTCGCCATCTTAGGCTAGTTGCTGTTCATGTCCACAAGAGATGAGCAGCAATACCATTATAGGATTCCCTAACAAAAGACTTCCACAATCATTTTCTAGCATCTTGGAGATTGACAAGGTCCCCTCCTGTTTCCCAAGCCCATTTCCCCCCCTATTCCCGGTGATTTCTTTTCTTATACACCAGAAAGAAAGCACCTCGCTGAGTGGTGACCTCTCTGCTGCATGGATACCTGCTAGAAACAACAAACCTCACGTGCTAAAACTGCTCCTTGATGTGTTGGGATTGGCATGATGGTTCCTGTTTGATATACTGGGCTGCTTGGAGCTGCCTTTAAAAAAATCAATCCATATTAAAAATAAAAGTTCCTTTTGAAAATTACTCTTCCTATTTCTTTGGGGAGGTTGTGCCACAAACCAGCTAAAAGTGCTGAAAAGTGTCATATAATAAAGCCACCGGGACTCTAACAGGCCAGGGAAGGAGAACGTGTCCTGAGTAATTACAACACTTTGCAGTTTTCAATCGATGATTCAGTTTATCAGTAATTTCTGGTTTGTTTTCTTGTTGAGAAGACTGAAAACTTTTAAAAGATTTTCGAGATACCAATTTTAATCTGCACCATTTCTTTCGAACTGGTAAGTATATATATATATTTTCTGTTTTAGAAAAGTATGGGAAATAATCGTCTATGACAATATCTCTAACACTTTATCTCCTTTCCTTTTACTGGTCACTTTTGCTAGTAGGTTTTCTGTTTCATTTTGTGTGTAGAGTATATAATAAATATATACCAAAGTAAATAATCTGAGAAAAAGAATACACATTTTTTAAAGAGAGTGCAGTCTTTCGAAAAACAAAATAATGAGGGGAATTTTTAAATAAATAATCTTTGGTTTCTATTCTCTATTGGAGAGACTCCCCAGTGACATATGCTTCTTAAACACATACATTAATCATATATATATGTACATGCATGTTTATATATAGACTCTAACACACATACATACATTTTGTTCATTTTTAAAAAATGTTTTTGATAACATTCTTCACATGACTCAGTTCAAATAGGAGCATGCCAGGTGTGATGGCTCATAGCTCATTGATGAGGTGGTTCAGGCAAACAGCCAAATGAGAGAGGGTAACTAATGGTGAGCAGGTGTGTTGGTTTAATGGGCCGGCTAGGGGCTCTAACTTGAGTAAAGTTGTTGCAATGCTCTAACCACAGATAAGAGTTTGGTTGGTTTTTCTTTCACAACCCAGTGAATATATGGGAACGTGAGCACCACTCCTCCTGTAGACCCAAAGGATTAAGACAAATTTAGGGTAGGATTTGAAAAATGTAGAAAAGCATATGTTCAGCCTTTACTTGAATAAAGGAATGTTCCTATCTGCCTAAAGTATTAAGTTTTTTTTTAAAAAAAAAAGCTTCATAATTGCACAGAGATCGATGAACTGTTTCACAGATTTATAACGGGATTTAGGCAGTAATCAAGTCTCAACTCTTCCAACTGGGTCAAGACTTTCCGTAAACCAAACTGCCCACGTTGACTCGACTTCAGCTCCTCCAGTTCCCTATTCTGATGTGATCCAGGTTAAATGAGATGCCTTTGTTCTCAAATTGTGTTCACCTCTGTCCTTTGCCACATGGCCACCCTTGCAGAATGCCTGCCCTGCATCCAAATATTGCAGTCTCTACCATGAGGTCTTTCCCCAGACGGTGTGGTGCAAGGGGCATGGTCCCACTAAGTCAGACAGACCAGGGTTGGAATCCTGGCTCATCTATTATTAGCTACAGGACACTGAGGCTATTGAATTCTCCTGAGCCTCAGTCTCCCCATCTGTAAACCAGGGATGATGACAGTGCTTGCTCCCATCTTAATTGAGTCTCACTATAATAATACTAGGTGTCATTTATTGAGAGCTCATGTGTCAGTCCAATCCTCACAATAATCAAGCAGGGTAGTTATTATTTTTTTTAAAGATTTTATTTATTTATTTGAGAGACAGAATGAGATAGAGAGAGAGCATGAGAGGGGGGAGGGTCAGAAGGAGAAGCAGACTCCCTGCTGAGCAGGGAGCCCGACGTGGGACTCGATCTCGAGACTCCAGGATCATGACCTGAGCCGAAGGCAGTCGCTCAACCAACTGAGCCACCCAGGCGCCCAAGCAGGGTAGTTATTTTAATACCCATTTTACAGATGAGAAAACTGAAGCTCAGAGAGATTAAGAGCCTTACCTTAGCTCACAGAGCTAGAAATCGGGCAGAGATAGACTTCAAATCCAAACAGTTTGTTTGAACTATTCTGCAGCTGATATTTTTTTCTGTCTATGTCATTATTTTTTCACCTTACCTTATAGAGTTGCAGTGAAGCTCATAAATGATGTGTGTAAAGTATTCAGAACATAGCAGGCATTTAATCAAGTTTTTCCTATTGTCCATTTCTCTCAGCCTTGCTATCTTTTAATTAATGTCTCTACATTTTGGTATTAGTTTTAGTAAATATATAAATATATATCTATATAATCTATAAGTATTTTTAAGTTAGTTCATCGGGGTATTTTATATTTCCGTGTGGCTGGCCTGGACAAAGTAGGAGGCTGCTTGTGAGGTGGGATTTTTGCAAGAGGCTTTCCAACATCCATATGCTCTGTCTTTGGGAGTGCTGCAGTGCCTTTCATTCTCTGATTAATATGTGCTTAAAAATGCAAAGTCCCAGAGAATACTTTGAATTCAAAGCATTCATTCAAACGAACATTTTTTGAGTACCCAGTAGGTATCAGGAACTGTTGTAGGCAACGGACATATTAGGTGAGTAAGATGAGTTTCCTTCTGGTCTGATAATTCTAATTCAATGCGAGGAGGGAAACTAACTGCCTACATCTGCACCATCTGATAGGGCGGGATGAGCCACACGTTGCTACTGAGCACCTGACATGCAGCTAGACCACACTAAGATGTACTGAAAGTGTAAAATTCACCCTGGATTTCAAAGACTTACTAGGAAGGAATAATGTAAAATATCTCATTAATAATTTTTGTAATGATTATATGTGGAAATGAGAATTTTTTTGATGTTGGATTAAAAATATCTTATTAAAATAAATTTTATCTGTTTCTTTTAATGTGGCTACTAGAAAATTTCATATTCCACATATGGCTCACATTGCAGCTCATGTTATATTTCTATTAGGCAGGGCTGGCCTACAGTTCTCGGGGAGGGTTTCAGAGGATGGGTTAGAAATTACCATTTGTATGTATTTCATTTTACAAAAATTGGATCATGCTGATAATAACTGGTTTGTAACTGTGTTTTTCCCCACTTAATAATATATATGGATGTCATTCCGTGGTCGGATGGTGGTTCATTATACAGATGGCTCATAATTTATTTAACTTGGATCTGTGAACAGTTATGGATTCGAGGGACTGGCAAGAAGTAGAAGGACTAGAACTTTGAGGTAGAATGTAGGATGTCGAAGTAAGGGAGATCTACACATCTCTGCAGTTAAATGCCTCACTGCAGGGATGAGCAAACTGAGAGCCAGAGATGATGAGTGACTTTCTTTTCACTTTTTTTTTAAATCTAACGCTGGGGATGCCTGGGTGGCTCAGTTGGTTAAGCATCTGCCTTCAGTTCGGGTCATGATCCCAGGGTCCTGGGATCGAGCCCTGCATCAGGCTCCCTGCTCATTGGGGAGCCTGCTTCTCCCTCTCCCTCTGCCTGTCACTTCCCCTGCTTGTGCTCTCTCTCTGCCAAATCAATCAAACAATCAATCAATCAATCAATCAATCAAAAAAAAAAAAGCTAACACTGGAGCATTCATGTGTACCATGCCCTGTGCTGAGCACCTTCTTCACTTGATCCACAGTCTTCATGATAACTTATTAGGTAGGCACTATTGTTATTTCTATTCAACAAATGAAACCAAGGCCTAGAGGGTTGGGGGTGGGGGTTGGGTGGGTCACACAGCCAGTAAGTGGCAGAGCTGAGACTTGAACCAAATCGATTTTATTTCAGCCAGAACTTTTAACCACTGTACCAGCAGTCCACAGACTTTTAGATTTAATAAACTAATAATTTTTTTAATGGAAACAACACGAGTACTCACATTGTATTTTGGCAATAAAATGACAAATATTGCTACTACTTCTATCATTGCCCCTTATAATCATCATTTCATAAAGGTCAGAAAAAGGTAAGAAGTACTAAAAATTTTTAAGAATGAATAAATGCCGTTTTATTTTAAAAAAAGCCTCCTCACTTCATTGCCCATATTTCTCAGATTTTACTGTGGAGTGGTGAAAATAGGGACACAGGTATTAAGTTGGGGTTGGTATTAGGGAAACAGTGTGGGACTCAAGAGGAGGAACCCAGTGCATGCAAAGTCAGCTGCTGAACCATGACCAGGTTCAGATGACCGGACTCCTCTGCAGGTTCTTTATGTGTTGCAAAGAGGTGCCAGGCAGCACTTGTTGCTGTTGTTCTGGTTAATGTCATGTGCTTTACTCCATGGGTACTTCATCATGCCTGATCTGTTTGGGGCAGCCTTGTCTATGGACTATGCATAATTCAGCCCTGGAGATGGACAGTTGTTTTTCCCATCTTGATTACTCTAGAAGGGCATAAAACATCAGGGTAGAGTCCTTGGCCATCAAGAAGCTGGCTCCATTGCACTGTATTTGTAGTCTTTGTATTTTAGAGCAGGCTGAGGAGACAGACATGCTGCTTTGTCATCACTATGTCAACTCTGCTTTTATATACAATTGGCATCTTCTTGCTCTGTTCTCCTTTGCCAGCCAAATTGTTTTAAGCTCCCAATGCAAATATAGTCTTTCTGTGGCTTGATGCTTCATCAGTTGGAGGTCTCCCTAGAGACTGTAGGATGAAGTTGGTATGACACAGATTTTGTTTTTCTCCTTCTAATACATATAATGTGTAAGCACATCATTCATATTTAATGATTATTAGACAGCAAGTATTTTTAAAGAGTTTTTAGTTTGTCCAGGGATAAGTAGGCTCCAAATGTTATCATCGATAAGTTTAGCGTTGCTGTTGTTTTTGTTTTGACTTTGCTTAGACAGGACTAATACCTAATGGTTTTGAAGTAGGTAAAACAGCAAAAACAACCCAGGTTAAGCATCGGAAAAAGTCTCCACAGTATTTAAAATAAAACTCAAGTGAAAAGGGCAAGGATTGGTGAGAAAAAGAGGAACAGTGTGAGAATGTGACATTGTATCAGTGCTGGTGAATGCTTCTTGGATACTGCTTGGAAAAGCATGTACTAGAGTGGAAATAAAATATGTCACTTTCATTAATTATAAAATAAGTTTGCTTTACATTTCATATTCTTATTTATAACATTTTAAATCAATTTTAGACAACTGATTTCTTACCGGAGATCTCCATTCAACTGCACATCAAATATAATAAATGTTGAACGATGCCAACATTTTAATCTTTCTCCATTTGGGAAATTGGAGTTCTAGTCCCCATTTTTCCATAACTGTTTTTTAATTGATGAAGGAAATTTTTCTTTTATCCCAGGGTTACTAACCTTCCTCAGCCTTTTGTGTATTCCCCAATCAAAAGGTTTTTGATTATCTAAAGAAATGACACCCACTGGTTCGCCTTTATAGATCATTTTGTTACCACTTTCAAAGCATCTTAACAGGTTGGGGAGCCCAGATTTACCCTAACAAAAGCCAGGCTGGTCGCTCCCTTTTGTAACCTCCTCCTCCAAGCAATTTATAACTTTCCCTTCAGTGCACGGCTGAATTGGTTATACTGGGATCCAAGAGCAGCTGTGGGGGGTCCTGGATTGTTTTCAGAGGTCATCAGAGAATCTTTCTAGAAAATTATAGCAGCACTGAAAATTCTCAGCACTCAGAAGGGTAAAGAGAAAAACTTCTTTTTTTGCAACCCTGTTGATTTCTGCTTGCTAGTTAATCTTTTTAATGATTTTCAACCACTAAAATTTAGACTGTGTCTGGAGTTACCTCAGGTTTAGGGTAGCCACCTAATTAGAACAAGAGGAAAGGTTAAGTGAGGGAGATTGTTGGAGGGAAAAGGTGACCTTAGGGCACAGCCCTGGAGGAAAGAAGGGAGAGATTGCTAGAATTTTTAATTCTTAAAAGACATTTTTTTTGAGTTTTCATTGTTTATTAGAAATTTGAATTTAAAATTGTAGGACTTGTTAGAAGAAAGGCAAAACTCATGCTATTGATGAATTTTAAAAGGCGTGCAAAGAAGCAATTCATTCCTTTTTCTTTTTTTTATTACAAGTGACACAAATGTTCTCTTTGAAAATATCTTAAACAAAAAGAAGCATGTAGAGTGAAAGTTGCTCTCAGTCTTCCATTCTTTTTCTTAAAGGAAGCCATTGCCATCAGTTTGAAATGGATGCTTTCAGTTCACAGAAAATGTATTTGTATTTTTATATAGTGGGGTCCATGCTGTATAAATTATTTTGTGACTTGCTTTTTTTTTTTTTTTTTTTGCTTTATGATATGTCATGGACATCTTTACATGTTACTGCATATGGATCTACTATATTCTTTTTAATGGTCATGGGATATTTCATAGCATGGATATGCTAGAAACTACATTACTGGTGTCCAGTTTATAGACACTGTCTGTGTGTATAAATAGTGCAGTGAATGTACTTGTCCAAACACTGTACACACAAATGAGTATCTGTAGAATTTCCTGGAGATAGAATAGCTGGCCTCATTCAGTCTTAACATATTTAGCATACGGAAACACCTCCTAATGGATCTGCCTGCCTCCATGACCCATTGTCCGCATAGCACACAGAATGTTACTTCTGAAAATGTGAATCATGTTGCTGTTCTGCTTAAAACACTTGGAAGTTTTTCCCTTACTTCAGGGCAGTGACTCAACTCCTTGATATGGTTTATCAAGTCCTGCCTCTGGCCACTGCCTACCCCTCAGCCCATTTCTCATGTTTTCTTATGCTCTAGCCAAATGAAGCTACTTTCAGTCCTCTGACTTCTTCAGCCTCTCTTTCACACACATAGAAGTATTTATACAACTCCCTCTGTCTGGACACCCTTCCCAACTCCCAAATCTTACTCATCTTTAGATCTCAGATTGAAGTAATTTTCTCCATGAAGCTTCCCCCAAGCCCAGCCTACACCCCCACCCCAGGCATGCTCATGCACACAGACTCCCCAGTTAGAGTCCCCATGCATATTCCCCCCCCCAGTACTCAATTCTCCACATTGCAGTTGCCTCCCTATGTGAATCCCGCACAAATTCCCTGTCGTTTTCATGTCTATTACACCATTTAGTGATGGCCACATCAGGCACCGTAAAATTCTGAAGTATCTCCTAACTTCTAAAGAACATTAAATTATTTCATAGAGCCTAGCTTGGGGCATGGCATTATAAAAGGCATTTCTCTGAAAAGCCGTTCTTGGGAAATTGGAGATTTTTGTCAAAAGTGAAAGTTAACATGGATTCACAGAATCACAGTGGTGGAAGGGCACTTGGAAATCATCTAGTTTCTTGCTAGTCAAAGTGTGCTCTGTGGACCAGCAGCATCGCATCACCACAAAGTTTGTCAGAAAGGTCTCATCCCTGACCTACTGAGTCAGAATCTGCATTTTATTAAGCTCCCAGGTAACTTGCCCACACATTAAAGTATGGGAAACACTACTCTAGTTCTCAATCTGCCTTTATAATAAAGTCATCTTGGGAGCTTTTTACAAATACCAATGCAAGCACCCCCCGCCCCCGCCAGATTTTCTGATTCTGTTGGTCTAGGGAGGGTCAAGCAGGACATTGTGGTTATTGCTTTTTAACCCCGAGTGATTCCAAAGTAGCCAACCCCTAACTTGGGTTCTCTTCTTCAATGATATTGATAAGGATGTTGTAGACAGCAGTTTAGTGGCCTGATTGTGATTAGAACCCATGTTTCCTTATTCTGGTCCTGTGCCTTGTCTTTCCCATAAAGGATCTTCTCATAGCCACACTCCATTTTACAGAGGGAAAACTGCAGTTGTCTAGAGTGAGTTCATGGCCAGAGGATGATAAATCAGATCCAAAAAATTTCCTTTACTCTAGCTCTCTTTCTATCTCTGTACTTCTTATCACCAAGCATTCTGTCAGATAAGATCCTTGACCCTGCTTAGGGTTTGGGGTCAAATCACCCATCGGAAGAGTCTGTAGATTTATCTCCTGACAAGGAAGATATGTTGCCCTTCCTCATTACTGAACCTGAAGCATACCTATAATATGCAGTCTCCTAAAAATATGCCCTTCATAGAAGATGATTTTTTAAATTCCAAATTTCAAAGAAGGGGCACAGTCTCCAGAAGCATAAATAAAACCCCAGATAATTTGGCACCTGCACCTGAAACCAGCAAGTTTGCTCCTGGGTTTTGGTTTCTAAAGAAAACTTTTGCCTGAGTTCTTATTTACTCCTCAAATGCTGCGGTTCTCAGCAATAGGAGATCAGCCCCCACCTCTGATGCAGGTGAGAATGTTTGCTGCCCAACAAGCTGGTAATCCTGGGTGGAGAAGTAAGTGCTTAGAGCACTGATTGGGAGGGTCTCAGTGCCTTTCCCTTTGGAATGTGATATTATCACTAGATTAAGAGGCTAGACACCTGGTGAGGAAATATTAGCCTGATTCTGTCTGGGTGTTTTTGATGTCTTCCTGGATTATTGCTGGTTGGAGAATTTTCAGTTCTATTAAAGATTACATGACCCTGAACTCCTCAGAAATAAAAATAAGAGAATAGAGGAATATAACCATGGGGAATATATATTTAATAAGAGGAATCTCTATAGACTAATGGCTTTTTTCAATTATTTCCCAAGTTTATACTGATTAGGTAGAAAACATTCATCTGCAAATGGAAACTTCAGACCAATCACTTGCAAGTTGTCTTACCTGGATTCTGTTTATCCCACAGGTAAGAAGGGTAAATTTCCATTCATATTTCCACAAGAATGGCAAACTTTATGTTATTGCCCAAAGAGCGATTAATGAAAGTGCTTGAGAGTGGAAACAGATAAAAATGAAGAGCACACATATGCCCAAAGGGAATATTATGCTGATCCAGAGTGCCACTGAAGGGACATACAATACAAAAATACAATACAGGCTTAGCCAAGCTCAAGAAGTTAAAGGCCCTCAGGATGACTGAGGAAAAAATACACACTTGCTTTTAGATGCTTGGACCAGTCTCAGAGGTTTCTGAATTCTGATAGTCTGAGGAGACACAAATTCTCCAACTCCAACGTTTGTGATGAGTGACCTCTCATTTAAAAAATTCAGTGGAGAGGAAAATAATCTGACTAGAAATGTAGAATATCCTTCTGTTTGTGCTTTACCACTTGACAATTTCTTTGAAGAATTATTTTGGAATCTTTTTCTAAAGCTCCCTCATATCCTTGTGGAGAAGTCAAAACCTGAATAGAAAAAAAAGAAAGGAAGAAAGAAGTGTGATGACATAAAATTTCTCAAAACTTAAAAACAACAACAAACCATTCCGTTGAAGTGGGTAGGCTTTTGTTGTTCAATTTTCTTTTTAAATGGAATATTACAACCTTATAGAAAAGTACAACATTACTAATATCCAAGTATTCAACAATTAGTCTTCTCATCATTTCACCATAATTGTTTTGAATTATTTTTTAAGAAAGAAAACTTTACAGATACAGGTATAGTCTGTTGTATACCTTTCTGTCAATTGTGTTCACTACACGATAGAGATTTTATGCTTTTACTACAATGTTTGTATTAATAATCAGTAGATAATATTGTTTTACATGATCTTAAAATTCATAAACATGGTAATGCATCAAATATATCCTAGTACAAATGTTATTTTTTTTGCTCCAAATTATATCTGTGAGAATTTTTTCTATGTTGATTCACACAGTGCTACTTAGTTCATTTTACTTCACCTGTTGTCTGAATATGACATAATATATCCATTCCTCTGTTAATGATGAGCATTTATCTTATTTTTAATTGTTCACCACAGCATTGTTTATAGTAGTTTAAAGTCTTTTACATGTATTTTTCTGCACAGGTATGAAAGTTTCTCTACAAATATATCAAAGAATAGAACTTCTGGGTTGAAGTTAAGTAGTCTTCAATGTATTATAATATTGCCCAAGTAGAGGACCTTTCAATCCAAAAGAGGCATATCATAATTTTGATTTCCAGTGATATGATTTAAAACTCTTTAATTAAAGTCTCATAATACAACATGAATCTGCACTCTCTAGCCTGCATCTGGGACATATGCTCAGCTCTCTGATCTAGGTATCCAATATAGAAATTATATGTGACACGTTCTTCCTTTGTAATGCAGTGCATGTGCTCTTCCTCCCTCCAAGCGTTTGACAGTAGCAAGAACAAAATGGTTGAACTCACCTGGCTAAAACTTTTTCACCTTTAAAATGACAGTTACAAAGAACTAGCTCAAATGAGTCAGAGTTATAGGCAGAGAGCCTATAAGATTACATTAAAAAATTTCAGCTGAAGGACTTGTTTAGGAACAACAAAGCCAATTAGGGAGCAGGAGTGGGGGAAAACTGTATTACACTTTAAAACTAACTTCTGGGTTTCGGTTGTGGGAAGAAACCCAATACTAGTATATTAGCTGCTAAAATGATCTTTTCTTTAGTCCTATCTCCTGGTACTTTTACGTAGCTGGGTTAGAGAAAAAGGTCTAGAGCAGTTTTCAAACTACAATAAAATTCTCTCATCTTACAGAGAAATCAAGGTTTTCTTTTACATATATCTTTTTGGCAATATTTAGCTTTAAAAAGTGTCCATGATAGATAGATTTATTAGAATCCACTTCTTAAGTCAAACTGAGTCTATAGCGCATCATATTAGTGACAATTCCAATAAAGTTAAGGTGTTGAAATCAGATATTAAAAGAGGGAAAGTGTTGTGTTATTTACACTCAATATTTCTATATAGTTTCTACTTCTTTGTCTCTGGTATTTCCAGATCATTGAGGTGGAGTAGTTAGTAGAAGAGCCTTGGGCCTTTGCCAGCACTCCAGAATGTGAAGGTCCTCACTCTCAGTAAATGATCAATAAATACATGCATATATTTGCAATCCAAACTGCATTCATCCAATCATACATATATCACTGATTCTTTTTGAAAAGGTCACACTTATTTTCAATTAATATATACTTACAAGTTACTTGCAAAGGCATATATTGGGAAGAAGACAATCTATGAAGATATGGCCTTTAAAGGAGTGGGTATTTGCTGGACTAAGTTGGAGTGTTCAGAAAAGCACCCATATTCCCAAGTCTACTCTTGCTTTCTCTCCTTACACCTGGTCCCAATACTTCCCTGCTATTCCCTGCTTTGAAATAGGAAATAGCAACGTAATTAACAACCTCACTTCAGGCACCCACAGCTCTTGCACCCCATCCAATTTGCACTCTGGGCCTCCACTGAATATGTCATTATTTTACTCACTCTCAAATGGAAGTTGTGTCTATAATAATGCTTCTTCAATGGACTGAGTAGTTCTCAGTAACAGAAAATTTGATGCATTTTGGTGGAACTCATCATTCATGGTCTAGGAGTACAACTAATACGGGACAACTGACAAGGCTAAGAAGTAACAGCAGGCCTCTTGGCCATCTGCTATCAGACAAAAAGAAAACATATGTTTGTATAGATGCTCTATCATTGTAAGGTTCCCAGTCTTTCCACTCTATCTCATATTGCTCCTTGACCCCCAAACATGTTGCGCTCATTTTAGTTTTGACACTAAAGCTTTTATTTTTAAAATTTATTTATTTTTTATTTTGAACTCATGACCCTGAGATTGAGTTGTATGCTCTACCGACTAAGCCAGCCAGACTCACCTTAACACTAAGACTTTTATTTAAAAAATTTTTTTAAAAGATTTTATTTATTTACTTAAGAGAGAAAGAGAGAGAGGGAGTGAGGAGAGAGAGAGAGAGAACGAGCAGGGGGGAGGGGGAGAGAGAGAGAGAGAGAAGCAGACTCCACCCTGCTGAGCAGGGAGCCCTGTGCGGGGCTTGATCTCAGGACCCGGAGAACATGACCTGAGCTGAAGGCAGACTCTTAACTGACTGAGCCACCCAGGTACCCAACACTAAGACTTTTAAAAGCAAGTTCCCATACTCTGAACTTTCCTTCCTCTTACATTCTTCTATTTAAGTCCTACTCATTCTTCAAAGTTAAACTGAACCACACCTTTTCCTTTGAGCGTTCCTCAAGAAGAGCAACTCACACTTTTATAGAGTTATAGTAGAATTTCTGCCTGGTCATTTCAGTTGATTCAGTTGACATACAACTATATGCTGTTTTGGACTAGCAATTTATGTCCTGTAGTTTCTTTCACCCTAATAGAGTGTGAATACCTTGAGGGCAGGAGCCATACATATTTCCTACTCTCTCCTCTAGAAGTCTTAACAGGATTCTGAGACTAGTGGGTTTTTTGAATTTAATTAATTACTTCTTTGTCTTGACATTTAACTGGCCATAGGTTTGTGTCTTCTCTCCCTATGGGGATATAAACAAAAGCTATAGCCAAGACTCCTGTGTTCCACATAGAAACATTGATCAATTAACAGTTCTTGAGCAAATGAAAATATCATGTCTCTGGAAAAGGGTGTGTGTAATACATTAGTCTAAACAATAGTTTCTTATCAAGGATTTTGTCATGGAAAAGGTGAGGAGCACAGCTTCTGATCTTTAATCTCAAGGCAGGTGAGTTCTCTCAGGCTCTAATGGCCATGGTGGATTGTTTCTATTGAAAGTGAACCCACAGAGTAGGGATAAATCTTTTCCATTCTTTCATCTATAGTACCTTATGTACATAGTAGGCCATCGGTAAATGATTACTGAGTTGAAATGGAATAAATTCAACAGGGAGTTGAAGCATGTATTGAGGTCTTACCGCTTTCCCCCATCATCTTATCTAATCCTCATAACAATCAATTGAAGAAAGTAATAGTATCATGCTTTTACAGATGATGGAAATGAAGCCCAGAGATATTTAACATCTTGTCCAGCTTCACAACTAGAAAAGGGCAGAGATGGGACCCAAAGTCCATTTTGCTTGGGTCCTCTGGACCCAAATCCCAAATCCTTTTCATTACATCAGACTGCCTTGCCTTCAGAAATTTAATTTTGGTGTATGGGCCCTAGGTCAACGAATATATCTCCAGGTCAAAAGAGAAATCTCATACTTAGACCTAAGTCTACTTAAACTTGGTGGAGGAGCCATTTCCGGCTCTTGAAAACATCTGTTGTATATTCACTGAAGAACTTAGGACTGGTGAGGAAGTATTTTGACATGAAAAAAGCAAATATTGACATTAGTTTCAATGGCAAGTACTGCTCTTCAATTGTTATTCTTTAATTTTATTACTGTAACTTTATGTTCTTAAGCACTTTTGCTTAAGTACTTTTTTCATTCGTTATGTGCCCATCTGATTGTCCAATAAATTGACCCCTGGGCCAAAGATTTTCTCCCTACTCTCTACCTCCCCTCTCAATCCCAGATAGTGCATAGAATACTAACCTTATTTCTAAAATTATCTGTTAATTTCAAGGGAAAAATATAATCCCTGAATTTATATGGGGATTCATGGACTTGTTTTAGAACTGGAAAAAAACCCACACATTAGTGAAGCTGAGTGACTTGATCAAGGTCACAGAGTTAGCTAAGCTCTTAGTTAAAGCGTAGACCTAAAATGGACCCTAGAGATCATCTAATTCAACCCCTTCATTTTTCAGACAAGTTAACAGTTACACACAATCCCAATACCTTTCAAGGTAAATACCTACAATGTCTTTCCACAATGACCTGGCTCCTAGTTGTAAAAATGACTGATGCTTTGTGTGCCTTTGTGTTAACTTAAGGTACATTCTTAAATATACCCACACTCCATAACTATAGTGGACAGAATTGATGTTCAGTAGCTTTTCGGAAGCCTCACCATGGAAACAAAGGTTTGGATTCCCTCAGATTGGATTTCGATGTCTTCCTCTAGAGCAGATAAATTGAGGCTCCTGCAGGCATGGGTTCTGTCAGATGAGACTTTAAATTTCAAAGTAAAAGATACTTCTCGGCAGGATATTAAAGAGTGTCATGGTGCACCATTAGCAAGGAATGCAGCCTGTCCCAATTCTCTTGGCCGACCCTTTGAAAACCTTGACTGAGGGAAAATCTTGTTCTTGGCCTCCTGGACTCTTGGAAGCTCTAAAGAAATGTAATTGCTTTTTGCAGCTAATAGACACTTAAAAATTGCTCCCAAAGAAATATGTCTAGTCGTTGATCATTAATATAGAATAAAGGAGATGTGAAAAAGTCAAGATACATGTTTTTGAGCATAATAAAAAATATTCCTATGTCCAAACCACGACAGCTCTAGAAAGTCAGTTCTGCCTCTGGGAAGTAATTTTTGTTGTATAGAGTGAGGTCCTGGTTTTGTAACTTAGAAATGTAACAGTTGCTATGTGGTCAGCTATAGGGGTAGAAGTAGAAAGTAAAGGGCTTATCCATCCTTATTTCCAAGCTGACACAACATGTTTTAAGTGGATGGTGTTTGGTTTCATTATGTTAACAGCATCTCCCTCTGCTCTTTGATGCATCGCTTCAGTGCTTAGTAATTTAGTAACAGGTTGGAAATGGGCTAGGGGTAAAATGAGCCTCTGTTACCATAGGGACAACTATCCACCTCTTACTTTTGAATTAGTATTGTAGCAGAAGGTGACGTTTTGTCCAGGGGGGTTCAGGGAAAAAAGAAAGTTGTAAATTATACCATGCATACAAACTTGTTGAATGTACAAGTCCTCTAGAATCTGCTCTTAAAGTACTAGCTGATCAGAGATTGATACATTCTAATCAACTCGACATGAGATGTGATAACTTTACATTTGTGCAAAAGAAAAATATTAATATTTTCATGATGAAAATTACCTGTTCATACTCTGTCCTTCCGTAAGGCTTGGCTTCTTTGAGATGCAGATGAGTGGATTTTCTAATCTTTTGAGGCATGCTATTAATTATTATTATCAATCTAAGGAACTGGATGAAATCCTAGGCATAAAACAGATCAAATCCAGATTTAATATTGGGTGTATGATTTAACTTTTGTGCCATTTTTCCTGCTTTATATTAGTCTTAAAGAACATCAATGATTATGCCTTACCAAGTCACTTAAAGAAAGGGGTGCCCTTATAAATATCTGAAACAGCTACCAGATGAGGTAGTATATATACCATATTTATGAAAACCTTTAGTATGTCTTCACAGCAACAATTTCCAAATAGCTCTTGGCTACAAAAAGTGTGATTCAACCAATAAAATTCACATTGGACATTAGAATAGTCACTCTGGCCTTTTTGGCCTACACTATAATTAGAATGATCTCTCTGATATCATTTAGGTCTTAGAAGTGCAGTGTTCCTTTTGTGATTATATGTCTGTTTTTGCATGTGTATGTGTGACAAACACTACCTTTGGTAAAGATCTGCAGTGAATGAAGAATAGTCAGAAACCTCACATAGCGAGTTGCTATTTAACTTTTTCCCCCCAACATTAATGATTTGTTGGAATTTATAGTTCTTATATTTATAACTAATGCTTACTAATATAAGCATTTCAAAGATTTTCAGATGTTCTTGAATACCTGAAATGCTAGGAAGTACAGTAACTTTTAAAGTTCAAGAAAAGTACATCATATGTCTGCAATTTATGAAATGATGACAAATGCCATGGATTTTATTTCCTGGGACTCCAGTAGATTTAGGTAAGGGAAATAAAGGGTAATAATCTATATGATAAGTGGTTTCAAAAACCGGAGATTCATTTGTACTAACAAATCTTTCTGATTCAAATGTTTTCCAAAAGGGCTAGTTATGCTGTAGTGTAAATTTCTTTAATTAGCTCGATCAGATTGAATATTTTGAATAGGGAGGAGAGGAAGTGAAGATTTTGACTGCATGGAAATTAAGTGAAGGGGCTGAATGGTCAAGAATAAGGATGGTGAGATCTGGGCCTCAAGGGATCAGACTCCTGCCCCTTCCCCAGACTCTTCGAGTCCCAGGCCCTCCCCAACTCATCTCTCTTTTCCTTTATTGTGAGAATTTTCAGACTGCCCTATTTTTGGAGAGCTCTACAAATTATTCCTTGAGATACAAAGTCTCCTATATGCGAGAGAGTTGAGAGTTCACTCCTGAGTATGAAATGTTCTTGGGAAATAAAGCACAAAAATTCTCTTTTTTCCCCTTCATTTTCAAAGAGCTGTGATAAGAGTGAATAGTAGGCCGTGGCAACAGAAGACTATCCAGAAGACAATTCATGAACTCCCTAGCTGTTTTTGCTTACTTATGAATCAGTTAATTGTTCTGTCCTTTTGCACATGAGTTTGTGAACCCTTTTGTATGTGGCTTGCTCATTCAGCCTCTTGATGAAAGTGTTCAGGAAGAAGCTGGATGGTCATTTGCTGGAGATGTTTGAGAGAGGGCTTAAGCACCAGATGTTGCGTTGAGTTAGGTTACCTTCATGGCCTGCACCAACCTGAGGTCCTAGGAGAGAGATGGCAAATAAGCTTCAAAAGAGCGACACTTTCTATAAAGGAACGTTAGTGTGTGTGACTGTTTGCCATCCCTGCCCTAGAACATTCAAGGGGAAGTTGATTTTGACCTGCCTTTCCATGTGAAACTGTTCCCATAGTTTTCTGTTCATGTTCACTGACTAAATCTTGAACCCATCCAGCCATTGTGCACAACAAGCTGTTAGTCTGAACAAAGAGAGAAGAAGAGAGCATGGTTCAGCGTCAGGTAGTCTTAGAAAATAACTCAGTGATATTTGTCATCAGCATCTCTCAAATACAGGGCGATGCTGTAAAAACATAGACATTTAGATTGGTATGAGATAATTTGCTGCTATGGCTGTAATTAAAAGTGACAAAAGAGTTGATATGTGATCTTGCAAGGCAATGTGATAATAGACCTAAACGTACAACCCTCCATTTAAAACATGACCTGTTGAGTGTAATATGGTTTAGAGTAGGACTGGCTTTAAATCAGTCTCAAGAAATTAGGGCCCAGGTTCACGTCTTAGATTAGTCAACCACAGG
This sequence comes from Leptonychotes weddellii, assembly GCF_054177405.1. NCBI lineage: Eukaryota > Metazoa > Chordata > Mammalia > Carnivora > Phocidae > Leptonychotes > Leptonychotes weddellii. Next base: position 117,131,460 of record NC_138369.1, on the reverse strand, counting down.
ATTCCCCCATCAAGATACATAAAGTGAGACACTAGATATGTGTGATTTATATGGATTGTTATTTAACCATGTCTGTGTGAAAGGCTGTCAAAATGGATGTTGCCTTTAATCTAAAAGTACTCAGCTGTTGGCATTTTGGCATTGTCCCTACTCAGAAATGAAGATATGAGATTTAGGGTATTTCTGAGGAATTTTAAATAATTGCTAGAATCAATTTGAGTTCTGTAAAAACCTGTACATATCTTGGGAGTGAAAACAAAGGACGATTCATATGGATGATCCCTTGCCAAATTGGGCGTGTGAAAGCTTATAAGAATTTGCTAATATACCTTAATATCGTGACTTAAGGCCTTAAGAATATAACTCCTTCAAATGCCTTAAATTTCAAGAGGGTTTTACTACCCATGTTTTCTTTTAAGAATGAGGCGCATTTGGAACAATATAGATGGCAAATGATTCTTTAAGCATTATGCTTGGCACCAAAGAGGAATTAAAATACAAGGCTTACAGATTGTATATGCTAATACATCAACAAAGCTAGAAAGTGGGAAAGACCAGTGTAAGTATTTTCTCCGATGTTGAGCGATTGGAGAGAGAACACTTTTCTGTAAATAGAATGGGTACCTCAACTCAGTCTGACTAGTCTCTGCAGAGGTGAATTAAAAATGGGTAGGAAGAACTTATTCCAAGAGTGGGTTGAAGTCAGCAAAATTCTCCACTTAGTCAAGGACAAAGTTGTGGATAAATGAGAGAAAGGCACTTCTCGTTATGTTACACAATGTGCTTTCCATACGGGGCACATTCCTCCCAGATTTGAGCAATAAGATAGGATTTGCCTTTTTACGTGGACTACGTATCTTTTTTTCATCAGGTAAGACTTCACATTTCCCTTGTTGCACTGACTGCTGGGGATCTCATGGCTATACTTAGTCTTCAATTTCAGAAATAATGTAATTCTAGTGTCATGGCACAAGTATGTCTTTTTTCCTTAGGTGATTTCTGTTGTGCTTAAAAAAAAAAAATTGTTCCCTTACAGGTGCTCTAAAATTGCAAGTTGCCTCAAATCCTTTGTGGGAATCTGAAGAGTCTAATTTCTATATCAAATAAACATATATAAAAGTTGTTGAAATAATTTCTTACATGTTTTGACCTTAAGATCTAAAAGATAAATCTAGAAATCATGACCATTAGGATTGCACAAATAGTTGTAAAACCGAAGTTGAATGGGGGGGGCAGGCTTGTGTTGAAATGGAAGTTTATTTTTTAAAAAGTTGAATGCATTATTTTTCTTTGTGTACACAAAACACCACATGCATCTCCCGCCTTTCACGGGACATATTGCCATCCCTCTGCCATGGATCTAGTGCCTGTCCACGTTCCACCTGTATGAATGTAGCATCTTTGAAGATGTTGCTTAAAACAGACTCCTCTCTGAAACCTTTGTGTATATACATACCTCTTCTGCTAGATGCCCTCCAATTTCTGCTACCTTTATTCCCCCCGCCCCGAAGATATTCCTTTATCAGTGTCACACTGTTGCTATTTACCTATGTTTCTGTTATCTCCTACTTATATTCTAGACATTGTTTCTTAATATTAGCTATGCACTGGAATCACCAGGGAACAATATTAAAAATGCTGATGAGTGAATTTCATCCCCCCCTCAGAGATTCTGACTTGATTAATATGAGTTGTAGCCTGGATGTCAAGATTTTTGAAATCTTCCTAGGGGATTCTACCTGCAGCCACAGTTGAGAAGCTTGAACTATTGTCTTTAGAAGGTTAAGATCATCCTTTTTTATCCTTCCCTGATCTAAGAACATTGTCCTGCACTTAGTAGATGTTTAAAGATATTTGTTGGTTTGTCTGCCATGGCAGTTGATGGGAAATATTTCATCTTGTCACTCTCATAATTTTTAGGAAAGTATGATTATTTCTAGCTTGTTCATTTGCTCCTTTGCACGCACAAATACATTAAGGAGCCTTGGTTTAAAAAAAAGTGGAGGGGCGCCTGGGTGGCTCAGTTGGTTGGGCGACTGCCTTCGGCTCAGGTCATGATCCTGGAGTCCCGGGATCGAGTCCCGCATCGGGCTCCCTGCTCAGCAGGGAGTCTGCTTCTCCCTCTGACCCTCCTCCCTCTCATGCTCTCTGTCTCTCATTCTCTCTCTCTCAAATAAATAAATAAAAAAATCTTAAAAAAAAAAAAAAGTGGAGCTGGAGGTTTGGCATCACTCTTGGCCTGCCCTCCCAGGACAGCTGTATATGAAAGTTCAAGTTATTCACTTCTTGTTCTACCATTACTTCTGTTATTTACTGTGTACCTACTGCATGCCAGGCACTGTTCCAGATGCTTTGTATATGCTAACATTCTTAATTGCTCATGACGCAACTCTATTTTTATTGTACAATGAACAGAATGGAGAACAAGACTAAGGTCGCAGCTCTGAGGATGGGATTCACACCTAAGTGTGCCTGACCCAAATCCAGTGTGCTTTGCCTGGACCAGAATACTACTAAAAGGCTTTGGTTTCAGAGTCTGTTTTGCATGCACATATTTAATATGGATAATGATAAAAAGGTTAATTCCAGGTTTGTCTTTTTAGCTGTTCTTTCCAATGGTTTGAAGACCTAGTGACCATCAAATGTCATTCAGTGGGATTTGTTCACTAATCCTACAAATGTGCTGTTTGATTGTAGTTCATCACAAATTCTTCTAGACCTCCGCCCTTCTCTTCCAGAGCCTATATAAGACCTCAGCAAGGATGGATAGGCTGAGTACGGCCAGTTTCCTGGCTGACACAGTAGGTGGAATTAGAAAACTATCCACATGTGACTATCCATCATATGACTCTGGTTACAAATGTAGGGACAAAATTTTTTTAAAAGATTTATTTATTTATTTGAGAGAGCAAGAAAGAGAGAGAGAGTGTGCACACAGTGGGTGAGGAAGGGCAGAGGGAGAAGGAGAGAGAGTCTTAAGTAGACTCCATGCTGAGCATGACTCGATCTTACGACCCTGAGATCACAACCTGAGCTGACACAAAGAGTTGGGTGCTTAACCAACTGCACCACCCAGGCACCTCCCCCACCCATTTTTTTTTTAAAAAGGTATCATGCTGGGCTTCTAAGTATGAATAGCACTGTCTCAGGCTTCCCTCCCACCACCTGCTGCAGCCTCCTATATACACATATATACTCCAGGACACATTTATTAAGTTTGTCTTCATTATTGACATATTTTCTTCTACCTCTCTACAGCGTTAAATTAGAGCCTTGCCCACAGACAAGAGGTTTTTAAAAAATAACAGCTATGAACATAACAGTGTTCATAGGCAAGAAAAAATGGTACTTATTATACACGGTCTTGTCTGTGTGTAATTCTCTCTTTCCCTGTATTCTACCTTTAACTCCCCAAATCGGATGATTTTGGCAATCCAAGAGCATAATCCATCCTTTGTAATACCTGAGAATTTATTCAGGTTATTTAGAAATGCTTTATTTTGAAGTATTTTGTTTTTTGTATTTTTAATACAAAATACAAATACTTTTAATGTTGCTTCCTAAGAGTTACCACATACTGAAGCTTTGCCTGGAGAACTCAAACAGAACCACAAATGTGTTAGTTTAGGTTAATCTCACTGAACGCGAAGGAAAGCTAGTGTTCCCTTTTCCTCTTTGATGCGATGTTTACACAATGACACAATGACGTCTCTTTTCCTGTGACTATTTTCCGATACATAATTGTACCATGAAATTTGTTAATAAGTGCTTCAAAGTGATTGGTGCTGTGAGGTGTTTTTTCAACTCGAACTTATATATATATATTTTTAGATTTTATTTATTTGACAGAGAGACAGTGAGAGAGGGAACACAAGCAGGGGGAGTGGGAGAGGGAGAAGCAGGCCTCCCGCTGAGGGGAAAGCCCGATGCGGGGCTTGATCCCAGGACGCTGGGATCATGACCCGAACCGAAGGCAGACGCTTAACGACTGAGCCACCCAGGCGCCCCTCGAACTTATATTTTTTAAACAACATTTTTTTAAGTGTTTGGACCTTCAGGGCAGGGTTCCATTCCAAAGTGCCATTACTTCCTACTCCTTAAAGACCTGCTTCGTATACCCAAGGAGCCAATACACGTCCAAAAGGAAAACCACTCTTCTCTCCCCTGTTTAATAAATGGAAAGTCTAAGACTTTTAGTTTCCAAAGAAGCTAATTATTCAGAAGGATCTATGCAGTATTTGGTAGGGATAGAGTTCAACCTAACCAGGGAAGTTACCACAGAGGTGGGAGTACTTCCTTGTGCTCAGTCATCCCCAGACAGTGGCTAGAAAAGCAGCCTTGAATGGTGAAGGTTGAAGGTTTGGTTCTATTGGAGAACCAGATAGGGTTTTTGCCTCTCAGAGCAATTGATTATGTTTTATAAAGTTCACACATGTGACAGGGAAGATAATGGATTAGAGGCATAGCCGAGAGCAGTGGTCTCAAAGTGTTTCCTGGACCAGCACCCACAGCTTAAAAATGCAAATTCTCAACCCCCACTGAGACCTTCTGAATCAGAACCTGAGGAAGTAGCCCAGTAACTGGTGGTTTAACAATCTCTCCAGGTGATTCTGTTTCCTGCTAAAGTTTGAGAACCAGTAGACTGGAGGCAGGAAGACTAGACTTGAAATATGTCCAGTTCTGAAATTGGACCTAAGTCACTCTTCGCCTGGCCCATGGTGGGTACTCAGTACATGTTTGCTAAATAAATGAATATAGTCAGAAATGATGGAAGTCTAAATTAGTAAAGAAAAAGCATGTAATATGGGAACCAAGGAAGGCTTTGGTTCCATTTGCAGTTCAGTCAAGAGCAGAATTGACTCTTAATGGGATCTTATAAATAAGTTATGAAATTTTCCTTATTTGACAGTTTTTCTTCCTCATCTTTCCTTGTATTGCTCAATATAAACTCAAAAGACATGTTGTGTTTTCTTTTTTTTTTTTTTAAGATTTTATTTACTTGAGAGAGAGAGAATGAGAGACAGAGAGCATGAGAGAGAGGAGGGTCAGAGGGAGAAGCAGACTCCCTGCTGAGCAGGGAGCCCGATGTGGAACTCGATCCCGGGACTCCAGGATCATGACCTGAGCCGAAGGCAGTCGCTTAACCAACTGAGCCACCCAGGCGCCCATGTTGTGTTTTCTTAAAAGACATGAATAAAGGGGGAAATTTTGGTGGCTTCTACCTGCTTCTACAGAGGGCCTAGGTATCTCTCTGCCACCTGAAAGAGAACCCACGTGATCAACAAGGTGGCAGGAGTGTGCTGGGAATGGTGGCCCAAGTCCTGGCACTATCAGAAAATATGGCAGTGGGAACTAGGCAGACAGTCCGGGATGAAGAAAAACTTGAGGGGTGGTTAGGACCAGAAGGAGGAGCCATGTATTCCTGAAGCTGCACTGTCATTGTTTTTGAGGAAATTCCAATCTTGCAGCAGAAAGACCAGTAATTCCATCACTAGTGTCTTTGCTAAAGGGAAATGCTCACTGATAAAGAGGAGGATTTGTCAATGAGAAGGGGGCACCCAAATATCTCTTCTCTACCAGCCATTCTGTTGGAATTTGACACACACATTTAATCCTTACACCTCAGCATGCCATGTTACTATCTCCATTTGATAAACTGAGGCCAGGGGGAATAATTTATCTGAGGTTACACAGCCACAAAGTTGTAACACGGGAATACAACAAACTCGGGCCCTCTGACTCCAAAGCCCACGTTTAATCTTCTGTTATTAAATAGAATGCATGAGGCTGTTAGAGTTTCAGCCCTTTTGAATCTTTATAAAGTATTTGTTTACATAAACATTATTTTCTAATTATTAGTAGCATATTAATTAGTGGTTTAAATAAAGTATTTGTACTTGAGTATTGAGATTTTGATCAGAAATGCAATCTCCTGCTATAGAGTACGTTGCCTGGGAAAATCGGATGTGAATGGTCACATTTGGCTCATGGCAACTTTAGAAGGAATGTAACTTTCTGTCCCTTGTCCCTCTCTTTTGGTCTATGCTTTCTTTCTCTATCAAATGCTTTTAATTATATTTGTCTGAGTTTAAGTAGGAACTGTTTTTCTGTCAGTGCTTCTTTTATAAAAGCAATACTTTCCTCTTTTTCCTCCTCATATTTGATGTGTATTTCAAGTTTTGAAGTGTCTTAAGTTACATTAGGGACATCCAATTATCCTTTTGTAAAGAATGAGGTCTCAGAATTGTCACATTCCCCCATCCTCTTCCTGTATGAATGTTACTTGTTGTCAGACCACTTGACAACTTGATCAAAGCAGTATTGGATGCAAGAGACTTGACTCGAACTGGTCTTCGGTCGGTTGGAGACTTAGGGTCTTGAGAATTGCTTCAATTTCTTCACCTGCAAAATGTATATCATAACATTTGCCTTGAATTTACCTTTTTGGGGGGTGGGTAGTGAGAAATGACTGAATTGGTTAATTTAACATCAAATCATTTTAGTTCCTTAAAGGCAATGTGTGACATAAGTTAAATGCATATTCCACATATTTTATTCTATAATGGGCCTTGGAGTGTGAAAAATCTAGAAGTCTTTTGGATAAAATGGGGTGGAGATAAGAAATTAGTCTTATTTTTAAATGTTTTGTATAATACCGTAATTACCATTTCACCCTTTTTTTTTTTTTAAGATTTTGTTTATTTATTTGAGAGAGAGAGAGAATGAGAGAGAGCACATAGAGAGGGGGGAGGGTCAGAGGGAGAAGCAGACTCCCTGCCAAGCAGGGAGCCCGATGCGGGACTCGATCCCGGGACTCCAGGATCCTGACCTGAGCCGAAGGCAGTTGCTTAACCAACTGAGCCACCCAGGTGCCCAGCATTTCACCCTTTTCTTATGGTTTAATCTTCACCATTCACTTTCAACAGCGATTCATTCTTGTGGGAGCAGCTTGAACAGCACTTGGTACCTTGGTAGGTGCTTTGTTGATTTGAGGTTGTACAGAAAGAAGCGGTAGACTATAGAACAATGCCAAAACATAATGGGGTATTCCTGCTTTTGTTTCCTTGAATCTTAAAAAACTGTGCAATGAAGAATAAGAGATAATAAAACACAGGGCTGGAATTTGGCCAATACACACTGGTGTCGTAGGACATTAAAATATTGGAATACCTCTCTACTGGTTGATAAATAACAACTACCCTCAACCCCCAACTACTCCCACCCACTGCCCCAGCCTTCTTGATGTCAACACCATGAATCCTTGAACCTCCCGCATCCAGCAATTGAAGGGTTAACACTTGCCCTGGTGAGGGGCTTCAGGTACCCTTCTCTGGTGACTGCTCTGGTTGGCTGTGATCAGGACTTATAGGTATTAAATATTTTGGATCTCTCCCTCTGTGGTCACATATAAAACTCAAAATATCAACCATACTAGTTTCATTGAAACTCTTGACAATTACTTTCTTCTTCATTGCTATGTCCAGATCTTCTTGGATCTTAATTTCTGCAATTTGCCCCTTTATTATCGCTTTAGGAGCTTAATATCTGTGTGAGATGAGAGAAGGGAGAGAAGAGAGCCACTGGAAAACAAGCTGAAGGTCCACAGGCTGACACTGGGGATGGGTTTGCCAAGATGTTCAATAAAATTGAACATCTTGAAGCATTTAAACGAAAATGATGTCCCACGGAACCCAGATGCATATAGCCAGGTGCTTTTCTCTTAATATTTAAACTCATCTTATTTAAGATTTAATCCATATGTTAAGTTATTGACTTCAAAAGATATTCTTTGAGAGGCTAAGTAAAATGATGAAAAAGGGGTCTGAAGATTTTGTTCAAAGCTGTCATTTATGGGTTGGGGGTCAGGGGCTGAAGAGAGGAAGAGAAACTTGGGGGTTTTCATGAAGTCCTTTAAGTATGTGAAATGTTCTAGAGCACAAGGGAACTCTTGAAATTTCACAATCATAGAATCTTTCTTCATTTCCAAAAGAGCATGTTTTTGAGACAGCGTATAATATAGCTATTTGTTCTCTTGAACACATCTCAGGCAAGGAAAAGAAGTTGGGAAAATGAGCCCATTGTTTTTCAGAATTAGTGACAAACTTCAAAATAATTCCAAACAAACCTCAAATAAAACATTTTCCCCCTCCTGTGAATCCTCTTTAAACTGTTTGGGTCAGTCTGTTTTAATGAGTCGCATTCACACTGACACAGCCACATACTTGAGACAAAGACGACTGCACCTCTAAAACCCATTTAAAAATGATAGATGACTGTCAGCTTTGTGCAAGCAGCACATGCAGTGGCTTGATAGCGCAGAATGAAAGCAATCTACAAGTGCAAGTCTGTTTCTTTTGGCAACGGAAGGAGTTGCTAATGGATTCATCATTTTCTGTTAAGCATGAATGTCAAACAAAAAAACATTTAGGGCTCTATTCAACTGAATTTCCGGCTCGGCGCTTGCCAGCCATGGAAGCCCTGTGACTTGGAACCTGTGCAGCCCAAGCCTGATTCTTGTTTCCAAAGTTCCGTGGGGCCAGTACCACGGAACTTGGAATTCTGCCGAGGGCTCCTCCTCCTCTCCTCAGCCCGCCTCCCTCCCTTCTCCTCTTGTATGAAGCCACCAGTCATGCTTCCTAACTGAATGCCATCTAGGGAGGGGAGGCGGTTGCCAACTCCTAGGACCTCAGCGGACTCTACCTCAGAATCACCAGGAAGTCCACTAACACCACTCGAGGAGGGATGGCAGGGTGAAGATCTGTTGTATCCAGGGTCTTTGGGGCCTTGGGGCCTTGGAATTTAGCAGTTGTAGTGGGCATTGCGTGCTTTCTATTTGGGTGTCATAAATATGCCATGGGTTCTGTACTCTTTCAATCAACAGAAAATAAATCCAAAAACAGTCAAAGTTAGAATGCCTGGACTGCAGAAGGGATATGTTCTTTGAATGAACCTCGAGAGGATTTAGAGGAGAGTTCCGGCCTCAGGACACAGATCCTCTTATATTCTTGACCACAGAAGAGCTGCCTCCGTATGGGAGACTAGTTTCTTCCCCTGGGCCCAGAGTGGGAGGTGGTAGGAGTCTGCTCGGGCCGAACGGATCGGCAGCATACACCTTGACAGAGGAGAGGTGACAGTGACACAGAGCCTGGGCCCTCACACACCACACCAGACTAGTACAACTCTGCCACCAGCTACGGGATCTTGGGCAAGTCTCTTTACCCCTCAGTGCCTCAGTGTCCTCACTTGGTTTGTTGGGGATTAAATGAGATAACATGAGAACAAGTGGATACGCTATTGTTATGATTATAAATCACTACACAGTGGCCATCATTATTAATGGAACTATTTGAATTAATAAAATTAATTAATGAATACAAGAGGTAATGGAGGATGGTCTAATAGGAATAACTAGAACAGAGAAGTTAAGATTTAGATTCCTGCCAACTCTGTTTTTTGACCTTGAGAAAAATCAGTGTACCCGTTAAACTGGAAGAGGGAGGTTTATTCCATCACTAATTTTGTGAGCACACTATGCTGTGGCTCCCTACCTTATGTAATCTGTGGAAGTGCCCCCGGTGGCTCTCTACTCTCTAAATGTCACCCTACTGCCAATCATATGACTATTATAGCTTTACTGTTTTGCATTTCCCTGACATTTTCGTCTTCCAATTGCTCAATTAAAATGCAAACATATGGGAAAATAATAGGCCTTTACTTAGCACTTAGCACTTTAACAGGGTATAGCTGGCATCAGACACAGGGTTGGTGCCAGGGGGCTCAGGGAAGAAAGAGGATATCATGTAGAAGGAAGCCCTCAGATCAATTTCACTTTTTTTGCAGATGTGTCTCATGTCCCTCTCGTGTCTAATATTCAGTGATATTGGGAGGACAATTGGAATAAGTTGTGAAATGTTGCCAGTGGCTTCTAAATGACAGGACTGAAAGTGACTTAATGTGACATTAATAATGATAATGACCTCAGCCTAAAGGAGAAAGGCAGAACTTGGAAAGGAATCAATGAGTGGTCTCCCTTGAAAATATTTTAATCTAAAATATCAAATGTTGCTTCCCTCAGGAAGCCTTCCCTGATTCACCACATAGCTTCAATCAGAGAATATTACTTCGTAAGTGTATTTTTCACAGTGTCATTCATTTGTTTGTATAATTGCAATATACACATATTTACCACAACCCAAGACTCTTATAACTCTATATTCAACACCTCACACAATTTCTCGTACACCATAGAAACTCAGGAGATATTTGTTGGATTTAATAGATACAAATCTGGAAGATAAAATAGATTAAGCTCTCCTCCCAGTGCATCCGGGACTTGGTCTACCTAACAATTAAAACTAAAGATATTTTTCAGGAGAATATTAAACTTTACAAAGGTTTAGTCACCACATGATTTAAAAAAAATCCTTCCACTTAGATGATGCTTTAATCAAACTGAATGCTGTTGTTAAAGCATTTAGCTAAATGTTACGTGCCTGTACCTCTTACAAATATAATCAAATTCATCCCCAAATTATCTATGCTCACACTATAGTGCATTGGTAAAGCTACATCCCAAATGTCACTTTAACCTGCAGAAATGATCAGATTCGTATTCTACAGAGCTGGTTTCAATGAGGAATTTTCAGAATGATGAAACCAGATTTAGCTGGTAGCAATTATTGGTACATTTCAGATGAGCTCAGCGTGAAGAATAAGACTGAAGAAAGATTAAGTCTCAAATACTAAGGGACAGAAAAAAAATGAAAAGAGAGACTGAAGGGGCTTGAAACGCAGGAAAGGACCAGTTATCTGCAGGAAGCTGGTATTCTTATGTGAGATGCATGTGACCCAGTCTGGGTTAGAATGTTATCTCTATGTGATCTGCAGAATTTCTCTCTTGACTGTAGCAACCTCAGAAGAGTGAATTAAAGTCTTAAGGAGAAAAATCAATAAAGAAAAAAAAAGATAAAAGCAATATGGCTGGAGAGCGTTTCAAAAACCATATAAAAGTCTCTTAAATGGCCATGAAAGACTAACCAGTATTTATAAGGGTTTAACAGGAATACCAATAAGAATAGATTTGTTGGTCTCCTTAAGGGAGCAAAGAGGCTTCTGGGTGGTTTATGGCATTTGGCTGGTCTTTGTTTCATTCTAGGATGTGACATATAGAAGCACGGATTGCATAAAAGACTGCCTATGACAACAAGAAATTCATTGGAGAGATAATATGAGAAAGTTGGGATTAGAGCAGCACTTAGTGCTTGCTCAGTGGTATGGAGGGAGTACAATACTCTGAGTACCTGTCCTGTGACTGGCTCTATTTTATTCCCAGGCTGGGAATTTTTCTGAACTCTATGCCAGAAACAGACAACAGAGTCATTTAATCGCAATAATAATGCTTTCTCTAATATGTCTTTAAGAAGTCTGTAAATGAATTTTTCCTCTTAATTAGAAGTGGAATTCGTTCCAAATCTTCTCCAGGCCAGCTGTCTTCTAACTTAAATGAGAGGATGAAGGTAGCAAGTAGGCGAGCATCAACGAAATGGAAGTAATAGGAACTGTGGGAGAAATGGGTAGATGTATTCCTACTGCTCAAGGAAAGGGATACCAAATCAACTTGAGAGTTTAGGGAGCTGGATTTCAAAATGTTCAAAGAAGACATAGGTATGGTTCTTCCCCTCCAGGGTCAGAAGTCCACATGTGGAGAGTGTTGGATGCTACTTTAGCTACTCATACATGGGTTCATCTGTCCGTTTCAGTACATTTTTTTTCTTTTCAGTACTTTTTTTTTCTTGAGTTCCCATCATGCCACAGATATCTTTTATTAATGAGAAACTTTCAAACGTGAAATTCTGCCAAGGCAACTATGAATATTTTTATTTAAGAGGGAAAAAATAGTGTGTTTTGAGGAAAGCCCAAGGCGAAACTTTACAGAATCCTGGGTTCCGATGGGTTAAATAATCTGTGAGAATCCCAGTGCTCCTAAGGGAAAGAGCTGGAATTCATACTTGGCTCTGTCTGATTCCAAAGGAAGTAGTTTTGGCCCTGGTGCAATGATCCCAGAATTGCTTAGTCAATGAGCTCCTGTAGCTAAATATGCTCCGATCAGAGATGGTGAGGTAAGATAGATTTTATAGGTCAAATTCTTGTCCTTATTTATTTTTTTTGTCCTATACAGTCAGCTACTCCCCCTTCCCTTTTACACACACACACAGTCACTCAGACACTCATCTGTAGACTACTGAAGGAGACTTTAAGGAGTTCTAGTCTAAGCAGTTAGGGATGCTACAACAGGCAGTCTAGTTTTACCTTCTGCCTTGGTCATGACCTCTTGATCTGTCTTTTTCATTGCATGAAATCCCACTTCCAACAGTCTGAACCATTATTTTTCCAGAATGAGAGTCTTCATTACTTTGCTGGCTCTGCTCTGTCTCCATTGGCCACTAGGGGCTAAGCCTCTCACATGTAATGCACTGCCTCTATTTTTTCCAACTACTTGCAAAGCTACTATTGTCTTCATTTTTTCAAACTAGGAAACTAGGGCTCAACTGAGCTAAGAAACTTATTCAAAGCCATGTAGCTAAAAAGGATACAGTGGAAAATTTAAACCCAGGTAACTATGGTCCCTTTGCTCTTCTATGCTATTTCCCCCAGATTTTTCACCCAAGCCACACTGGTGGTAACAGATTTCCAAATATTACTTCCAGGCTCTCTTGATTTGTAGAGGCTCTTTATTCCTCTTGGTGGACCACAGTCCCCAGTGTGCCAGGACTACCACCTTTCATCTGCTGGCAAGCACTTTGGGTACCATGGTTTGGACTGGGCTGCCTTTCAAGACCCGCCCTCAGTACCTACCCTTCCACTGGGTGAGTCTAAATCCATTCCTGGTCTCCCACAGTCGGCCTCATTCCATGTCTGTGAAGAACACAGACACGCCCACTCATGTTTTGAAATATGACCCTCTTAGAAGGTTAAAGTTCTCTTTTTTTTGAGTCACTTGGATGGGGTTCTGAGTTAGGCTTTGTACTTTGTTTCTGATACTATTCATGAACTTAAGTCTGAGCCTTCATTTCCTTATCTGAAAAATGGGAATAATAACGTATCTCTCTGGGTTGTAATAAGGATTAAAGGAGTTGATTTATGCAAATCCCTTTGCACAGTGCTTAGCTTGAAAGTGCTCAATACATGCTTGCACCTGTTACAATCATTATCACCATCTTCATTACTGTAATTGTCTCTTCAGGGCAAGCAGCATCTTAGGGCCAAACTGAAAGAAATCCCTACTGATGAGAACTGGAGGCAGGAAGCAGCACTTCACATGACTTGGAGAATGAGCTTGTGCAGTTTACTGGAAAGTGCTCTCAACAGACCTGCATTTTACTGCAGTCACTAATTAGGGGTATTACCTGTTTCCCTCTATTCTTATTAGTGAGAGTTATCAACAGTCTTTCTAGCCAGAGCATTCTGTAAATGCTGGGGAAGGGCTTTGTAAATAAACAAATTCGGGCCCCATTCATGGAGAATGATTCAGAAGTCTGGGTGGGGCTTTGGAACTTTTATGTGAAAAACTTTACGGTAGATCCCCATGAAGTCAGTGCTCCATAGATGGGTCTCCAAGTCCTTCCAAATGTGACATTCTGTGATTTCATGGCAACCATGACAGAAAACTATATGGGAAGTGGGAGTGATTTGCTGAATTCTGGAGTATACATTTGTATTTAGTTTGCTAGGGCTGCCATAATAAGTTACCACAGACTGAGTGAGAAATGTATTTCTCACAGCTCTGGAGGCTAGAAATCTGAGGTCACTGTGTCAGCAAGTTTGGTTTCTCCTGAGGCCTCCCTCCTTGGCTTGCAGATGGTGAATTCTTTCTGTGTTATCACATGGCCTTTTCTCTGTGGGCTCACCTGGGGTCTCTTTGTGTGTCCAAACTTCCTCCTCGTATAAGGACACTAGTCATATTAGATTCAGGCCCGCCTTAAGGGTCTCATTTAACCTCCTCACCTCTTCAAAGGCCCTACCTCCAAATATAGTCACATTCTGGGGCACTGGGGGTTAAGGCTTCAACATATGAATTTGGGGGACACAATTCAGCCCATAATAGTAAAAGCCTTAAAAAATACACATAAGAATCACTTCTAGGAATTTATTCCAGAAGAAGAGAGAGAGGGTCCCAAAGTGCTCCTCACAGCAGGATTTCTGCCTGTACTGAAAAGGCATTCAAGGCCCTGTCTGGGTGAACCTGAGGAAGTGGCCCTCCATTGCATTTTGTTGGCCCCCTGACCAATTCAGGCATTAGTGTCCAAGATTTTTAGAAAGAGGGGCATCAGGCAGAAGTCAAAGGAACTCTTTTCATGGGGGGACTTGCGGGCTAAGCAACGATGTGTGGTCTGAATCCCTCTAACACAAAATAATATAAATGCTAAAATGGGAACTAGGCTTCCTCCAAATATGAAACAGAATGTAGACCACTTAAAGCTTATCGGGGACTCCAGTGGTTTCCGGCAGATACCAGTGTGCCCAGAGAATATTCATAAGAAGAGCCATTACTCTGACAGGACCCGAGTTGTTAATGAAGTCAGGTGAAGCTTCTATCCCTAGGGACTTCCATGAGTGTTCCAGGCTGAGATTCTGCATGAATAGGGGTGGGAACAAGAGATGGTGAAAGGTAGGTTTCCACTGTGAGGTAGACCTTTAGTCTGCACTCACAAGCTGAAGAGACCTCAGGAAATTCAAATACTGATTACTGTAGGGGAAAAATGGGAAAAAAAGAAAAAATAACAAATGTTCAACAATTAGAGGATTAGTTAAATAAATTATTCTGTGCTCATATAACTATGACATTATGCATTTACTAAAAATCATGTTGTAGAAGAATATATATGTTCTTGAGAAACATTCATGATATAGTGCTAAATAAAAAAGGCAAGAATAGTATAATAGTTTCGGTTAATGAAAATTGTCAATCAATTACCCATTTAAAATGTCATGTGCATGCACACCAAGTTTTGTTTGTTAGTTTGTTTTTCCTAAAGATTTTATTTATTTGAGAGAGAGTGAGTGAGCAAGAGAGCACAAGTGGGGGGCGAGGGGCAGAGAGAGAGAGGGAGAAGCAGACTCCTCACTGAGCAGGAAGCCTGAATCGGGGCTGGATCCAGGGCCCTGGGATCATGACCTGAGCTGAAGGCAGCTGCTTAACCGACTGAGCCACGCAGGTACCCCCCAAACTTTGGTTTTATCTTTGGATGGGGAGATTCAAACTTTTTTCCTTAGTGATTTTCTATGCATTTTCAAGTTTTCTTCATTGTACATATAGGTTATTTATATAATATGAGTTTTAAAAGAGTTTAATAAAAGAAAACCCAGCTCTGCTAAAATGGTATCCAGACTGATACCTGTCATTAATCTGTCTATGTGATTTGAGAGGGACTATTTTTTTTCTTTTGGAAATTACGTCTTTTCTACTTTTTCATTAAACTATCATTTTGAATAAAATGACAAAGACAGCAGATGGTAATTTAAAATATGTTTACCTGAAAAAAAGAGAAAGTTGGTAACCTTATGCCAATGTCATTGTTTCAAACATTTTCTTACATATTTCTGAGACCCAGCAATCTGGGAACAATTGCAATAAATATTTCATAATTTACCATAAAACTCTCACTCATACACCTTAAACACACATGCTGCCAAGTCTTTCCTTCTTTTTTTTATATACTGGCCTGTTATTTGCATTTCAACTGGATTGCATTATTCTTCCTGCTCCATGTTGGCCAATGGACCATCCAATAGATCTGGATCATATGCCCACCCACCTCTACAACCCCCAATGCTAAATAATCAAAGCAATTACTTCAAAATATTCTCCATGTTGTATTTATACATATCTTTATGTATATGTATAAATAATACAATAGATTGTTACATTATGTAATGTATAATGTAATATATAATATGTGTATTATGTAATATATATGTAATATAATAAATATGTATTTATACATATCTTTATGTATACATATCTTTATGTATAAATACATATCTATTATATATTTATCTATATAAATACACATATTGTTTTCTTTTTAACTTAACTAATTCTGCACTTGACACAGTTCACATGCCCAATGTTCTACAGACCTTTTTATGCCATGTGAAGTGATCCCGAGCCACCTTATATAAGTGTATACAGTTCCATTCTTTTGTTCATGAAAGAATCATCCTGTCCTTTTCTTTATGAAATTTGACCTAGGTCTCATCATTTTCTCTTCTCTGTCTAAAATGTCCCAAAAATCCATTTTAAGTCTAAGTCTTCTTCAATGTGTACCTTGCTTTCCTGAACTGGTATTTAGTTAAAAGAAGAGGAAGAAGAAGAAGAAGAGGAGGAGGGAGGGGGAGGAGGAGGTGGGGAGGAGGGGGGAAAGGAGGAAGAAGAGGAGGGGAAGGAGGCAGAAGAGGAAGAAGAATAAAGAAGAAGGAGAAGGAGAAGAAGAGTAACATTGAAAAGTGAGATGATATATAAATGATTACTTCAGAATGAATTCTTTGGAAAGAAGTAATTTATTCTTTTAGAATATATTATGAAAGATAAGTCATAACTGGGATTACTGAAATGTTGGTTAGAGTGTCTGTAATTATCAGATGCTCCAAAAAGAATTTGAATTTAAAAACCATAGTAACTGGTATTTTTCAAAGAAATCACATAGCTATATGTATTTGAAAATGCATATCCTAAATACTTAACACAGCATTTAATATAGTGCATTGTGTGCCTTAGGCAAATAATCCTATAAAGGCAATACATTCCAGTGACAGGCAAATTTACCAAGTGGGGGAGTGTAGGACTGTGGAAGGTCTGAAAGACATCTGCATGAAGGCAAAGGAAAGACCCTGATAGGGGTGTTCCAAGAATGTGAAAACCAGCTCACCTACTTTGTTAATTTACCCAGGGATTGAGTGAGGTTCACCTTTGAGAGTTAGTTTCTGTTTTTGTTTTTTTTTAATGAAGAGAGGGCAATTGGATATTTCAAAGGGGTTATTTTGACTCTGAATGTATTTATTGTGTCCGGATAGAGAAGAGCAGAACATTGTTAACGAAAAGAATTCTACTTTATTTTTTCTATTTTGTATTATTGCACTCAACTTTTCCTCCAGATTTGCATAAATTCAAGTTTGTCTCTGTTGTTGTTGTTCCTTTTGAATCTTTAATGATAGTCCAATAAATTTTAGATGAATAGGTGAATGAATTAAAATGAACAATGACATTTTAAACTTCTAAAATTTATTACAGAAATTTCAAACATGAGCAAATTGAGAGAATAGTATAATAAACTCCCATGGACTGATCACCCAGATTCCACAGTTATCAACTTATGACCAATATTGTTTCACCTTCACTTGTTTTGTCCCCTAGCTTGATTCTTTTAAGGCAAATTCAGATGTCATATAATTTCATGAATAATATCTATAAATAACTATAGTACCATACCCCAAATTAATAATATCCTTGATATATCTGGTCAAAGAGTTCCAATCTGTTTTGCACATACATAGTTTGTTTAAATTAGAATCCAATAAGGTCCATAAATTACAATTGACTAAAGTATCTCTCTTTTTTTTAAGATTTTATTTATTTATTTGAGAGAGAGTGTGTGAGCCCGAGTGGGGCAGAGGGAGAGGGAGAAGCAGACTCCCCGCTGAGCAGGGAGCCCCATGTGGAACTCAATCCCAGGACCCCAAGATCATGACCTGAGCTGAAGGCAGATGTTTAACTGATTAAGCCACCCAGGTGCCCCTGATCAATATGTCTCTTAAGGCTCATTTAATCTGTATGTTCTTCTCCATCTTTTTTCTTCTTATAGTTTATCTGTTGAAGTTGTTAGTCCTGTAGAGTTTTTCATCTATAGATTTTGCTATTCATATGCCCCTGCCTAGGATTGCTTAGGATGTCTTCTTGTCCCTCTCTTTCCTATAAACTGATAGCTTGATATAAAGTCTTTGATCAGATTCAGGTTTTACTTTTTTGCTTTAGCAAGAATATTTCATAAGTGGTATTGTGTACATCCATCAGGAAGCATATAATGTCTGGTTGCCTCTCTTTTTGAGATATTAACAGCCATTAATGATCATTGCCTAGATCCATTAGTTTATTAAGAGCTGCAAAATGCACTCTATTATTCCTTCTTCATTTACTAGCTTGAATACTTCTCTAAAGAAGTATTCTTTCTCAACTGTTTATTTACCTGGGATACAAATCATATAATAAAGGCAGAAAAAACACTTAATTTTTCCCCTATATTAACCAGTTTTCAAAATAATGAGTTAGATCTTTAATATTTTCCAAAAGGAATCAAGAAATTTTTTCAATTATAATTTTTTAGGATTTTATTTACTTATTTATTTTACAGATAGAGAGACAGAGAGAGTGGGGGAAGGAGCAGGAGGGGGACAAGCAGACTCCACACTGAGCATGGAGCCCAACCCAGGGGCTCAATCCCATGACCCAGAGATCACAACATGAGCTGAAATCAAGAGTTCAACGCTTAACTGACTGAGCCACCCAGGCGCCCCTCAATTATCATTATTTACTCATGAATTTAAACATAGTTGATATATTTCAATCCATTTTCGATACTATTGTTGCTGCTCAGATTATTCTGTTTTCAGTGAGTAGAGACCTTTTCAAGTTGGCTGTTCAGTCCATTTGGCAAAATGCTAACAGCCCTAGTAATATTTTTCTTGCTGTCTGGTATGACAAGATGTAGTACATTGGGTGCCCTACACCTAGAATCAGGCATTTTCCCAGGGACCTCTGGTATCTTCAAATGGGAAGTAGTATCTCAAGATCACCGTCTGGGGGTGCCTATCGCTTCTAGGCCTTTTCAGTGCACAGAGCTGAGAAGTATTTTTAAGGCAAAATACATAATAATTTTACACTGACACTTCTAATTCAAATTTAGGACTATAAGATTTTTACTTGAACTCTTCTTATATCTGCACTCCTTTGTTCACCAAAATTTCAGATTTTGATTGGCACTGAAATATTATTTATTTGCTTTATTCCACAATAAATATATAGCAGAATCAGAATAATATTAAAACTACCACCAATAATTTGATTACTGAAAATGGTTTCAGTTGCATTTGCAGTTCTCTGATCCTTAGAATATATTTTGCTAGGGATGAATATTCAGAATATTGCATTTTGAAGTTACTTGAGATATTTCGCTTCCGTGTGGTTATATTGCCAAACTAGGTACACAAGTAGTATACACACATATACACACACATACATAATTACATTACTACGCACCCTCTTTTCCACTTTGTTTTTTCACCTACCATAGCATAACAGTGAGTAGAAATACTCCACATGCCTTTTTTCACCAGCATGGTACTCCATTATGTGGTTATGCCAAAATTTATTTAGCTTGTCCCCATTGATTTTGGTTGTTTGTTTGTATTATTTAGAGAGAAGGCAAGCAGTGGGGGTGGGCACAGGGAGAGGGAAAGAGAGAGAGAGAGAATCTTTTTTTTTTTTTTTTGGAGAGAGAGACGCTTTAGCAGGCTCCACAGTCAGCTCAGAGCCTGACACGGGAGCTCGATCTCATGACCCTGAAGTCATGACCTGAGCAGAAATCAAGAGTCAGACGCTTTAACCAAATGAGCCACCCAGGTGCCCCAATCTGGGTTGTTTATAGTGTTTTAATGAATGGCTTTGTGCACTTGATATATTTGAATGTATTTTCATATTTTGCCAGTATATATTTGGAATAGATTTTTATTATGTAGGATTTTTTTTTATCAAAGAGTAAATGTATTGGAATATTTTTTTATCAACCTCCATTCCATAGGTTTGCATCATTTTTCATTTCCACAAGTAAAGTATAAACTTGCCTTACCACAGCCTCAACCAAAGATTATGTTGTCAAACATCCCAGAGTAGATTTAATTGGCATTTCTCTATTATGAAGGTGGTTGAACATTTTTTCCATATGACTAAGGTCATTTGTATTTCTCTTTGAGTGAAGTGTCTGCTCTTATCTCTAGTCCATTTTTTTCTACAGGGTATTGTGCCTCTGGGTTTTTAAAAGTGCTTTATATTATCTCCTTGTGATAAAAGTTGCAACTATTTTATCCAGTTTGTCATTTGACTTTTTACTTTGCTTTTATGGTGTTTGTTTTTGCTATTCAGTTTTCAAGATGTGTGTATTATTGTATGTAGCACTATTCCCCTTTTCTCTTCTACATTGTGAGTCAGAGTTTGGAAAGGAGCCCATTCCAAAGTTAAAGACAAATTCCTCTGTGTTTTCCTAAATCATATTTCTAGGACTTGCATGGTTTCATTAGACTTTAACATTTAATTCTGCTACATTTGAATTTATTTTTATATGGGTGTGAAGAATGGACCCATCTTTTTTTTTTTCCCACATGGTTATCTGCTTATTCCAACACCTTATATTAGAAAGTGCATCTCTTCCCTATTGATTTGAGCTGATGCCCTTCTCATGGTCTACATTTCCAGATGCATTGGATCTATTTCTGGATTTTCTATTCTGTTTCATTGGTCAATCTGTCTACTCATATCAGACTGGTTTACTTATAGAAGTTTTAATTGTATTTTAATATCCAGTAAGATTAGATTTCTGCTCCTGCTTCCCTCCCTCAACACCTATGTTCTCCTTTTTTAGGATTTTCTTGGCTATTTTTTTCCAAATGAAATTTGTAATCATTTTGTCTAATTCCAGAAAAGGGCCTGATGGTATTTTTTATTAAAATTGCATTGCATTTAGTGATGCCTGGGAGGTTCAATAAGTTAAGCATCTTGGTTTTGGCTCAGGTCATGATCTCATGGTTTGTGGGAATGAGCCCAGCATTGGGCTCCACACTTAGTGAAGGGTCTGCTTGGGATTCTCTCTCCCTCTCCCTTTGCCCCTCCCCCCAACTCATGCATGAGCACACACAGTCTCCCTTAAGTAAATAAATCCTTAAAAATTTTTTTAAAAAGATTGCATTGTATTTAAATATTGAACTGAGAGAAAATTTTCATCTTTAGAATATTGAGTTTTGTAATCCAAAAACAGTATGTCTTTGCATTTGTTCAAGTCAATGTTTTTTTATGTCTTTCATGGCATTTTATAGTTTTCCTCACATAGATATTAGACATTTCTAGTGAAGTTTACTTATATATTTTTTTATTTATTTAGGTTATTATATAAGAGGTCTTCTATATATTCTGTTTTGTCTGTATAGATGAAGGCTATTGATTTTTGCATGATGATTTTATAAACTACTTTACTAAATTCCGTTTTTGTTCCAAAAAGCTTTTGCATTTTTTTGCATTTTTCATATATATAATTGTGTCTTTCCTTTTAACTTTTCCTTTAACTGTTTCTTTTTTTAACTCTTTTTTTATTATGTCAATCACCATACATTACATCATTAGTTTTTGCTGTAGTGTTCCATGATTCATTGTTTGCATATAACACCCAGTGCTCCATGCAGAATGTGCCCTCTTTAATACCCATCACCAGGCTA
>NC_138369.1:116868196-117109423 GCF_054177405.1 Leptonychotes weddellii | reverse complement strand
AGGATTTAAAAAAAAAAGAAAAAAAAACGGAGAGAATGTGATCAGGCAGGAGACTAGAACAAAGCTATACACTAGAGATTTAGGGTATATTTTGATCTGTTAGAAGAAACTGTATCTCAAAATTTTAAAGAGAGAACAACTTATATATATATGCCAAAAATAAGGGTAACTACTATGAAGGGATAGAATATGACTCTAAAAATGAAAAATAAAAATGTTTTTTAAAAAAGGGATTGATAAGATGTTGGTTGAAAAAAAAGAAAAATTCAAAAAAAAAAAGACAGTTAAAAAAAATTAACTTTGAAAGACTAAAGAATCAGGGGGGGAAAAGCCATGAATTCTATGTGCAGTATTCCCCTAGAGCTGGAGTTCTGCCGTTCTCATTGATCGGTAACCTTGGTCTTGGCTGGCTGTTCTTGCTGATCTTCTGGGGGAGGGGCTTGTTGTCCTGGTTCCCAAATGTCTTTGCTGGAGGCGGAATTGCCCCACCCTTGCCCGGGCCTGGCTAAGTAATCTGCTCGGGTTTGCTCTTGGGAGCTTTTGTTCCCTGCAAGCTTTCCCTACAGCTTTGGAGGAAGAGAGTGAAAATGCCGGCCTCCCAATCTCCTCCCCGGAGGAGCCGAGAACTCAGGGCCCTGCTCCTCAGTGAGCCCCCAGAGAAAAGCAGTCAATCACTCCCGTCTCCCCAGTCTCCAGCCACACTCCGTGCTCACCCGGCCTGTGACCGAGCGTCTCTATCTCTGGCACCCGACCCCGTATGGAGTCTCCAAGCCCAGCAGATCCCTGCGGTACGCTCCCACGCCTCTCCTCCCGGGGCAGGAAGGTGAGTCTCCCCGGATCTGCCGCTTGTTGGGTCCCTGCTGGAGGAACAGTGGCCCGACTGCCGTGGACCATGGTTTATGGCAACCCCAAGCTGAGAGCCCACGCCTCGGCTCCGTGTCTGCAGCCGGCTTCCCCGCTCCTATGCCTGGGAGCTCTGCCACTCTCAGGCACCCCCAGTCTTTCCGTGACTCCGAGGGTCCTGAGACCACACTGTCCCTCGAGGGTTCCACCCCCCACTTAGCCACTGGAGCGATGTCCCTCAGCGGAGCTGACTTCTAAAAGTTCTGATTTTGTGCTCCCCGGCTCTATCACTTGCCAGAAGCAGCCGATGGGGACCCCCTCCCCCGCTGTCTATCCTCCCAAATATTGCCTCGGATTCACTTCTCCGCACATCCTACCTTCCAGAAAGTGGTCACTTTTCTGTTCAGGGAGTTGTTGCTATTCTTTTCTTTGATCTCCTGTTGAGTTCGTAGGTGTTCATAATGGTTTGATGCCTATCTAGCTGAATTCCTGGAACCATACGAAATCCAGGTCTCCTACTCCTCCACCATCTTGCTCCGCCCCCTTAACTGTTTATTTCTTTTATAGTAACTGGACTGTTTGGATTTTCTGTCTCCTTTGAATTATATTGTATTTTTCTAGAAAATAATACATTTTATGTAGGTTTTCAAATTTATTTGCATTGAACTATGCAAAGTAGTCTGATGATTTGTTTGTTTCCTTCATTTTTGATAATATGTCTAACTTGACATTCTTAATTTTCTATATTTGTGCTATCTCAATTTTTAAAATAGTTTTCACTGAAGTGTAATATATAAAAAGGGAATAATCATAAGTATGTGTCTCAATGAATTTTCACAAAATGAACACACCTGTGTAGCCCCTACTTTTATCAAGAAATGGAACACTTCTAGAAATAGAACATCCAGAAGCCCTACTGAGTCCCTTCCCAGCCACCACAACATCTTTACTTTTCAGTTAATCATTATCTGACTTCCAAAACTATAGATTCATTTCAACTGTTTGTCAAATCTACATAAATGGAATTGTAGAATCTTGCATCTCTGTTGGATCTAGCTTCTTTCATTCAACATTACATTTGTGAGATTCATGTTGCAGCATGTAGCAATAGTTCATTCATTTTAATTGCTGAATAAAATTCCATTTGCTCATAGACCATAATTTAATATCTGTTCTATTACTGATTAACAGATGGATTGTTTGCAGTTGGTGGCAATTAAGAATAAAGCTACTATGAACATTTTTATATATGTCTCCTGATACATATATAAGCAAAGGTCTATAAGTGCTATGTACCTATGAGGTGATTTGCTGGGCCATGAATCATGCCATGTGTACATCTTTGGTAAATACTTCCAAAAAGCTTTTCAAAGTGGTTTTTCCAATTCACACCCCCCAAAACACTATATAACAGAGTTTCTGTGCTCCACATCCTTATTAAACTTGGTAGTATCAGTGTCCTTAAATTTAACTATTCTGGTTTTGAATTTACATTTCCCTAATGACCAATGAACATCTTTTCATATGTTTTGTTATCTGCTTGGTTATGATAATTTATAATGCCTGTTTAAGTCTTTTGCCCATGTTTCTATTGAACTGTTTGCCTTTTTTTTTTTTTTTTTAAGATTTTACTTATTTATCTGACAGAGAGAGAGACAGGAGAGAGGGAACACAAGTAGGGGGAGTGGGAGAGGGAGAAGCAGGCCTCCCGCTGAGCAGGGACCCCAATGTGGGACTCGATCCCAGGACCCTGGGATCATGACCCGAGCCGAAGGCAGCTGCCTAACCGACTGAGCCACCCAGGTGCCCCTGCCTTTTTTATTTAAAGAGGTTCTTTATACATTCTGGATACAAATCTTTGTCAGATGTAAGCATTCCAAACATGGACTCCTACCTTATATCTTAGCTTTTAAGTCTCTAAATGAGCCTTTCGATTAGCAGAAGTTCTTAGTTTTTATGTATTCCAACTTATTTTTCCCTTTATGGTTAGTGCTTTTTTTTTTTTATCTTATTTGGGAAATCTTTGCCTATGACAAGGTCATGCAGATCATATTCTAAAAGTAATTGTTTTACCTTTCACATTTAAACCTACATTCCACCTAGAATTAAATTTTTATATGGTACACTGTGGGAATCAAGCTTAATTTTTTTTCTGTATGGATATTCAACTGACCCACCACAATTTGTTGACAGTTCTCTACTTGTGACTCTATAATGTGACCTCTGCCCTAAACCTCATGTCCATGGCAGGGTTTATTTCTGGACTCCCTCTTCTCTTTCTGTTTCTGGTCCATTTGCCTGAACTCAAACTGGTATCACACTGTCTTGATTATGTGGCATGATATTTAGTGGTGTAGGTAGGTTCTCCAAATCATTTTTCTTAAAATCTACCTTATCTATTCTTGGTTATTTGCATTTTTAAAAATAAATTTTTGAAACTTGTCAATTCCTCACCCCCCAAAATATGGCTGGAATTTTGACTGTAGATGCATTGACTTTATCAGTTAATTTAGGGAGAACTGACATTTTTACAGCAGACTCTTCTAATTTATGAACAAAGTATATTTATTTAGGGATTTTACAATTTCTTTCAAAAATATTTTAAAATTCTTTGTGTTGAAATTTTGTGCACATTTTATTAGATATATTCTCAGGTATTTAAAGCTGATGTTATTGTAAATATTATTTTTAAATAGTTTCATTTATTTATAAAAATATGATTTATTTTAGTAAATTGATTGGATATTGAGGTTTCATTAAGTTCATTTATTAAATATAATAATTTATTTCTAAATTATTTTGGATTTTCCATGCACAGTCATGCCATTTGCAAATAATGACAGTGCTTTACTGCCTTGGCTAAGACCTCCAGTATCATATTGAATAAAAGTAGTGATAGAACTACCATATGATCCAACAATTCCACTTCTGGGTATTTATCCAAAGGAACTGAAAAAGATATTTGCATTCCCATGTTTATTGCAGCATTAATTACAATAACTAAGACATGAAAACAACCCAAGTGTCCATTAATAGATGCATAGATGAAGAAGAGGTGGAATACTATTCAACCATAAAAAAGAATGAAATCTTGCCATTTACAACAACATGGATGGAATTTGAGGGCATTCTGCAAAGTGAAATAAGTCAGTCAGAGAAAGACAAATACTGTATGATCTCACTTATGTGTGGAATCTGAATAACAACAACAAAAAACAATTAGATATAGAGAACAGATTGGTGGTTACCAGAGATAGGGGGGGTATGTGTGGGCGAAATGGCTGAAAGAAAAAAAAGTGGTAATAATGAGCATTTTTACTTCATTTCTAATCATAGAGGGAAGTTTTAGTACTTCAACATTAAGTATTACATTTGCAGTAGAATTTTTTTGACACATTTTATCAGATTAAGGGAGTTTTCTACTATTCCTACTTTTCTAACAGTTTTTTTTTTTAATGAACAGGAGATGAATTTTATCAAAAATTTTTTTCTGTAACTGTGGAGTGATAATATAATTTTTATTCTAATTTTTAATGTGGTAAATTACATTGGTTGATGTCTTTTATTCGGAATGAGGTATCACTTACATACATTAAAATGCACAAATCTTAAGTGTACAGCTTGATGAGTTCGCATATGTATACACTCATGTAACTGCCATTTAAATGATCTTCATCCACCAGCAAGTCCCTTTGTGCTCATTCCCAGCCAATACTTGGAGGCAACCACTACTTTCATCTTCATCACCATGGATTAGTTTTGCTTGTTTACCTCACATCAATGAAATCATACAATATGTACTTTTGGTGTCTGGCTTTATCCACTCAATGTAATGTTTTTGCCTCTAGTGTTATTTAACATGTGTCTTAATTTCTAGGTGGAAGTTCTTTTTCGGTTTTTTATTTTGTTATTAATTTTAGTTTTATTGCATTTTAGGAAGAGACTGTTTTTGGTATTATTTCTTCCTTTCAGAATGCATGGAAGTTTTCTCTGTGGCCCAGGTAGGAATATAATTCAAAGAAAAAAATGGAGATTTACTTGTATAGTTGGTCTTCTTAGAAGAAAGCCCATGCTTTTGGAGAAGCCGTTTAAGCACACAGTGTTCCTTTGAGGTAGGTGGTACAGCAGGTGGGTATGTTCTGTCACCTCTTTCAGTGTCATAAGTGTATTCTATTGCTACATCGGAGATCCAGTTTCAATGTTTTAGCTTTAGAATTTAACTGAAGTTTTTGCTTCCTGGGATGTTGTGTAGTGGAAAGGTCAAGGGCTTTCGAAATCTAACTCTGCCCTTCACTAACTTATGTCCATTTCCTTATCCATATAACAAACATAATAGTATTCATTTCCTATTGTTTCTGTAATGACTGAATGACATAACTTGTGTAAACATCTGGTAAGTGGAATAGGTAGGCACCTGACAGATAGCAACCATGGCTGTGATTGTATTAGCCTCAAATAAGCTTAGTTCACATGCTGTTCTCACCATCACACAAGAAAATGCCATGTAGTTCCACACTGACTAAACAGCAGTTGAGCCCAGATTGAAAGGAGCAAGCATCCACTAATGAAACCTGACCTCCCATGGGATGCCTGGGTGGCTCAGTTGGTTAAGCGTCTGCCTTCGGCTCAGGTCATGATCCCAAGGTCCTGGGATGGAGCCCCGCATCAGTCTCCCTGCTCCCTCCCTCTGCCTGCTGCTTCCTCTGCTTGTTCATTCTCTGACAAATAAATAAATAAAATCTTTAAAAAAAGAAAGAAATCTGATTTCCCTAAATTGACCTGCAATCCCTCATACATATTCAAATCCTCTAGAAAAAGGATCATAGTAAAGTACAGCAGTCCCTTAAACATGTGTGTGAATTATAATATGGATAACTTTTTCCAACATCAACGTGAATCAAGGGCCAGTCTGATCACCAGGAAGGATAGATTCAGGTAGACTTAGGTGGAAAAGTCCTTCGAGAGGGCAGCGAAGAGGGGCAGGAAATGGAAGTAGCAAACAAAGATGAACAACGTTACTTCCTTCAGTATTTTGCCCAGAAATGGGCCCTGCTAGGGACCACTGGTTGAAGCTAGTGATCAGTTCACTAACAACACAGTCAGGTGCTCCCAGAGCCTGAAGCCTCTGCATCCAGATTTTGCATTCTCTCTTGCAGCAGTCTAAAATTATGCTTCTTCTTCACCTCTATGGTACTTTTAGCTTGTCCTTTTGGCTCGTAGCCAAATCCTTGTGCTCAGTCTCATTCATGACTGTCTTCTAGTCTCAGAAAAGTGAAGATTAGGGAGTGGGAGGGGAAAGTGCAGTAGGAGGGAAGGATATGCAGAAGTGCCACGGGGAAACTCCTACCTGTGACATTCTGGTACTTCTCAAGGTTACAGGGATCAAGCTGCTTGCCATCAGTGGTGAAGAGAAGGCTTTCCTCTCTCCTGTTGTGATTGCAGTGGGGAATGACTGGTTGTGATAATAACAGTGTGCTCCAGGGCTGATTGATGTGGTGACAGCACCAGGCTTGCATGAACCCCACTGCCAAGGCTTAGGACCTCACTGGGACTGTCGACAACTTCTTTTTCTACTCGGCTCACATTGCAATCACCCGAGAAGCATGTTGTCCAAAATTTCAAAGGGAGCCAAGCAGAATTAATAGACCAGAGGCAGCACTGAGTGAGTATTATTCATTGACAGGTAAAAAAGCCTGGTTAAAAAAAAAAAAAAAAAAAGGTCAACCGAAGTGGATATAAGGTGTGGTTGTTGTGCTTATATTCCAGTCCTAACAGGCTCAGCGGGTTTCACATGGCTATTTACGTTGCCACTTACCGTCTTATAACAAAATCATCACTAGGTAATCTTTGTGTAACTAGCTCACTCCCTGGTCAGTGCTCAGTCATGGCATGCCTATTTCGGTTTCAAAGTTTCTCAAAAGAAAAAAAATCATACCTTTCCTATAAGACGGACTTCAAAATACGAGTGTTTATGTATACAGGTGCTCATGTTTGTGTTCGGCAATTTTTCGTATTAATTTTTGAATATACTTATAGAACTGGTTGACTTTTCAAAATTTGTGAAGTTTCAAAAGTTTGTGAGACTTTATATATTAGAGTTTTAACGTGTAACCTTTAATTTTTCATTTCTAGTTGAACACTGATATAATCAGGGCAGGAATCAACAGAAAGTGTTGGAAAATGGATGAGACGGTGATGTCAACTAACATGAGAACAGCTGGATCTGGACTTTGTTAAGAAGTGGAAATCACGCTTGTGAATCAGCCTTATGATGATCAGCCTCGGAGGGAGGAACTCACACTAATTCAAGGGCATGGAAGAGTCATACAAATCAGAATGCCTCGTTTATTAATGCTGTGAAAAATATAACCAGATCATTCAGGCTGACATCAACTTCTCTTCCCATAGTCAAAGTAGATGAGAAGTCAAATCATAATCAGAGGACAGTTTTTGGATTACTCAGAAATAGTCAAAACCAGATTACTGGTACATTCTCTTCCTATAGGCAGATACACTTGGGAAACAGGAGATTGCTTAATGAACACAGTCAGAAAACTTATATTAATGGAATGTTTAAAAGAACCAGGAAAAACCAGCTTGAGCTATCTATCCAAGCGATAATCTTGCTAATTGCTTTGATCACTTACATTTTATCTTCAAACCAGAGACCAGATTTATTCCCAAACCCTGTAGTTAAAACTTCCTCTTCCAATGACAGAACATGGGTAGACACTGCCAATATCTGTCTCTAGGGGTCGCTTCTTTCCCCTTTGGCTGAAATAACTCCTTCCTCTCTTCCTAACCACCTCAATATACACACCCACTTCTAATGACACATTCTTTCATTTCTTGGTATATACTTAGGAATGGAATTTTGTTCATTGCTAGGTCAGAAGATGAGCCCATTTTGGTGGGTTATGTCAAATTGTTTTCCAAAATGAGTGTATCAGTTTATACTCAAGCGTACCTTTTCTCTGTGTCACATTCTAGCCAATCCTTGGTATTTGTACTTTTTGGCCAATCAATGTTTGTAAAATGGTGTCTGATTTTATTGTGGTTTTCACTCATATTTTCCTGAGGTTTTCATTTGTTTATTTTGTAAAATCGAGCATCTTTTCATTTGTTCCTTCGTTATGCTTCTTATTGGCATCTATTGAAATTACCACATGGATTTTTCTTCAACCAGTTAATATAGTGTATTACAATAAGAGATTTTCCTATATTTAGCGTACATTGCATTTAATTGGTTACGAAATAGTAACTTTTTAAAAATTGTAGACTTGGTTTAACAATATTTTATATAGGGCTTTTACATATAAGTTCAAAGTTAAGCTTTTTCTTATTGTCCTGTTGAATCTTTTCTCGTCACAATGTCACTAATCTCAGTCCAATTTTTCTCTTTTCTGAAAGAGCCTAGTAATTTATTTTTGAGAAGATTTTGAACTGCTGATTCATTTTCTCCATTATTTTAAAGCCATTCAAGCTTTTAGTAACTGTTGGGTCAGTTGTGATCATTTACTTTTTCCTAAGAATCTGTCATTTTTCCTGTTTTTTTAATTTGTAAAATTTTTTCAGTGAGGTATAATTTATGTGTAGTAAATGCGCAGACAGTTGGAAGAACACCCATAAAGATATAGAATATGTTTATGAATGCAGAAAGTTTTTTCCTGCCTCTTTCCAGGGAATCTTGCCCTCTACCTCCAAGAAACATTTTCTGTTCTGATTTCTACCAGGATTTGTCTTGTTTGTTCTCAAATTTTGCATAAATGGAATCATATAGTATGTACTTTTTGAGTACAAATTCTTTCAAACATTTTTTTGAGATTCCTCCATGTTGCTGCGTGCATCAATAGTTTACTTTTTACTGCTGAGTAATATTCCCTTGTATGAGTATTCCATAGTCTGTCTGTCCATTTTCCTAGTAATAACATTTCTATTGTTTCCACCTTGACTATTACAAATGTAGCTGCTCTGAACATTTGAGAGCAAGTCTCTTTATGGACATATGCTTTCACTTTTCTTGGGTAAATATCTGAGAGTAGAATAGAATTGCTGGGTTATAGAATAGGTGAATAAACTTGGTAAGAAACTGCCATACCATTTTCCAAAGTAGTTTTAGTATTTTACATTCCACTAGCAGTATAAAAGAGTTCTGGTGTATCTGTTTCTTCTTTTCTTTTTTTCCCTCAAGTTTTTATTTAAATTCAGTTAGTGAACATACAGAGCAATATTAGTTTCAGGTGTAGAATTTAGTGACTCATCACTTACATACAATACCTGGTGCTCATCACAAGTACCCTCCTTAATACCTATCACCTGTTTAAACTATTCCCCTGCCCACCTTCCCCTCAAATAACCATCAGTTTGTTCTCTATAGTTAAGAGTCTGTCTCTTGGTTTCCCTCTCTTTCTCCCCCACTCCATGTTCATTTGTTTTGTTTCTTAAATTCCACATATGGGTGAAATCATGGTATTTGTCATTCTCTGACGGACTTATTTTGCTTAGCGTAATACTCTCTAGCTCCATCCACATCATTGCAAATGGCAAGTTTTCATTTTTATGGCTGAGTAATATTCCAGTGTGTGTGTGTGTGTGTGTGTGTGTGTGCGTGTGTGTCTTTATCCACTCATCAGTCTATGGACATTTGGGTTCTTTCCATAATTTGGCTATTGTTGGTAATGCTGCTATTAACATCGGGGTGCATGTTTCCTTCAAATTAGTGTTTTGTGTCCTTTGGATAAATACCTAGTTGTGCAATTGCAGGATTGTAGAGTAGTTCTGTATCTCCTTTTCTGCCAATATTTGGTATTGTCCAGGTTTTTCAATTTAGCCATTCAAGGGGGTAGGTAGTAATATGTTGTTGTGGTTTTAACATGTATCTCTCTAGTGTTAATGATTTGAAGCATCTTTTCATGTGCATATTTGTCTTTCATACATCTTATTTTATGAAGTGTCTGTTAAAGTTTTGGCCTACTTTTTAATATAGTTGGCTTTTTTTCTATTGATTGTTAATTCTTTATATTTTCTGGATACAAGTTCTTTTTCAGAAATATAAATGGCAAATATATTCTCCCTATTTTGTCTTTTTATTTCCTTAATTGTGTCTTTTGATGTATGGAGGTTTTTAATCTTAGTGATGTATAATTTATCAAATTTTTAGAGTTAGTGCTTTTTGGTCCTCTCTAAGAAATCTTTGTGTCTACCCCAAGGTTGTCAATCTATTTTCCTATGTGTTCTACCAAATTTGGCTTTTATGTTTAGATTCATGACTCATCTTGAATTAATTTTTTAATAATGAATTGTCTCATTTATTGACATAAAATTGTTCTTAGCATTCCTTTATTGCTCTTTTCATGTATTTAGTGTCTGAATTTGTCTTCTTTTTATATACTCTTTTTCTTGATTGGTAGTACTTACGGTTTATCAATTTTATTACTCTTGCCAGAGACTCAACTTTTACTTTTGTTGATATTCTCTATTGTTTGTTTCTATTTCATTTATTTCTATTCTTATGGTTATTATTTCCCTTTCTCTTTTTATTTTGGATTTAATTAAGTTCTCTTTTTCTAGTTTCTTACAGTGAAAATTTAGGTCACAGATTTTATTTTCTAATATAAGCTATAAATTTCCCTCTAAGCACTGCTTTAGCTACATCCCACAAATTTTGTCATTTTTGTGTTTTCATTTTCCTTTAGTTGGAAGTATTTTTTAAATTTCTGTGTTTGTACTTTTCTCATGGTTACTTAGAAGATTAATTCCCAGATATTTGGGAGGTTAACCCAATCTTTGCATTTTTTAACATAAAAAATAAAAAATAATTTTCATGTATCTTTAGCTCTGTTTTTATCTTTTTACTTCAAATTTAATTTTAACCTCTAATCACTGCTATATCTCCAATTATATTTTTTATTCCTAGATTATTCATTTGTTCCTTCTCTCTTATTCAGCTTTGCCAATGATTTAATTTTATTTTTTTTTCAAAGAACTAATTTTCAACTCTGTTGATACTTCTTTATCCCTTTTAAGTAGACTTCATTTTTTATAGCAGTTTTAGGTTCACAGAAAAATTGAGTAGGAATACAGAGTTCCCTGTCCCTATACATTCATACCTGCATCCACTATCAACATCCCACACCACATTTACATTTGTTACAGTTGTTGGACCTATAGTGACAGAACATTATAACCTAAAGTTCACAGTTTAACTCTTGGTGTTAAACATTTTATTGGCTTTGACAAAAATGTTATGACATGCATTAACTATTAAAGTATCTAATTTCATTGCCCTAAAATTTCTGTTCTGCCAATTCATTCCTCCCTTCCACCTCAAGCCCCAGCAACTACTAAGCTTTTTATTTCTCTATATTTTTGCCCTTTTCAGAATGTCATATAGTTAGAATCATACCATATGTAGCCTCTTTCAGTTTGACTTCTTTCACATAGTAATATGCATATAAGTTTCCTCCATGTTCTTTGTGGCTATTTCTTTTTAGCAGTGAATAATATTCCATTGTCTGGATGTCCCACAGAATATTTATCCATTCACTTACTGAAGGACATCTTGATTGTTTCCAGGTTTTGACAATCATGAATAAGGCTGCTATAAACATCCATGTGCAGGTTTTTGTGTGGATATGAGTTTTCAGTCCGTTTCAGTAAATACCCAGGGTGCAACTGCTGAATTTTGTGGTAAAAGTATGTCTAGTTTTGTAAGAAACTGCCAAACTGTCTTCCACAGTGACTGTATCATTTTGCATTCCCACCAATAATAACTGAGAGTTCCTGTTGTTCCACATCCCCTTGTCAGCATTTAGTGTTGTCAGCATTCTGGATACTTACCTTTCTGTAGGAGTACAGTGGTATGTTGTCATTTTAGTTTGCATTTCTCTGATGATGTATGATGAGAAATATCTTTTCACATGCTTATTTGCCATCTGTATATCTTCTTTGATGAGGTGTCTGTTCAAGTCTATTGACCAGTTTTTATTCAGTTTGTTTGTTTTCTTATTGTTGACTTTTAAAAGTATTTTGTAACTTTTGGATAACAGTCTTTTATCAACTATGTCTTTTGTTTAATTTAAATCCAACTAGCCAACATATAGTACATCATTAATTTCAGATGTAGAGTTCAATAATTCATCAGTTGTATATAACACACAGTGCTCATCATATCATGTGCCCTCCTTAATGTCCATCACCCAATTACCCCATCCCCCTACCCACCTCTCTTCCAGGAACCCTCAGTTTGTTTCCTATAGTTAAGAGTCTCTCATGGTTTTTCTACCTCTCTGATGACTTCCCATTCAGTTTTCCCTCCCTTCCCCTATGATCCTCTGTGCTGTTTCTTATATTCCACATATGAGTGAAACCATATGATAACTGTCTTTCTCTGATTGACTTATTTCACTCAGCATATTACCCTCCAGTCCCATCCACGTTAATGTAAATGGTAAGTATTAATCCTTTCTGATGGCTGAATAGTATTCCATTGTATATATATATATATATACTACATCTTCTTTATCCATTCATCTGTGGATGGACATCTTGGCTCTTTCCACAGTTTGGCTACTGTGGACATTGCTGCTATAAATATTCGGTGCATTCGGATCACTACATTTGTATCTTTGGGGTAAGTACCTAGTAGTGCAATTGCTGGGTTATAGGGTAGCTCTATTTTTAACTTCTTGAGGAACCCCCATACTGTTTTCCAGAGTGACTGTACCAGCTTGCATTCCTATCAACAGTGTAAGTGGGCTCCCCTTTCTTTGCATCCTTGCCAACATTTGTGGTTTCCTGACTTGCTAACTTTAGCCATTCTGACTGGTGTGAGGTGGTATCTCATTGTGGTTTTGATTTGTATGTCCCTGATGCCAAGTGATGTGGAACATTTTTTCAT
The DNA here is from genome assembly GCF_054177405.1 of Leptonychotes weddellii. Classification (NCBI taxonomy): domain Eukaryota; kingdom Metazoa; phylum Chordata; class Mammalia; order Carnivora; family Phocidae; genus Leptonychotes; species Leptonychotes weddellii. Next base: position 117,096,681 of record NC_138369.1, on the reverse strand, counting down.
GTGTCTGTTGGCCATTTATTAGCTATGTCTTTTGCAAATATTTGTTCCCGGTCTGTGATGCTTGTCTTCTCATTCTCTTGAGATCTTGTTTTTATTATTACAATGAGCTTTGCTGTTATCTTTATTATTTCTTCTCTTTGAATTTCCTTGGTTTTATTTTGCTTCTTCAAATTTCATTTAATTTATTCTGCTATTATTCTAACATACTAAGTTGGATACTTACTTTATCCTTCCTTCATTTCTAATGAGAATTTAGATTGTAAATTTTTTTCAAATGCCATATTAGCTGCATCTCCTAAGTTTTGGTTGATAGGGCAGGTAAAAAAATAGAGTAGAAATTAAAAAAAAAAACCAAAGAATCTGAAACTAATGATACACTATATGTTAATTAAATTTAAATAAAATGAGGTTTTAAAAAATTAAAAAATAAAAAAAAACAACGAAATTAACACCAACCAAAATTTATGAGATGTGACTAAATTGGCACTTGGAAAATTTCTAAATGTATGTTTTAAAGTTTTCTTTTGCTATTGATTTTTAAAAATTGCATTGTGTTTAAAAAGTGTGTTTTATATAATATGGATTTTAAAAATATATTGAGTATCATTTATAGTCTAGATTAGAATATAGGCAATTTTTAAAAATATTCCATGTCTACTTACAAGTATTCATTCTATTGTTTGAGGTAGATTATTCTATCGTAATTTTTCTTGATAATTAAAAAATCTCTTGACTCATCAATGGAAGCTCTTTTCCTTATGCAGTTGTGTTTTTCACTTTGCCTGACAAAATTCTTTAAGACCTTTACTTTGGCTCCTTCAGAAAAGATTCATTTTTGCTTTAGCCAGGTGTCTGAAGTAATACCAACTCAGGAACACTTTCACTGAATTTTCAGCTGGGAAATTTTGTGTGCCTATACAGGCAGTAAAAATTCCATCCCCAGACTTACATAGAGCAGCCTGAGGTGGCTGGGAATCTCCAGAGGGTACTATTTTCTTTTTGTTGTCTGCTCCTCCTAGAGCCAAGGCTGTGATCAGCATGTATCCTCAACATCTCTTTCTGTGGGAGACATATTTTTTTGATTACTGATTGAAGGCTTGGTCACCTGTATGTTGTCCCATCTTTGTATAGAGGCCTTTAATTTAAATTCTCATGTGGGAGAGGTCCTAGGTCCCTGTCCCTGTCTAACTTTTTAAATCTCCTTTCCTCTCTACCTTAATAGAATTGGGTTATACAATCTCACTTTGTTGTGGGTACTCTTAGTCAGTTTAGGTTAAGTGATGTTGCAATAATAAATTAACTTTAAATTCCTTACATATTATTTCTTACCTTATGCTACCTATTTTGAGTGGGTTAATGGAAAGCTCAGCTCCATGGAATCACCTAGGGACCCAGGCTGATATAGTTCCACCATCTTGGTCATGACTTTGGCATTTGCTAAAGCAAAAGAATGGAAGATAGAAGACCACACAGGGCATTTCACTGCCTCAGCAGTGACTCACATCACTTCTGCACACATTTCATAGACCCTTATTAGGCACACAAACCCACTTATCCTTAAATGGATTGGAAAGTGTAGTTTTCTGGACACCCAGGAAGTGGGAAAATAAAATAGATTTTGGTGATCTATATCATTGTCTCTGAGATAGCCACTACATATTACCTACTGTTGTAAACATTCCTAAGTCCTTGAGTTATCAGTTTCAATTTATGAACAATAATTAACCTACTTCATAAATTCTTCAAAGATATTATACATTATTTAACAATTACATGATGATAAATTAGATCTTTAAAAATAATTCAAAACCTTCAAATCCATTGTGAGCACTGGCAAGACACTTCAAAGCTAACTAGATCCAATGTGATTTTAAGACCAACCAATTGTGGTCACTGGTCTCAGAAAGAGAGACACAGAAAACATATCTCTAGGCAATTCATTTATCAGTAGAGTCTGGCACTTTTCCTTGTAAGATTTAGCAGTCTATTTGCTCAGTAGGGCCTATTTGCTTTTCTCTAAGATTTGTAGAGAAAATTAATAATTTATTGGATAAATCCTTGCATGTTCATATTAACATATTTCATTTTTATTTGCTCTAACAGAATTAATTACTTTCAAAGAATTACAATCACTATCATGGTCAGTAATTACTACCAATATCAGTGAATACATACTGAGTATGGGGTACTACTAGGCTTCATATGAATTTACATAATTCAGAGGAGAATTTCTCATCATGAAATTTTTTAACCCAGGAGAATTAAATTATGGTTCTTTCAGATAATTCATAGTTCTGCTTCTTCTTTTTCCTGATCGTTCTTCAGCAACAGTGATTCTTTATTCTTACACATTTTTATTTGACATTTTACATCTTTTAGACTAACAAGGCTAAAGGAAATTTTAAAGTAGTTGGTTTCTAAAGGATACATCACAGTGCCTTCAGGGAACCTGGAAATAGGAGAAATAAAATTGCCCTTGGAAGTTAAGCCTCAAGATCAGCACAAAATGGCTCAAAGAAGAGATTTCCAGGCCAGTAAGACTTAACTAAGTGGATTGGATGGTATTGTCTACTAACTTCATTCTTACCTCACTTATTTCCTCACCTTACTGCTTACCTCTACCCCAGCTAAGCTATCTTTCCCACCACTCCACTGAATGCTCTCTTGCTAAAGTCACAAATATCCTCCATGTTGTCTAATCCAATAGCCAAATCTTAGTCTTTAGACTTAGAGAATGAACTCTACTCTTCAGAAGTCTGTTCAAGTAATTAACATTCCCACCATCTTGAAACATTTTCTTAATTTGGTTTCAGGAACATGTGCTGCTGGTTTTTCTCCTGTCTCATGGACTGCTCTTCCTTAATCTCCTTTGCTAGATTCTTCTTATTCCTGCTTCTAAATGGGAGTTGCCTCAGGCCTCAGTCTTGGAGTACCTTCTCTTTTCTATCTGTAATCACCATCCTGAGGAATTGAATTCAATCCGTGGCTTTAAAAACCGCCTACATGCTGATGACTTCAGTTCCAACCTCTCCCCTATTGATTATAAACTACCAACTATTTATCCAACTGCCTACTCAAAATTTGCCTTCTGATGTCCAATAGGCACACTAAACTCATCGCATCCAAAAACAAAATCTTGATTGCCTTCTCCTACCCAAATATGGATTCTTTATTCATCTATTGGTCAGGCCTCAAACTTTGAGTACATCCTTCAAAATACATTCCAAATCCCACTATTTCTTACCTCTTTTGCCATTTTCTGCTCTGCTCCAAGGTACCATCATCTCTTACCTGACCTTGCAGTATATACCGATCCTGCTTCCCCATTGGCACTGGGCCCTCATTAGTCAATTCTCCATGTTGTAGCTGGACTGGTCCTTTTAAAATACAAATCTGAGGGACACCTGAGTGGCTCAGTTGTTTAAGCATCTGCCTTCAGCTCAGGTCATGATCCCAGGGTCCTGGGATTGAGTCTCACATTGGGCTCTTTGCACAGCGGGGAGCCTGCTTCTCCCTCTGCCTGCTGCTGCCCCTGCTTGTGCTCGCTCTCTCTCTGACAAATAATTAAATAAAATCTTTTAAAAAAATAAAATATAATATAAATCTGAGCACATCACTCTACTTTTGAAAACCCTCTAATAGCTTCTATCACATTAGGATAAAATAAAAAATCCTTATCATGGTCTAAAACCTTATAGGACCCTTTGTGATCTGGTCCCTGACTGCCTCTTCCAAATTACCCTACCATTCTCATCCTCACCCTCTGAACTCCAGTAATATTGGTCTACTATCTGTTTCTCAAACATGTCAAGGTTTCCACTGCGAGGCTTTTCCCCTGTCTGAACACTGGTCTCATGTCCACTTGGCTTGCTTTCTTACTTACTGAGGTACCTGTTCAAATATCATTCCCTCAAATAGTCCTTCACTGACCACTGAATTTAAAGTAGCATCTCTTAACCCTCTGGTTTTTTCCCTGCTTCATTTTTCCTTCATAGCACTTACTATTAACTGTTTTTGGATGATTGATTTATAGATTTACATACTTTTTATCACCTTTATCTGTTTCTCCCATCTGGAATATGAGATTTATGAGGGCAGGGATTTTATATGAAGCCCTTAGAATCACCATACCATTGGGGCACCTGGGTGGCTCAGTAGGTTAAACGTCCGACTCTTGGTTTCGGCTCAGATCATGATCTCAGGGTTGTGGAATCGAGCCCTGTGTTGGGCTCCATGCTCAGCGGGGTGTCTGCTTGAGTGTCTCTCCCTCTACCCCTCCTCCTGTTTGTGTTCTCTCTCTCTTTCTTTCCCTCTCTAAAATAAATAAATCTAAAAAAAAAAAAAAAAGAATCACCATAGCTTTGTACTATCAGCACCTAGGCATTCAATAAGTGTTTGTTAATGTTAGAATAGATTAATAGTTTGACATTTTGGTTTGCCCTCTAGTCCTTTAAAAATTTAGTTAATTTGGGTTCACTCCTCAGAAATGGTTTCCTTTTTAAGGAAGTGCTGGGAAAATCAGGTTCCTGACCTTATAAGGGAGACCTGACACAGTTGTAAATTTATGAAGGTAATGGATGGGAGCTTCTCAGAAAGCCACCTTATCTTGGTAACCTACTCTGTATTTTGTATATTTGTACATGTATTCATGCAAAACTTCATCAGTTGTTTTCTCAGACAAAAGAGAGGGTGCATGGAAGGTACGAATGAATTCATTAGGTCCTGAGCTCAGGCAGGATCCCACTGATAGCATGGTGGTGGTGAAGATCAGAGCTCCAAAGTGAGACTGACAGGGTGAGTCCTCTACCTCTCAGCAACCGTGAAACTTGGGACAAAGTATTCTCTACATTTCTTGGTTTCCTCATCAGTAAAATAGAAGGAAGAAGAATATTTACATCATAAGATTATTGTCAGCCCATACACAAAGCTTAGAATTGTGTCTACTACATGGTAAGCCCTCTAAATATTTGCAATAATTATTATCATTATTCTCTCATTTCCATCAGTCTTTCAAAGATCAAACCACCTATTGGACTTTCTATCACAGAGATGGATTCAAGAAAAAAAGTGAAAAACTCTTTTGAGTTCTGTTTTCATCATTGACTCTGAGTTACTCCTTTAATTTCGGAGAAATATTAAGTGGAAGGAAGACCTGCCGTTTGTCTAGGTCCCAGCAGGTGGGTGGGGGTACCAGCAGATTATAAAACACACTGCAAATATCAAATGGCAGGAATAATGCTAAAAGTAATTCCGTCTAATTTTACAACCGTACTGTGACCATTGGCTCCACCAAAACTCAGTTGATGATTTAACTCTCGAACCCTGGAGTTAACAGGGGAGTCACCAACATGGTGATGGTCTCCCAGGTATGCAGACTGGGTTCCATATTTATACCCAGACAAACACCAGGAAATAGGAGATGGCAGAGGGGCACTTTTTTTTTTTTTAAAGTACACAGTCAGTGCAAAATGTCTATTTTCCCTCCATCCAAGTCCTGCTCCATTATATACTAGCTTTGTCGAAGAACTGTTTAAAACAAAACGAAACACGAAACCATAAGGACAACATTTACTGCGCACTTACCATGTAGCATGAACCTTCCAAAGTGTTTTATATGTATTATTCGTTTCATCCTCACAATTACTCCACGAAATAGGTGTTTTTATCATCCCAATTTTACAGAAAAAAATTGAGACAGTCCCAAGAGGTTCAGGAATATACCCACAGTCACACAGCTGAAAGCGATGGAGCTGGGATTTCAGCTTGGGTAATCCTGCTCCAGAGCCCAGAAACTTAAGCATGCCACTCCATCATATTGTGTAGGAAACCGCTTAAGCATACAAATCTTACGCACATTTTGGTTATCACTACTATACTTATTATCACAAATAAACCCCCCTTACATATGAAAACCTATCCATTTCTCCTTTACAAGTTTTTTAGGGATGCATGCAAAGTACTGGATGACACGGGGGAGATCCATATAAGCCTTATAAAACTTCCCATGCAACTGTGTAACTGGGACAAATTCACTCGCGTCGATTCTATTGGCTCATTCCTTCTGCTGTCTCGTTTTAGACAGTTACCTGACTTCTTGAACAATGCAGTGTGTTCTTTTGTTTTTCCAGCAGAGTTGTAGGAAGGCCCATTGTCTCTTTTCTTCTGCAGCAGGTGGAGCGCTAGAGGGACTAAAAATGGAACAGCCTATCCTTTCTGCGTCTCTCTGCTGTGTGTGTGAATTTTAATAGGTACTTTCAGAAGTTAGACTCCAACTGTCAAAGAGACACATAATAACAGCGGGCAGGAGAATATTACTAAAGGCAAATACTTGCCTGAGAGATACCTCTACTCGATGCTTACTCCTTATTCCTTTAAGACTGATACGGAAGTAGGATTGGAGGGGTCACTGGCATCATCTGTCCTTCATCAGCTGAAGAGGAATCTTTTTTAACTCAGTGGCTGTGGTGAGGCAGAGGGAACCAAGATCCAGGGTAGAGACATAATTGCTGGTAGAGACGTAATTAAGGATGTTTTATCTAAACTTCCTTCCAACCTGAAATTCATGATACAAACATTTTATTGTTCTTCGAGAATAGAGTAAGACTACTCTCCCCCTGCTCATTTTGGCACTTGGGTTCACGAATGTAAGGAGGAGCCTGAGATTTAGAGGCAGACGGAAACTGATTTTACTTACAAGCTGTGACTGTTGGCACATTACTTGTTTTCTTATTTGTAGAATGGGGTTTATAATACATTCTGGATTGTTGTGAAGGCCCTACATATACTACAGGACATATAAAATCACTCAGTAAATCGTAGTTATTATTATTAACTATAATGCTCAAAAGGTGTTAGGAACTCTGTATTCTATTCAGTCCATGCAGAAATGTCTTAAATTATCCATTCGTTTGGACCCATATTTCCAAAAAGCTAATAGACTTCCTAGATAATGGCTCCCCTTTTGATAGATGAGACTCATCAACTTTGCAGAGACATATAAGAAGTTGCACATCAAGAGCAACCCTTCAAAAATAGGACGAACTCCTTACGTTAGGTAGAATGTGTTTATGTCCCAATAAGTACCCTGTATACCAATGTGTCTTCAAAGTCACTTCTCTGTGCAGGATTTTCTTCATTCGTAAAATGAGGGCATTAGCTCACCTCTGAATTTCCTTCCAGCTCAAAACTCCTCTAGTTTACTGATGAGGTGAGAGGTGATACAATTCAGAGACTCTGGGTTTAGGAACCGTGGATTTTAATTATAAAACTGCTCACTAAGAAGCAAGTTACTTTCTATTATCTATTCTGAGAGGTAAGAAGGCTGTAAGTCTCCAGATCTGAGTATTATTATCTTCACCACAAAGCTTTGTTGTACAACGGAAGTACAAATTACCTGACAATTTGAGGAATTAATTGGACTGCAAGACACCTATAGACAAAAGAAACATCTCCTGAAGCTAGGAAAACAGGATGGCTTCAGAAACACAGTATATGACCATTTCCTACGGCTCGTTCATTTCTGTTTTAAGACACAGCCACTTAACACATACAGTTATTCCTTGGAAACATTTTTTTCACAGTGTTTGGGCATAATCTGTATATCAAGTGGCAATAAACATTTTCCACCCACACAAGTTGAACAGTGTGACATCATTCACACTATGACAAGCCTTGCATTTAGAAAGCCGGAGAAATATTAGTAATCTACTCTAAAAAATTTGAATATGGTACTTTATAAATACAACTTTTAACACTATATTTTTTTTAAAAGCTTTTTCTTTTTTTTTTTTTAAAGATTTTATTTATTTATTTGAGACAGAGAGCATGAGAGGGAGGAGGGTCAGAGGGAGAAGCAGACTCCCTGCCGAGCAGGGAGCCCGATGCGGGACTCGATCCCGGGACTCCAGGATCATGACCTGAGCCGAAGGCAGTCGCTTAACCAACTGAGCCACCCAGGCGCCCCTTTTAACACTATATTAAGTAGGAAATGAGAACAATAATAGTACTCTCTGAGCTCTTTGAAAGTGAGCTTTCAAAGTGTCTTGTTCACCTTTATTTCCCCAGCACCTGCCACAGGCAAGAGGATATTTAAATATTGAAAAGAATATTTAATATTTGTGCCAGGGATATTTGAATTGAATTTATTTCTTGAGTTAGTAGAACACTTTCTCAAGTGTCATATGCTGTCCATTACAACCCCATGTCTCATTTATTTTATAACTGGAAGATTATATCTCTTAATCTCCTTTACTTATTCATCCACCCCTTATCTCCCTCCCCTCTGGCAACCATCAATTTTTTCCCTGCAGTTATGAATCTGTGCTTATTTGTTTGATTTGCTTTTTGGATTCCACATATAAGTGAAATCATACAGTATTTGTTTTTCTCTGACTGACTTATTTCACTTAGCATAATACCCTCAAGGTCCATCCATGTTGTCACAAATGACAAGATTTTGTTCTTTTTGATGGCTGAGTAATATTCTGTGTGTGTGTGTGTGCGTGTGTGTGTGTGTGTATACACCACATCTTCTTTATCCATCCAGCTATCGATGGACATTGGGGTTGCTTCCATATCTTGGCTATTGTAAACATTACTGTGATGAACAAGGGGGTGCATACATCTTTTTGAGTTAGTGTTTTTGTTCTCTTTGGATAAATACCTAAAAGTGAATTGCTGGATCATGTGAGAGTTCTACTTTTAATTTTTTAAGGAGCTTCCTTACTGTTTTCCAGAGTGGCTGCGCTAATTTACATTCCCATCAACAGTGCATGAGAGATCCTTTTTCTCCACATCCTCACCGACATTTGTCTCACATAATCTGAAAAAAAAAAAATCTGTGAGTTATTTTGAAAAGTAGGAGTAATTTTTTACCCGGTATCTGTTGGTGAATTAAAAGTACATCTATCCTTTGACATCAGTCCTCTCTCTTCAGTTGCAATATTAAATGCTCCTAGAGAACACGTGTTTTGGAGTGAATCAGACTGCTGCTTCTTCGCTGTTTGAGTTGGAAACTTAACCATTACTTAACCCCTCCAAGCCTCAGTGTCCTTGTCTATAAAATGTCTTTGTTGTTGCTTGGATTGTTTTAGTCAATATTCAACCTAATGTTTGTAGCTTATAGCACAATACCTGGCACGGGGCGGGGGGGCTATTATTATTTTCATTATTATGAAGATACTCTCCCCAGTGAGATATGACATTTTCTGCAATAAAATCAAGAACTACTGCTTGTCATTTCACTAAATCTAGACGAGTTACCATATACCTTTTTGGCTTGATAAAATATGGAATTTGAGAACTATCACAGAAAATTAAAAATGCTAACTGCCCCTCCCACCAAAGGCAAACCCCACCCGCACACCCCCCCCCCCCCCGTGTGTTTCTGAGCATCCACTCAGCCAGACCCGCTGGGAGAAATAAAAGTCAGGACAAGGTCCCCATGCAGAGCTGAATGATTCACGTACAAACGCCCTCTCTGATTCATAACAAGGGAGGAAATCATCCTCTCATTCCCAGAAGCCTGCAGAGCCAGCCTCATTTGGCAGGGACTGTGGGGGCTCCCAGCTTCCGGGCATGAAGTTTGGCTGCATTCTGAATGCTTGGTGATGACCAAATTGATGAGGAATATAGCTGTGCAGCAGAGCTGACGACTCATGGAGGTACTGTGGGTAATTAGAGATTCATTACAATCCCATAGTTTGTATCATGGCTCGAGGTCAACACAGGGTCACTGCACATGGCAAACTTAGGGAGCTGTGTCTGGAAGGATGACGCCAGCTAGGAGAGGCTGGGAGAGCAAAGCGGACAGAGATGAGGAGCCAGGGGGGCTGGAGTGCAGATACACAGCCAGCAACTGGCGACAGCCCGGATGTGGGGCAGTGGGCCCCGCGGGCTCTGGGGAAGGGAGCAAAACACAGGCAGCTGAACTGGCTTCCCCACCGCCATCCCTGCCATCTCCAATTAACCTTCTAAGCCAAGGGCTCCCAGAGACTGGCATGTCAAGGGCCAGTCCAATTTCAAAAAATAATTGGGGCCTGACATAGGGTAGCCAACTTTTTATTTTGCAGAGTAAGGACATGAAAACAAACAAAACAGTTGCCATTCACTATCACCATCACTTCACAAGAGAAAGGGGATTTTTACACTAAATAATGTAGGAAGGACATAATCTCAGGATAAATGACAGTCATGTAAATTTAATTAATTTAGCTCACCAAATTGTGGTTATTTTTCTCATTACCATGAAGACTTACGAAAATTCTCTTGCAGACTGGCTTTAGGTTTTCCCTCTAGATTTTCTACAAGGACAAGACCTAGAGAAGGGTTTTGTAAAGAATATTCATGAGGAGAAAAATAACACTACAGACTTCATGAACTTTTTATGAAGAAAAACTTGATGAACATTTCTTTATGAAAAACTTTGTGAAGAAAAATGGCTTCCATTCCTTCTCTATACATTCATTTCATTCTCCAGCTAAAAAGAAAAAAAGAAAAGAAATGAAAGGTAAAGAAAAGGCAAACTTACTTGTTAAATCGTTTCGTTAGGATAGCATTCGAAGTTCTGGTATAAAAATGTTTCAGTGGGGGGGTGCCTGGGTGGCTCAGTCGGTGGTTAAGCATCTGCCTTTGGCTCATGATCCCAGGAGCCCACATAGGGGCTCCTTCCCCTCACCTTCCACTTGTGCAATCTCTCTCTCAAATAAATAAGTAAAATCTTAAAAAAAAAAAAAAAAGAAAAATGTTTCAATGGATTTAAATGGGATTTTTGACCCTGTATTCATTCCTTCCAGGTGACATGGCAATGATAATATATGCCTGTAGAGCTCTTTCATTTGTAAAGGACTCTCACATTTATAATCTCATCTGAGTCTCCAAATTCTGTAGGTAGTTACTATTGTGATATTACCCATTCTATGGATGAGGAAACTGAGGATAAAATTTGTCCAAGCTAACACATTTGATAAACTGTGGAGGTAGGATTTAAACCCTTGTCCTCTGCTTCCAAATTCTGTGCTTTCTTTACTCCATGCAAAAGAAGGCCATCCCTTGACATTTTGCCATGCTCAGGCTCTGTTATTCTCCGGAACAAGATTATTACACTTCAGGTAAATTTTATAAAGATCCAAAAATTCAACCAGAGTACACCTAAAATGAAAAGCTATGTTGTCAGCCCCAAGACACTCTAATTACAAAGAGGGGGTCATTGCAAACCTGCTATATTTAAAGCTACATTTCATTATTTCGAGTGGACTGCCTGCAGGATGGGACCACACAGAAAGAGAAAAGCAGAAAAGTTAGTGAACAAAGCAAACCCAAAAAGTGTCAGGGTCTCACTGTAGCCGATTTCCTGTTTATATCTTACATTTCTTTTTTTCCCTTTAAAGACATGTTTGTACCTCTGTCTGCCCCATCAAATTGACTGATTTAACATGTTGCCAATTTGTTCACATTCAGAGCTGGGAAATGACTCCTTGCTCTATTGCAGCCATTTCTCTACAAAAGTGGTGGGTAGGGGGTTGTGGGGCAAGGGGACTGCAGTTTGGGTGAGAGACGGGTGGGATGTGTTCCTTGTGTGTGACCAGTTGGCTGAGGTAGCGCGTGTAATGTTGCCTCCCACTGGACATGCAGGCCCTCCCTGGGCACAAGGGACGGCCTCCCTCCAGCCACGTTTGATTCTCCCAGAGGTCTCTGGCATCATACTCACGTAGCTGGAGTTGAAACGCTGCTTGAATGCTGGGCCTGCCTTCAATTTTGTTTTCCCTTCGATCTTAATGCACAGTAACACCCAGAACTGGAAGAAAAGGAGGAATTCATGTTTTAGAGAAAGAAGGGCTTTGAGCATAGAGATTAAAATCAGGGATTCTCGTGTCTACATCCCTTTGAAACTGTGCAGGGCTTTGTGATTTGCTTCTACAGAACAGGTAGACCAGACTTCTAGGTAGGTTGTAACTAATAACTTTTTGAATTTTAAAATTCTTTGAAAATGAGGGGAATTGTGCAGCTTACAGGTTTTCTATCCTTACATGTAAGTGTGTCTCACTTGCTTGATTAATGGAGCCAAGATATTAGCTAATTAGCTGCTAACCCTAAGATTAAAAAGCCCTTCATGTAAATTCAAATAAGGTATCTGAGTTGATGGAATTGCACCAATGATAATTCCTTGCTTTTGAGACTCTATCGTGGTTATGTATGGTATCATCATTGGTGGCAGTTGGATAAAGGTTATATGGAAAGTGTCTCTTCAGAGTCTTAAATTATTTCAAAATCAAAGTTACTAAAAAAAACCCCACAAACTCTTTATATAGCTCTCTCCTGGAAAGCTAAGAAGTCTCTAAGAAATAAATAACATTAGTGGAAAAGTGATATACCCTGTATTCATATCCTCAGAATGCTGAGGGATTTTTTTTTTTTAATCTAGATAGTTCAAAATAATCATCTAAAAAATGTCTTTGCTTGGTCCTTCCATGTGTTTCGTGAATAGCTGCTTATCCTTGTCGTGTGGCTGCAGACCAAAGGACCTCCATTTAGAGCTAAAAAAAGGAATGTTTCTATCTAAGAAAATTTTATAAAAGAGGTTTAGGGAATTAATAATAGTTACCATCCATCGTGGAAGGCACCAGCCTCTGGGCCCTCATATATATTATGTCCTTTAATCCATACACTAACCCTGCAAGGTAGTCACTATTATTCCCCTTTTCCAGCTAAGAGACTGAGACTCACAGGAATTGAGTGACTTGAGCGAAGCCATCCAGCTCCGAGGGCCAGACCCTCCAGAACAAGTTCTCGAAGTGCCTATGCTGCTATGAAGGTTAGTTACCTGCAGGGCTTTGATGAGAATGGTGTATATTTTCTCATTCGTTCAGTGATTTTTTGACATATATTCTATTTTGCTGTACATGTTTATTCTGGAAATTTTATCTTTTAATCACTCATTGACTGAGTCATTCAACAAACATGCATGGAGTGCCTAGAATGTCCAGAACTGAAAGAACTGCAGAAGAATGCGCCCGTCCTCACGGAGGTAGACAAATAGTTATATAAATATTTTAAAAATAGCAATAAGCCTCTGGAAGCAAAGTAAGGGGGTGAGGGACTGGAGAGTGGTGGGGGTGGGGGTGAGAGATGAAGCTGCAGTTTCAGGTGTGGGAAGGGGAGGTGTCCGGGAAAGGCCACCCCGGTGGGGGTGGCAAGACAGCAGATGAGCAGAGACCTGATGCCCTGAGTGGCAGTGCCATGGGGACAAGGAATGGCAGGTGCACAGGTTGGGAGGAAGGAGGGGCGTGGAGATGCCCGGTGGGGCTGGAACTCAGCGAGCGGGGCCTGAGGTAGCCCGGCTAACCACTACAGGGTTTTGTAGCCTGTGGCAAAGAATTTGGGTTTTATTCTGACTGTGATAGGAAGCCACTGGAAAAAAGACCTGGTCAAATTTACATTTGAAAAGAATCATTCCGGCTGCTGCCTGGGGAACTGTGTGTTAGGGAGCTGGAATAGAAGCAAAGGGACCGCTGGGGGCCAGTCAAGGGATCCTGGTAGCTTAGACGAAGGTAAGGGTTTCCGTCCATCCTGGCTCTACAGTCGATGGCTTTCTGACAGTAAACTCAAATAGTGAATGTCTTTTGGCTTAACAATGTAGGGATCCCAAACTGCCAAAGCTGTGGGCACAGAACAAATAACACATTTTGTATTCTGAGTGTCTCTGGGAAAGGAAGAAAAACATGACAGGCGAAAGGGAACAAAGGGTGTGTGTGTTTTGCCGCTGTCTCTAAAAGTAGATAATGTGCATTTAGGGCCCTCCCCCTTTCAACTCGTCTTAGTGCTTATTTCTGCCCCACTAATTTTTACATAATCACATGTGGCCTCTCTGTGCAACTTCCTTTAAGGAGATGGATCTCTTCTTTCCAAGAATACTAGAAGCTCCTAAGGGCAGTTACTGTGTTGACATAACTCTTATATTCAGTGACTAGCATCTTAGGGTAACACAGTGAGTGTGAAGAATGTGTACTTTTAGAATGAATTCATGTTTAGGTAATTGAATGCATGCAATTGAAGCGTGACATTTATTTATTAAAGTTGAGGGTTAGAAAATACTTTGGCTTTATTGGATGTCTCCTACCTCTACTACATCCTTTCCAAAGGACATTCCATGGACCACTGTTGCACAGGATGTTCAGAGGTGGGCATTGATGGGAAGAGGTGCTCAGGGTTTTGTGGTCAGCTAGTTTGGAGTATCTATGAGACAACTGAAATTACATGTTTCTTCACTGCAGGGCTCCACAGTGGTTTTACTATGCTAATGTCTATTGCGAATATCCAAGGAGTGACATAATTTGTAGCCTTTCCCTAACTTATTTAACCACGGAACTCTTTTTTCTTGGAACTGTTCTACAGAGCATCACCTTGGACTAGAGTAATGAAAACATACACTACGCTTTGCAAAAGATTTCAGTGGAAATCTTGATAGGTAATAAAGTGGGTAGGCTTTTCTTCTGACTCTGTTATAAAGACCAAAGCATGTAGCAAAGAAGAACAATGAGCAAAGGATGCAATTGTCTTTTGAAACTGACCATCAGAAAGACAGTATTGAAACATACTTTCTACCTTAATCTTAGCAAAATGTTGACCGAGTTTATCATCCTGGTGTGAAATACAGAATTCACTCAATTTGCTGTTTTATATCCAAATCTACTGTTAAGGACTCAATTAATTTCTTGGAACCTAAAAGACTAATCCATTTGCCAATAATTTTCTTCAACTATAAAACTTAGCCAAAACCAGTACCAAAGTTTGTTGCTGGACATGATTTCTGCGGAGCCACAGTTGTAGTCTACGGTACTTTATTTTCACAGTCTCACCTGGGCCTGCAAATACTGACTCTGCCCCAGTTCTGCTTGCCTTCCATAATGGTGAAACCAAGAAGCAGCTGTGAGCAGACTACACCAGCAAGAAGTGGCTGCGGGAGTCTGGGTGGGCTCTCTTGACGTTAGTCCATGAGTATCATTCTGGGCACAGTCAGGCGCCAAGGCCCACAGCAGTTATGAGAATGATCTGGTTAAGGAGTCAAAGGCAACACAAGCAGAGCATTTAGAGACTGGTAAGATGATAATCAGAGTGGTACTGATCACATATTGTAACTGAAAGATCCTATTGCATTTAACTGAGACAGTGCCCACCTTTCTTCCATTAGCATCTGTCAAAGCCGGGTTGAGAATGGCAACTGAAAACGGCAACTAAATCATTACATGCTGAAAGACTCGAGAAACCCTATGGAAGCGGGCATTGCCTCCCAAGGAGCCAAGAGGCAGACATTTTACATCACAGGGCGTCTTTTAGCACGGATACCAGATCTTACTCCCAAAGCAGCCCTTCTACTCAGAGATGAGATCTTAAGAATTGTGGCTCATTGTTTATTCAGTTAATTTTAGTGTGTATTATCTGGGAGAATATTAACTAAGCTAGATTTCTTTTCAACTTTACAGCAGTAACTTATAATCTATTAATAATGTATTTTGATTTCTTTTTTTTCTTTTCTTTCTTTTTTTTAATGATTTATTTTAGAGAGAGAGAATGAGAGAAAAGGAGCACAAGTGGTAGGGAGGGCAGCGGGGAGAGGGAGAAGCAGACTCCCTGACGTGAGCCTGGCTCGTGGCTCGATCCCAGGACCCTGGGATCATGACCTGAGCCAAAGCAGATGCTTCCTCCACTGAGCCACCCAGGTGCCGCAAGTTTTTTTGTTTTCTTCTTTCAGTTTAGCGCTTTTATACCTCTCAGGCAATGGAATTTATGTGTGCTCTCTTAAGGAGGAAAAAGCAGTTGATATTTGCTCCCTTTTAAAAAGAGAGAAACCCAGATGCCAAAGGACAGAGACTGTGGAAGCTCTTCTGAGATCCATCCCAGGCTTTGTGGGCTGTAGTCCACTTCTTATGTTGAATTACAATATACTTGTTATGTCCTCATTTGGCAAGATACAGTGTGTCAATGGTACCACCTCCTTTGAGGTACCTTTCTGAGTTGCCACTGCCTGGGGTGAAGTCCAGCAGTCTCTTCTTAGCCCGTGTGGCTAAGAAGGCCTCTGCCTACCAGGTGTCCCATGCCCTGTTGCCTTGGCCTGGAAAAATCTCCAGCTCCTCATTCCCTACTGTCTCCTTGTGACTCCTTCCCTGTCCTTTGGGCCTTCCCTGGGGGTCTTCTCTGACACCACTTGCACCCCTTAATTCTACCTCCCATTCCTCACCTACCTCTTGTGTGCACACACACATGGATAAGTACTTCTTAGCAATACGTTGTTTAACGTGTATCCTCCCACCAGTCCCTAAGCTCCTTAAAGCAGGTGCCCCAACTCCCTTATTCATTGTTGCGTCCTTGTAACTATCACAGTGCCAGGAAAATATTTGCTCAATTAAGGAATAAATTAATGAATACAGAGAAACTCTATGATATTTACAATGTCCGTAAGTTGTGACTTTCCTGATAGCTCTACTACAGGATTTTTTTCTACCTTAGTCAAAAGTTAATGGTACTAAAATTTCAAAAAAAATAAAATAAAATTTATAAGTTTCAATGAGGCTTCCCACAGAGTCCAAGGCCTTAGGTCTGAAAAGAATGTAGTCTGTAGAAGAATTCTTAGAAAAGCCTGAGGTCCTCCTCTAAGTACCAACATTCTCTGCAAGCTCCTTGAGAAGAGTTGTGTACATCTTAGGTCTTATGGACATAGAAATATAAAGATTTTTTATTTATTTTTTTATTTTTTTATTTATTTGACAGAGAGAGAGAGAGACACAGCGAGAGAGGGAACACTAGCAGGGGGAGTGGGAGAGGGAGAAGCAGGCTTCCCGCAGAGCAGGGAGCCCGATGCGGGGCTCGATCCCAGGACCCTGGGATCATGACCTGAGCCGAAGGCAGACGCTTAACGACTGAGCCACCCAGGCGCCCCCAGGACATAGAAATATAAATAGCACGTCCTGGGCATCTGAAGATTTAACATTCACCATTTCAGTTTGTCAGCATAGGATACGTAGGATTTTGCAATTTTTTCCGAGGCACAAAATTTAATCAAGTGATCTGTGCATCTGGGCTGTGAAAGTGAATCATTATTGTGCTTTTTAACTCATTATTTAATATAGTAACTCTTAAGAATTAAAAATAAACTTTGCTTATTTGTGTAACAACACCCAATGAATGAGGACTAAGCTTAGTGACAATTGAGAAGGGAATAAATTTGTGGTGTGAAGATGTGAACAGAAAATAATCCACGGGACATCCAGGATCATGCAAAAACATTTCCATTGTCTCTAGTTTGGGATTATGAGGGACTTGAGGGGTACCCTTCATAAATGTCAAGGGTCTCACATACACATTTGATGTTTCAGGAGAGTATAACTGTCATTCCAGAATAGAATTGTTGCCACTAACTATAAAATAACCCATCAGAACATTTTCCTGTGCTTGAAAAATAGACTAAAATATATATTAAATACACTTAAAAATACATTGATAACAAACTATTTTTTTGTGGAAAGACCAGAAAACTTTTTGAATGCTCTGGAAAAACATTAGCCACCTTGACCATCTTAACTTTGTCTTGGCTGGGAGTGGACTAGAATGATTGTTGCAGTGTACCATTGTCCAGTTCTTCTTGGATATTTTTTTTTCCTCCTTCTCTAACTCTGCCCTCCACCCTTCTCCTTGCAGAGCTAGTGCCTCTGGATGTTGCTGTGTCATGGGAAAGGACATAGTCTTGCTTTTGGTGATTTAAATGCAGGGTCAGTTTCATTGACATGTCATACAGAATCTCCCACTCCAGGGGCCAATGTTTGGTTTAACGCTTTTCTGTTGCTGTCTTTAAATCCTTAGTAGCTTTATCTTTGAACTTGTGTTTTCTAAGTTGAGTCCAAAGGAGCAAAGGAGCAAGAGCTTGAGCAAAGGAAGTACACACACATGCCTGCCACCATTTCTCGCCTAACTCCTTCATGTGTAGTAGTCATGATACCCCATAAGCACAGGATTCTGGTGGACCTGTGATGTGGGACTTCAGAGAGACTGGAACTGCATACAGAACTTTCTTCTAATGCAGAAACAAAGCAACGGCATTCTAAGAACCACGAAAGACCGAGGAACCCATCAAATCCTCCTTACTTGTGTTATTTCCTTGTATTAGCCACCCACGTATGCTGAAGACGATGACACAGAAGGAAAGGGAAAGATAGGGCAGCCCATGGTTCATTCTTTTCTTACTCAACAGTAAACCAAAGTTGGAAAGTATTGGTAGAATATGAACGTAAAAGAAATGAAATAAAAACTATTGAGTTTGTTTTAAGCAGTGTTTCTACTCTCTAGTAAGGACCGAAGATGTAGGCATGGATGAGCTATGAAAAATGAGTTGTGTAATATCAGTGATTCTGCATTTCAGTTAAATGCTCTTTATAAAACTGGTATTGCACCCATATAAAGATGAATGGCAAAATTCATGCTAATAATTTAATTTTTAAATTTTGTTCTTTACTTGGAAAGACAGGAAATAGCAGTAAGAACACCATGGCAAGTGGAGGAGATGGCAGACAAAAATGAAAAAAAAATTGTTCTAATGCCTTTAAAGGTGCATTTTTCTTGCTTTTTAAACAAGGGGCCCCAGATTTTCATTCTGCATTGGGTCCTGCAAATGTGCAGCCAGCTCCGGTCACTAGATCTCCGCTGACAGGCGCTAGGACTGCCAGAGCCTCTGGCCCCCACTCCCCTCCCCAGGCCCTCTTCCCTAGACAGAAAGCATTGTAAAGGAGCCGGGAGTTGCTCAGATTTGCCTGACCCATGTGGGGGAAGAAGAGTTTAGTTCAGCCGGGGAGTTCAGGTGTATCCAGGGCAGTAGTTTAAAAATTCCCAAGCACTCTGCTATTTAGCAAGTAGTGCTACTACTCATTATGCTGATTCTTTGCATGAAACTGCTGACACCTTGGAAACTGCCTAATGATACAGAAAATCCTATTTTTTCTGTGTGGAATGCCACTGGGCAAGTGGGTACTACTTATAGATGTATAAATATTGTGCATATTAGCATGAGGAGTCACTTACAAGTCAATAAGCTTTCTGAACTGTGGAAGAACAGAAGAGGAAAAAAATCACAGAGAAACGAATAATTTCATAGGATTTTGTTTGATTATTTCTTAACCTTGGTAAGGCGAACCATTTCTATGAGGGTGACTTTAATTTTATTTTGAAGGTAATACAAAGGCAACGTTAAATTAGTTTTCCATTTTACCATTTAGCCTTGAAAGAAAAAATATATATTTGCTTTCATTTTAGAATCCTGGGTGGAACAACAGAAGATTTTGAAACATGGCAAAGCGAGTGTTCATTGTTGCCTCTTTAATCCTTCTTTCGCACTTCTTTCTTTGAGTCTGCGCCATTCTGATTTGCCTTTAATTTTTTTCATACAGCTACCCTAGGAGCATATTTGCAAAGCCACTAATAAGCAGAAGTGTACCACCCACAATTACTACTTGTTAGCGTTAGAGGTCAAGGCATGGCTTTCCACAGCTATGGGTTGACCCTATGGGACAAGTCTTCTGTTTCCCATTCTAATTCCAGAAGTTAGAAGATTTTTGCTTTTGCTTGGTTCTTATTCTCATTACCTGTATTCACCACCGCATCAGCACGGTCTATGGAAAGGCATACCTGGGGACCTTGTGGTCTCAGAAAATTGTGTTGAATCTATTCATGTAGCTTGTGAGGGTAAAGAATCGGCCTCTTGGGGCCTCCACTTCTCACTCCCAACCGAGGCGAAGTCCTAGCCAATGGAGTTGTCATAGAGATGGGATGAGATAATAGGCACAGAGTTGGGGAGCTGGCACACGGAAATGCTCCCTGATTCTTTTTTGGCCTCCTTTTCCCTTCCATATAAAACTTTACACACTCTTAAAAGTCAGCTTTTTAAAATTGTTTAAAAAAGAGTAGGGATGCCTGGGTGGCTCAGTTGATTAAGTGTTTGCCTTCAGCTCAGGTCATGATCCCAGGGTCCTGGGATCGAGTACCCCTTTGGGCTCCCTGCTCAGTGGGGAGCCTGTTTCTCTCTTTGCCTGCCACTCCACCTGTTTGTGCTCTCTCCCTCTTTCTCTCTCTCTCTCTCTGCTCTGATCAATCAATCAATCAATCTTTGGGAAAAAAAGTAAAGTTTTTGCTATATGTAAAAATTTCAAAAACGTGTACAGGTATGTCCACTAGGAAAAGTGTAACTCCTCCTTCCCACTCTGCTTCCAAACCCCCAGGCCTATTTTCTAGGGAGTCAGAGAGCATCTTTCTGCAGATTCTCCTCCCATTCTCCATAGGAGGATCTATGCAGATAGTTTGCTACCCAGTATTTATAATCACAAATGAGGCGGTGCTGTACCTGGCCACATGCAGTTAGTCCCTGCCTCTTCTCACAGTCACCTGCGGTTCATGGTCCTTATTATTTTTAACTGGAATTCCATCTTATGGATGCCCCACAATTTATTTTTAATGGACTTTTGGGTTGTTTCCGGTTTTGTGTGATCCCAAACACTGCAGCACTGAGCATCCTTATGTGCACACCCATATCTATCTGGGTAAGTGCTCATGTAAGGTACACTCCCAGAAGTATAGTTGGTGGGTTGAAGGGCATATTCAGTTTTACTTTGAATCTTTCCTACGTGTCCCTCTCCAACTCCAGCTCCATCACAGATCTCCTTAGCCCCTCTGTCAAAAAAATCTAAATTATTTACAGTAATAATCTGATACAATAGTAATATCAATAATATCCTCCTACCTCTCCCTTCTTAGAGTTGTTGTGAAGAACAAATGCATTTGGTGAAAAGCCTAACTTAGCTTTAATATACTTATGTGGAATTTGGTATAATTTAAATTGTAATAAGTCAGGATATGTGGTAATACATTTTACCACTTACAATCAAATGAACGACCTTGACCCTCTTAGGAGTTTGGAGAGACTAAACCACCAGGGGAGGTTTTTTTTGGAAGACTAAGGTATTGTCTTGAAATGGAATGCCACACGTGTAGACATCTACTCTGTGAGTGCTAATCCTAAACCACAAACCCTCTCTAGGGTCCTTTTCATTGAAAGCACGCTGGATCTTACATACCAAACGTAAAGTAACACGGATGAGGTGCTCCCCCAATGGGGCCTTCTCCAGCCTTATGTAACTCGGTTACAAAGGGACACACTCATGCTTTTCTCAAAGTTGGTGAACTTCCCTAAGTGGTTTTAGAAGCTCGTATTACAAACAGCTTCCTAATTGTCTTTGAAAACCACCCTTCCTATGAGTGGCGAGTTATTGCTGATTGAGTCTTATCCTTGGGTTTTACTGTGTCCTTGCTGACAAGTCCTGGATCCAAGGAAAATACAGAGAAATGCTCTGAAAGCAAACCTGTTCCTTTCCATTAGAAAACACCATTATTCTGTGACTGCCATAGACTCAGGGAAACAATGCGATCCTTTCATCCCTCTATTTCTCTAACAGTCCTCATTGTATCTGCCCTGTCTGTTGGGTTGGGTTCCACCATGCAGGAAGTGACATGGCACAGTGAGCTTAAGAATATTCCTTATTTTTGTTCAGTTGGATAATACCATGTGTCTAACTCCAAAGCAAGAGGGAAGTAATGGTAACTCACATCACAGTGAAGATGGTTCACTAATCTGATTAGCTCATCTGAACAAACTTTTGCAATTGAAGCAATGTCACAAATTTCAATTGTGTGCCTTCAAGTCAAATTTTTCTATAAGGGCCTTTTTAGGGTAATTATAAAATAAATCGGTAGAGATTGTCATCCCTCTTTTCCCAGAATATTTTGGTCTCCTTTATAAATAAAAACGTTTCCAAGGTCACATAGTTAGGTCAAGCTCAAATCTGTCAGACTCCAAAATTAAGTTTTCTATCAAACTAGGTCATCTGCCAGATAAAAGGGGTGCCTGCCTTCTGTGTAAAGGTCTAATTTTTTATGTTTAAATGCTGCCCCCAAAGCAAACATTTTCTTCACAAATTGGCCATCTCAAGAAAAGAGTCCTTTTTTTTTTTTTACTTCTCAATAACATCTATAAATTATATTAAATCGCTGTCTATTTATTAATTATCATATCAGATGAAAATAGCTAAGAAGATTTTTAGCAAACTTGAAGACTGTGTTTGGAATTATCTGACTTGATTCACAGGGTAATGGTATATATGAAATTTACTTTGGGGGGGGGCTCCCAAAAGATATAGGCAGTGATTATCTGGATTAACTGAAACTGGGGCACCCAGGGAAAGCCTATGTGACTGCCAGCTGGCAGAGACTAAGGACAGAGGAAACACAGAGGACAAAGAAAAGAGAGCAGGTGTCCTATAGCAGCACCAATCCAGAAGTCACAAAGGAGCACTCCCCCATGCAAGTGTGGCTGGTAGCTGAACTGCTTCTCACATGGGCAGCTCTGTGTATTGTGGTCTGGGTGAGTTGCAGCTGGGATTTATTTACTTAAGGATAGTTAGTGATTCTATAATATCTTGCATTATTTTATCAGCAACACTCTAGGTTCTCTCTAGTTGCAAAACTTGGCTTTCCTATCTGAGGGTTTACTGGCCATTCCCTTAAACTTCTCTGATTCTTCTAATTATTAAGAGAATGGATAGAAATAGGCTAAAACAGCAGCAGGCATCATGCATGGCCATGCATTAGGTAAGGTATTCATGGTTAAAAGTCAGGGTGACTGTGTCCCACTCCAAGAAAGTCTCCCACTTAAATCCGTTGTCTGTGCCTAATTATGAATGGTACCCACTTTCTCCTTCAGAGGTTTGCTCAATAAATGATATGGTCACCCGAACCATAGTTGATATGCAGAACTTGAGTTGAGGGCTGAGAGGTCGTCCAGGCCTCCAAGTGTCCTGAGCTTCAGTGGCACTCTAGCTCCTGACTGCAGCCTCTCCATGAGGAGCTGCTCACTATGTGTTATGACAGAGGCCCCTCCTCACAGCAGAACAAGCCAGTTAGAGAGCAACTTGTGATTCCTGCGAGAACAGGCAGAATTTCTCCATCTTGAAGGCTCACACTTCCTTGGCCATGGCTGGTTCCTGAAAAGTCTTGAGTTTCCCACTATAGCCAACAGGGTGGGTGGGGCTCATTCTCTGGGAAACACGGTATCCTCTTCATCTCACTACTCTCTCAAGCCTGCTATTGTTGCTCATGGTTCTAGATAAAACCCTCTTGTTATCCAAGGCTTCTGACATCAGAGCCAACTCTGCATGTCCTCTTCTCTACCTAGACTTGCACGCTCCTGCCCTCAGACTTACCTGTCTTCCAATGAGATGGTTAGTCAGTCCATTAAGGGCAGACACCACTTATCTGAATCCTTTGTATCCCCAGCATCCTGCACTTCGGGGATGCTCGGTAATTGCTTATTGATGATGCCAGTTTTTACAGACAAACTTTATCCCCTAGTTTCTAGTGCTGATAAAATGCCTACAAAGTGGCATTCCTTATTTTGCCAAAAGCTTACACATTCTGTACATCTTTCTTCTTTATTATACTTTAGTATAAAATGAATTAATACAAAAATTTTTTTAAAGTGTGAAACATTCTGAAAGCTTCTAAACAAGGGAAGCTAATATGAAAACATTTATAAATAATTTGAAAATTGTTTTTATCTTGATTAGACTGAAGACAGGGTGGTGTCTTTAGGAGGGCCACTGGCATAATGTATAGATGTTACTCAGAAAGGGAAGGGGGACTGAGAAAAGAATCTTCTCCCTTTAACACTGAGTGGCTTTGTCTGCCACCTTGGCTAATTGCCACCTTGGAGTGCCCTCAGAGTCCTGAGGAGAAGAGACCCAGGATAAATACTTGCTTGTTAGTTCCTTGGGGCCAAGGTCTGATCGTTTATTATTTGTCTCTGTAGTAACTGAAATGTGGCAGGTGTTCGATAATCTTTCCTTAAACAGGATGGTGGCAAGAAAGATCCCTAGTTTTAGGCACCGTCCGGGGATTATGAGTGCTAGAGGAGGCATTACAAATGGGTTCTCTAGGAGTACTTAACTAGTTTAGCTTGGAACCAGCCCCATGGCTACAACATCCTGGAAGACAAGGCCTTAACCAGAGACTAGTTCTTATTCAGAGCACAGCAAGATTTTTATTTAACTGTGGTATGTAGATCCCTTGGGACCTGACACCTGTTGGCCTTGTTCCCTAACACATCCTTATCTAAGAGACTTTGTTGCAGAAATACCAGGCCGACTGTCTTGTTGTTCTCTTTGCCTCATTACATTTCCCCACCTAGAAAACACTTCTTCAAGGCTCAGCCCAGGCACTGAGAATTCCATCATCAACCCAACCTCCTCTATGTTCCCATATCAACTTGGGCATAACTTATGTCATTTTATTGGAATTGCTTATTTGCTTTTTATCTTCCCTCAAATAGTAAGCTCTGTAAGTCAAGAACCTTGTGAGCTTCACCCTGGTGCCCGCAAAACCCAGCAGAGTTTTGGGCATAATTGAGGTGTTCAATGAAAGTTTGTGCAACTGAACTGAGCCTATCTACCTACTGGTGAACATCACTCTGTATTAAAACTGTATGGATGAGGGGTTAAATATTACTATGAATTCGGTGCCTTCTATCTTATCTTCTTTAAAAAGCTAGAGGCTAAATTTAGACAGTCCCTTGCCAGTGTATTTATTTGTAACTAGATTGAGGATTTTCAGGGAAAGAAAAAGAAAAGTTGACCTATGAGTTTGTTCTTTTCACCCAAAATAATCTTCTGGGAGGATGACACCTCAGAGCCGAGATCAAAGATAATTGTGCCTCTCTTAGAAACCCCCAGGTTATTTTTAAGTAAAACAAAATGGGATGATTATAAAAGATTATGTTTGGAAATATAATTATTTCCTAACTTCTGAGCACATGCCTTGAGAGTGTTTCTTTGAATACATGCACTGACAAATATTCCATTAAAGGATAGACTTGTTTACAGCAAAAACATTTCAGTGCAACAAGGTTATCCACTTGACAATTTCTCATAGTACATTGTAATTATATAGTGTAATTTAAAAAATCTGATTACCAAAAAAAGCCACATGTAAATTCTAATTATTTTCAAAAGCATATATATTCAAAATGCCTAATTTAATGTAAAGTGGACCAAAGTTGGGATATCTAAACTCAAGAATCTCACTGGTGTCTTCTTGAGAAAGGGACTGATAAGATATAATTAAGAAAAAGTTTGAAAATAAATACTGCCTTTTATTGCCTCACCAAAATATAAACAAATATATTTATACATCTGCGCAGTTGACCAGCCCATGTCTAACTACTGTTATGTGAAATACCTTTGGCCATATTTCAGAAATTTCAAAAGGATAACTCACCTTTCATAAGAATAATTAGACAAGGCAGATACCAATTATGCAGAGACATTGCAAGGATGATTGGTTGTCATTTACCCTTTATTCCAAAGGGATATCTTTCTAGCAAATGGGTCACCACCCAACCCTGTTACTGTTAGGAGGTCACGATCTCACAGTTAAAACATTCCAGTACCATGGAGGTGTTCCAAAGAACTGTCCAGTATACCTATATTAATCTGAAGCCAAGTCAGCTACATTCAAGCATTCTGGAATAAAGTATGTAACCTGGATAAGTTTTGCTCTTATGTTGCCTTACGTGGTGATAGAATTGAAAGGATGTGAAAAGATCGAAGTTCATTCAATAACTATTTTTCTGAAGATCCATAGACATGGTGCAGGACACAGAAAGACATAGCATGGTTCCTGCCCTAAAGTAATTTAGAGACTAATTTGGAAGATGTGATTTAAGCATGAACAACAATTACAGAATAGCAAACGCAATCCATTTTCAAGAAATGTCATGGGAGATTAGGAGGTACCAAATAGGGGTTTTGGAGTGGTGGAAAGGGTCAGTCTTCCTGCCTACGTAGGGCTGGTTTCCAGGTCATAAATGTTGCAAATGCAGGTTGCAGGATTCACTTGTTCTCTGTGGTCTTGATGAAAGCCCTGATTTTAGAGAAAAACATCACTGACCTGTGCTGATAAGATGGACTGAGTGATGACAAATGGAACTTGTGATTCCATTTTGATTCAAGGACCTCTTGCCTTGGAATGGCGAGAACCTGAATCTTCAGAAAAAAATTTTCTGGTAAATTGACCGTGCACTCTTCTGAGAAAAAAAAAAAAATGGAAGGGCCACCAAGCATGTAGTATGGGAGAATTAAGTTGAGAAAAATGCACCTGGACATGAGATTTTTAAATCACCAAGTTTGGGAGAGAACTATGAAGCTGCCCTGATTTCAAATATTTCCACTAACATGCCACATATGAAAACAAGCCTGAAATTCAGAGGGATTGAGACCCTAGTGAAATTCCTAGGTCTACCTAATTTCTGTTGAGGCAAAGAAAATTCAGGAGAAATTCTCTTCATTTTGACACTTCTATTTGAGGTATTCTAAAACACAGCATGAATTCAAATATACAATCTTTCAACACAAACACACACACACAAACAAAAATGAAAAGTTTTATAACACTTCAGTCTTCTTCTTACTTTTATTTATATAATTTATTTAGAAAATATTTAAATGCGTATCTTTTAAAAATTGAATACCTTTACCACATTTTTGAAGTGTGCTAAGTTGTAGCTTCCACACCTAAAGAAAGTTCAGGGTATGGTGGAAATCTGTTCCCTTTGCTCTTCTAGCATCCTTTTCATCATTTATAAAATGATATTACTACTCTTTAAGGAATTGCCTTGCCCTCATGGTATGTGCTTCTGTGGGACTACTAATCAAAGGACATTATCCCTCTTCTCCAGGCCAAAAATGGGGAGGAAGTGTTCCAGGCCCGGCCCATCAGAGTATGCCATTGTGCTGGTCACACTGAATGGTCAATTAGAATCCTTCACTGGGATTTTATTGATAAATTCTGGAGCAAGAAACTCACTCTTTTCTCCTGGGGTCATTAAGGTGTGATGATGTAATCCCGGCCTCCCTGGCTCCAGTTGCAAGAAGATGCTCATTAGCTGCTGGAAAGAATGAGGCCAATAATCAAGAGAAAGAGGAAAAAAAGCAGAGACAAGAGGTGAAGAGAAAAGAGTGAGTGTGAGCATGTGTCCATGTGAGGGAAAAAGAACTCATGTCATTTTTTGAGTCCCTTGCAGTCTCTGAGTCCAGCTTCATCCTTGAATTTCTCATCCATGTGAACCATTTATTGAGTTGGGTCACTTTTCATCTATAGCAGAAAGAATCCAGCCTCATACATAATGTTAAAACTTCATATTGTTAATCCCATCCCTACAAGGAGGCAATAGAAATTGTCTAACCATCCATCTATTCATTCACTCATCCATCATGTATGCAATGAAGATCTAATGAAAACTTCCTATAGTCTGGGCTCTGGGCAGAGCGCTTTGGATGATGTGCTAAGATGACTAAGACATGACCCCAACCCTCAAGGAGTTTTCAACATAGAGGGGCAGATAGATAAGTGAATGGATCATTGACAATAAAATGAGAGATTTAAAAAATACTGATGTGAGTACACACCTATAGCTATGCAGGATCAGTACATCTGCCTGGAAGTCAGAGAACCGGGCCATGAAGTAATAAGCAGCGTTGTATAGGCAAAAATGGCTTGAAGAAGAAGCTGGAATATGTGAACAAATGTGTAATGCTTTGAAATTGCCTGGTGCTTCTGGAGATTGGTGAAGAGACTATCACTGTGGTAGAAAGGTATAGCACAGAAAGTGAACTTTGGATAATCCTAAAGGCAACAGAAAATGGATAGAGGGTTGTTTTTTTAAAAAAAAAAAAAAAACTTTACATGTTTTATCTTCTTTTGGGAAAAGCATGATTAATTTATTTTTAGGAAGCTAACTGTGGTGTCTGTGTGGAGGATGAATCAGAGCTGAGGACAGTGGGTTAGAGAGACAATAGTCCAAGCTCGAGGGTGTGAGGTTCAGAGACAGTATGGTCTTCAAGAGACATCTAGGTGATCGATGGGATTTGGTGCTGACTACAGAGGTGAGCAGAGCAAAAACTGACCAGAAGGTTTGTAACTTGAATTTCCAGGAGGGTATCGAAAGCATCAGTCAAGATCAGGATCATAGGGGGAAGAACAGGGAGAAGATAGCGAATCATTTTTTGGACATATTAATTTGTGGGCTGTGGAAGAGGTGATGTTTAATAGGGCAGCTGTTAACATGGGTATAGAACTTAGAGTGACCAGAGATAGGATTTCAGGAAGTTTTGAAAATGTAGAGGGTAATTAAAGCCCTGTGGGACGGATGAGATTATCCACAGCAGAGCTTTATGACTTCCTTGAATGAGACTTCCTTGAATCACTATACTGTATACCTGAAACTAATATGACACTGTATGTTAACTATATTGGAATTAAAATTTAAAAAAAAGTCAGAACAAAAAAAACGTGGAAACTTAGGTAAATAAATAGGATAATTTTAAATTGAAAAAAAAAAAAAGAGACTCCCCCCTTGGGAAACATCAATATTTGAGGAATAGGATAAGGAGGAGCCAATATTATAGAGAAAGGAAATGAGAATCAACACCCAACCCATAAGAAACGCTCCTCTGATATTTTTGAAAAATGAATGGACGCAGGAATAAGACATCAGGACTGTAGACATTAGGAGAGAAAAGAATTTTGAAAGTAAGCAGTGGATTGTCCCTCCCTGACATTTAAACATGGAATGGTAAATAAAATGGGAGAGAAAATTACAAATAATTAAAACTGATCTCCTATTTCAATGTTTCCCCAATATTTGTTTTATGTACTAAGTCTGATAGCTCTATAGTTTGTAGATTAGCCCTAACATCTGCCCGGGTGGAAAGAAACAGAATATGCCCCTAGATATTCAAGGAAAGAGCTCATTACTAAGAGCATGATGCTTCTGTATTGAAGAACAGCCTCACTGTGTTCCAGAGTACTTCACGCACTATCTGTCATTGACATTCATGCCAGGGGTTCCCAGTGAATCAATATCTGGAGGAGAGCACTAAGGCAAGACTTAAAGTTAGTGCTCCGATGGGGTTGCCATGGCATACTCCCACCACCTTTGGAAAAAGAAAGTGTTTGCTTCGTGGATGTCAGGCTTCTTGATTTTGAGAATGTCCTTCTCTGTTCATTGGAGGAATAGCTGACATTTCTTCATGCTCCAAATTGGAGACAACTGGGGGAAAAAAGGTTCATTTTAGAAAAAGGAAAAAAAATCTTTTTACAGCATCTTTTATAAACGGTGACAATTGCATCTGGGTAATTATTCATTTAGTTTCAGAGGTTTCAGGAGATCAAACAGAGGGAGCATGATTCATGAAATTTAAATAGTAGCAGGTAAAGTCAGATCTGTGACAGGGAGCAGGAGGCTGCCATGCTGCAATTAGAGAGTTCTGGATCATGGGGTAGAGAAGGTGAAGCTAATTAAAATGGCTGCAACTTCAGGCCATGGCCTTGCTCAGGAGACCTTAAATATTCTTGAAATTTTAGTTGGCCATTTAAATGATTAACTCAGATGGTGCTCCTACTCATTCAAGTAAAAGTTGTCAGTAGGTCACAAACTGTGGATGTTGGGCACAAAAATCTTAGAAAAACATGCATGTTATGACCCACATAAGTGGGTCAGAAAATGACTTGATAGGTCATTCCCAAAATGATAGCTAACACACACGTTGAACCTACCAGGCTCCCTGCACTGTCCTAAGTACTTTAGTTGTTCGTTTAATTCTTACAACAACTCTATGAGCGGGGGATCATCATTACCCTCATTTTGCAGAAGGGGACATGAAAGTGTGGGGAGTTAAGGGATTTGTCTGGCGTCATGCATACAGCCAGTAAACAGTATAACCAGGGATTCCAAACCAGGTTCTTGAGCCAGAGTATGAATCCCCAGAAGTCTGGAGATGGTGTGCATTATTTTCTGATTAAAGAGTTTCATGCAGGGAAAAGTGCCTTGTAAATTATAAACGCCATTACAACAGAAGGAAGGAAACATGGTGAAGATGACAAGGAGAGGAAGAGGAAAAATATTAAGATTAAAGAAGGAAGTAGACAAAGGAGAGGTAGGAGAGAAAGAAGAGAAAGAGGGAAACGGATCCAATAAAAAAGGAAATAAAATGTGGACACCTCCAGTGTACCAGCAACATCAAAGCTGGCTCATCCAGCCACGTGTCTGGCTCTGTGCTTATTGTCCAGTTGGATTTTTTATTGTCTAACACATTTCCTCCCTCTGGTTAGGATGACACTCACGACCGCAGAATCACTGCTGGTTTCTTCTAGTTCCTGCTACCCTGAATGTTCTCTTTCCCTCTCTCAGATTCCCTCCACACACACCCATCTTCTCTGTCCTTCAAAACCCATTTCAAGTCCAGCCCATCCTAGCAAACCTTTGCAGACTACTCCAGCTTTTAGTGATTTTTGGATCACCTTGAAAACCATAGAATTTTAGAATTTGACCATCTTTAGACATTCTCCAGTTCAAATCATTTATTTTACAAATGAGGGAAACTGGGGTCCATGGAAGGGAAGTGGTTTGCCCAGGGCCACCAGCTAGATGTGACGGTACCAGAAGCAATTCCAGTTCTCCTTCACTCCACATGGCTGCCCTGCATTGTTCAAGCTAATTGTTGGTACTTCTCTCTCCAACTGGACTGTCACCCTCATTAACCAGGGCCAGGTCTTCCTTGACTTTTGTGTCGTCAGCTTCATGTAGCACAGTGTTTCATATAGTAGGTGCTCAATAAACAATTAACTAAGCGCTAATGAACTTTCTCTTTGTATATAAGAAAACTATTTAGAAATAGTAAGTAAAGTTAAAAAGAGACCATCAGCTCTGCTCTAATGCAGAATAAATATTTCCTGTAGCATCTCCCTAAGAGCAGTTACAACTCATACATATCTGAGATTATCTTCAATTTTTAAAAATCAATGTGTCTTTAAATAATAATCTGAATCAGTGCATCCTCATTAGCCCTTTTTGTGTTCTGTTATGCAAACAGAATACTTGTCTCTTTCTCAGGGCAGAGAAACCTATCTGGTGACAAAATATGTGAGAATTTTCCTTTCTTAAGTTTCTCCACAAATGGTAATAGAGCATAGGAGCATCTTAAACCACACCAACAAAGGCCTCATTAAACCCTTGCTGGCAATTGATCAAGATTAATGTGTGGGTATATTCACTGGACAAAGTGCGTGGATGGCTCTTACTTATTAAATATAATAAACTACAAGGAAATAAATTGGTTCATTACCTTTAATTGGAGCATCCCCAATTGACCACATCATCAGGGTCAAATATGACAACAGATAGGAACTTTGGACAAATATCATTTTATACTACCCATTTATCAATTACCCCAATAACAACATTAATAACAAGTAATAATCACATTCTTAAAGCATAACTAATAGTATTGTGAAAGCAGAAATCACAGAAAGAGGCAAGAGAATGAGTGCCAGACCACAGGGACACGAAGAGACAAGAGAATGTCCTTTGGTTCTAATGGAAATACGTATGGTGAAAGATTTCCAAAAGGGACTCAGAAAGAGAACAAGAAACCAACAGGCATTAAGTAACTATTACAAGCCATGATCTGTGCTGTGCCTTTCACAAACACAACCTTGTTTAGTCCTCACAAGCCACCCGTGCAGTAGATATTTTTCCGTCTATTTTATAAGTGAGGATACTAAAATTTCAAGAGGTGAAACTGTCTACGTTTGTAAATGGTGAGACTGGATTCAAACCCAGATCTTATGACTGCAAATATCACAGTGGACACTGCTGGTTTCCTAGTCAGCATCCATTGCCACTCTTCTTTGTTGTCAGGACAAAGGTATGGAACAGCTTTGCGTTTCAGTGGCACCTGGTCTTCCTACCAGCCCTAGTCAGTCAGTCTTGCCGAGTCTAGTGACCTCTTGCCAGTGTTCAACTTAGGGGTTGACAATGACCCAAACCTGGCCAATGAAATGGAAGGGGTGGTCTGCTCTGGGGGCTTCTGGGAAGATTCTTCTTGCTCTTAAAAATAGACCCACAGAAGAGGGACACTCTTTGGCCTTTGGATACTGTTGTCACCTGCAACCAAGAGAGATATAACTGACCTCCTGACATTAAGAGGGAGAAAATGTGGAGAGTGCCTGGGTTTATGATTGTGCATTTAAATCGCTGAATTCGATGGCCTGAGATGGCTCTAGATCTAGCCTTCCTGTTATGCGAAATAATGCATTTTCCCTTTTGCTTAGGCTACTTTCAACTTTGCAGCCCAAACATGTTCCCAGATACACATTTCATGTCCTTTCAACAATGCTGAGATTGAATTAGAAACAAAACAAACCACTGCTGCCTGAGAGAGTTTATAAGCAAGCTGAAATTGTCCAAGGTGTGTGAGGAAAAAAGTATCTCAAAGAAAGCTGCAAAGGACAGTCAGACAGAAAATGATGAGCATGTTTACAGTGACTGCCCTGGGCCAAAGTCTTGACGCCAGCTGCATGTTTCACCTCCAATGACACCTTCCTTTGAGAAGCTTGAGGCACTTAGGGAAGAGGGAGCCCGTTGTTTTAGGGAAGTTCTGATGAATGTATTCTATTTAGTCCTTTATTTCTCCTCACAGAAGGTAGCAGCCTTGTGGAATGGGTCCAGTCTTGCAGAAAGGAGTAAAAATTGGCCAAGCCACAAACATATCTTGCCATCCCTTCCTCCTGCCTGCACATTCCATGGTCTGTGTGCATTGCCCAGATCACAGAGTAAATAAAATTGCCATTATGTGGAATTGGTTCCTTAAAAACCAGTCTTGTGGGTCCCTGATACTTGGCAAGACTGGTCCAGGTTCTTGCAGCTCTTTTAAGCAGAGTGGGTACTCCCTGGAGCTGCTGTGAAGGTGCTCTGGGCATGTTCACAGAAAACGAATGATAAATGCGAGAGTTGCCTCACCTTATAGGTCCTTACAGTTTTGGACCAACGCCAAATTTCTGGGAAATAAGAGTATATAAAGATATAAATACTTTGACATATAAACAAAGCAAAAGAACCGACAAAAAAACAAGCAGTGAGTGCAGCATGGAATTAATGGAAAAGAATCAAGATGACATAACCACTTAGATACGAGTGCGAATCCAGACTCTGTGACCTTAGGTAACTTATCCAGATCTTCTTACTTTAAGTTTCCTCATTTGTTTGTTGGAAGTAACAAGTACCTGTGTCGTGGGAGGGTTCTAAGGTTTGGAGACATGATTACCGCTCTTTCTAAACATTCACACCATACCTCCTGCCCTAACACAGGAGCTGGATTGTCTCAGTTAATGCTCACAACCCTAGAAGGTAGATCTTGTCTTCCTTGGCCCACTTTGAAGGTGTGGAAATTGAGGTCTAGAAAAGGACAAATAATTTTCTGGAAGTCACACAGCTCCTGAGATAGAAAGAAGGGTTGAATGAGGGTCACTGACCCCATTCACGCAGGAACTGATGGGGCACTGGGCACACAGCTGAATGTCCCACCCACCTCAGGCTCTCCCTTGGTGATCTACCCAGGGGATCTTTCTTTCCCGAGCCACCGCTAGCCTCACTTGTAAGATTTCTGTGTGCTGACCCATTCTAGTTATAACCTCCTCCCTGGCTCCTGCCAGAATGTTTTCCTATTCATAATCTGGCCCCAAAGTGAAGTTAATAGTGTTGGGCAAATTTTGTATCCTAATTTAAGCTTTCTTTGATTTTGAAGGGATTTCTTCTTTCCGGTGAGATCATCAGTTAGTGTGAGAGCTAACATTGAAGCCACTAATAGGAAAAGCTATTGAGACAAGGCCTCTGCCCAAAGCAAAATGATCCAATTAGAGGCCATCAGTGTGCTGGGACGGGGGTGCCTTTTTTGCTTTCTGGGTGGCCACATGCCCTCCCCACCACTTCACAGACTCAGCCCATCTTGCTCCTCTCCCTCCAATTAGTGGCTGTCAGAGAAAAGCCTGGAGCTGTTTGCTCTTCCCCCTGGCCAAACCCAGCCCACCCCAAAACTTGATAAACTCCAGCCAGCAGCTTTTTGGCTGGTCCCTTGGGCTGAAGGATCCTGGGAGAAGCCAGAAGGAAAGTGACCTGCCCCTCTTGGCTCAGGGAGGTCGTAGGAAGCCAGACAGTGCTGCCTGTTGTGAACAGGGTGAGACATCCTGACCAGGCCGACCTGGGGAGAGCCTGCCTGGAGACCAGGGTGAGAGGTCTGAGTAGTATGTGGAAACCTCTTTTAGCGAGTGTGTGGGGCCAAGTTTAGGAGAAGTGGCCCCAGGAAATTCCTTCCCGCCGGCTTACCTGATGAGCTGTCCTAGTCGGCCACAAATCCCCTTTGGGGCGGGGGGACGATTCCCACGCTGAAGGCTAATCATGCCTTCATCAGAATTTACATGATTTGCTGCAAAACCCTCTCTTGAACCGACCGCACATTTACAATGTGCTGTTCCTGGGCACCGTCTGCATGCCCCGAGCTGTGTCAAGCACTATTAACGTCTAGGAGCTTTACTCAAGGTGGATGTTTCAGATCATCTGGGTGGCTTATTTTTCCTTTTCCCTTCACTCCTCTGGGATTCATGTTTTTACTTGCCCCCTTCTCTCTCTCTCTCTCCCTCCCTATCTCTCTTCTTCTCTAACATTTGCTTTATCCTACTCCTGCAGCCATGGCCAGTTTCCACTGCTATCACCCTTGGTCTTGAAAGATAACCTGGCAGTAGAATAGGGTTTCTTTGAGTTCTGGGCATGATGGCATGACTGTGAGTCCTGGTTTCCTCTGACAATCCATTCCCACGTTGGCCACAGAATGGGGACCTCCAGGCCCTGCAGGTAAGGCTGATTCTTAGGTAAGCAGGTGTAGCCCAGGGAGTGCCAGAAATTGTGACACACAGCTGGGAGTGTGTCACACTGCATGACCGCTTAATATTGCTCTAGACCTACTCCAGCTTGGCTCCTCTGCCCTCCCATGGTACCCTTTGTGTTGCTTTTACCCTTCCTTGTCTATCTCTCCAAATAGACATTGAGATCCTTGTGAGCAAAGGCTAGATGTTAAATATCTCTGTATCCCTAGTGCCTAGTACATTGTCTGCCAAATAATGAGTGCCAATAAAATGTTTGTTGATTCAATAAATCAATGAGATGGACCTGTGAATTTTCTCTGGAAAACATTAGTTCAGATCTCACTTCATTTTCTTCTCTTTGGGAAGAAATGCCCAGGCTCTATCAATACATATTTGATAAAAGTGATGGATAAAGCACATTATAAAAATAAGAGATATTAATTAATTTAAACTTAATTTTAATTAATTTTTAAAATTAATTTAAATTATCCCAAGGCACTTCATTTGAAAACTATTAAAGGTATATATGTCCAATAGACTACCAAACAAGAAGTAACAGGGTTTTTTTGTTTGTTTTCAGCAAAGGCTGTTGGAAAGATGTATCTGTGTTACTTGTTATGCATCTCAAGTTCTGGGTTATTTGGGTTATCAGGTATATATCAGGTATAAGTGATGCCCTAAATGCTATAAAGTTATAAAGGTGAAGAAGAGAAAATTTAAGGCATAGCCACAGAAACCTGAGAAAATGTACCTAAAGCTATGCTTAAAGGTACACATATTTAAACTGTGTTCCCAGACTGTGTTACTGCCTTACAAATGGGCTTCTTTGTTCTCTATTCTTCCCTTCTTTGGAGTTAGCTGGTATCTTCACCTCTTCAGTGCTCTGCACTGTATTCTTTTATTTTTTTAAGATTCATTTATTTATTTTTTGAGAGAGAGAGAGCGCGCGCAAGAGAAAGCGTTGGGGGAGGGGCAGAGGGAGAGAATCTCCAGCAGACTCTGTGCTCAGCAGGGAGCGGGGCTCAATCTCAGGACCCTGAGATGGGGACCTGAGCCAAAAAGCAAGAGTCGGAGGCTCTGCCACCACCCAGGCACTCCTGCACTGCATTCTTAATCTCTGCGTCCTTCTAGCTTCCAGCTTTGCCTGGTCTCTTGCATAATCTCTTTTGCAAATGACATTTCTGGGAGGAGTTAACCTAGGATGCCTCTTACATCCATGAACATATGTGGTTTTCTCAACTTCATGGATGATACATCCTTTCCCTGAGAACAATCCTAGAATTTGTTGCAGGAAAATTCACAGGCTACTTTTAGGAGCTTTGTAATGGTTGCTACCAGTTGACAACATTTTTTAATCATGGTCCCTGGTATTGGTCTGTGAAAGGGAAAAGGCATCAAGATGAGAATATCTAATTTATTAAATATTTTGAAAATAAATAGTTGACAAATTAATGTGTGTGTGTATGTGTGTGTGTTAGAGTGCAAGCAACAGACTGCATGAATACTTGCTTGAGCTGAACTCACCTTGCCAGTCACTCAGCTTCTGGCAGTTAACAAAAAGGTTTTAAGATAGAAAGTGGACTATTTAGCCTTCATTAATCATTCATAGTGTTCAAACACATCATCCAGTAACTGAAGAGGGGTTAATGGTAGCTAAGCTTGAGTCTGTTGTCAAAAGTAGGTTTAACTTTCTATGAACTCACTGGACACAAAGAATGCTGCCTGTTTACTATTCCAAATGTCACCAGCTAGGAGCAAACGGATGACTACTAATGGTAATTAAATACCTCTGAAGCCATTTGTACCAATAACAAAGAGTTACTGTCAGAACTTGAATGAAGTCCATCTGCCCATTTTAAAAGAATGTTAACATTATATAAGTGATAAAGCAGACAGCAACAACTAAATAGACAAACAAATAAGTTTGGTGATAACATTTCTCTAGATGAACATTTGATTTCTTTCCTTTGGAAATGAGAGATTAATGAAAATATTCTGTAGCCCTTAGTTGTTTCAATCTCACTTTGGTCCATGAAGTAATTAGAAGGAGGTTTTTAGTAAAGATTCTTCCATCCGTATTCTCAAAGCTATGGAAAGAATTGTTTGAAATTCTATTTGAATATTTTTCTTTCTACCTTGCAAACTTCCTGGATTCAGTTTCTACTATTGACTATTTAATTTAATTCATATGCTCTCATCTCCTTAAGTGAAGGGGGAAAAAAAGAGTGTGGATTATTCTGCTGTCTGTCTTCACAGCACAGAACCCCACAGTTGCTACTTCTTGCACAGATGGATTGACAGCCCGGAGTTTTTCTTTGTGGGCTCATCTATTTAGCTGCCCCTGAGGCCCCTGCAAGGGGCCGTCTGACTTCTGTTCGCTGTCCACTGTGGTTTCCTCTGCATCTTCATCTTTCTCTACTGTGACAAGACAAAATATGAAAGACATTGCATGAAAGAACCAAAAGGTGAAGAATATCTAAATGCTTTTGAAATACACCTAAAATCCTAGAGCAGCCAGAATAAAAGTGCACAGAGGGTTCTGAGAGGGAGTTAATGCATTCATCAAACCTTTGGAAAGGCAGTTTCTTATAAAGATATGGACTTCATTAAATCAGCTCTCTTTTGCCAGGAGGTAGAAGTACCTGTATATCTGATGGCTCTGTTCTAGTGAGAAGAGAAAGTGGAAGGTGAAGAAGAGGAATAGCAAGGGCATTGTAGAGTGGGGAGGGTGGGGGGATGAATGAGTAGTAAGAACGTAGACGTTTATCTATGTCCTTACATAGTGCTTAAAGTGGCACCGAGAAGGAACGGCAAAATAACATCTTGAAGACACGGAGATCAAAGATAAGAAAGAAAAATGGGTGTATAAAATCTAAAACGGCAGCCTGTATCAATTAGGTCTTTTTATTTTCCAAATAACAGAAAACTTAAACTGTTTAAAACAATAGGAGAATTTATTCACTTATATAACTGGGAAGTCTAGAGGTAGGGCGGGCTACAAGATTGGTTTGATCCAGCACAGCAATGTCCTTAAGGACTGTCTCTTTGCTCTGTCTTTTGTTCATGGTGTTAGTTTTATCCTAAGCCTGATTTCACACATGGTTGCAAGATGGCTGCCAACAGCTCTGGGGACTGCGTTCTTTCTCACATATGCCCGGAGAGAGAAAGAGGGAGGTGGAGCGTCTTTCTCCTAACCAAACAAAAGTCCAGGATTTCAGTCTGATAGGATCAGTTTAGGTCATGTTTGTGATGGGAATGGGCTCAAACTGAATAGCAATTCAGTGCTCACATCTGGAATTGGGGATGAGAGATCAATGACCTTCAAACTGTAAAATGGTCATGGTGGGGAGAAGAGCAATACATCAGATGTGGCAAGGCAGTTCATAATGTATGCCATGACCCAAGCATATCTATTTTGCATGGTTCCCGAGAAAGGAGGCATTTCATCAAGTTAATGTTTTCCCTGCTTCCTTAATAGTTATCTTAGAAGAATTTATAGTATTTCTCAAAGTGTTGTTCATGGACCAAAATGATAAGGGTTGCTTAAATACACATTCCTGGGCTCTTCCCAAGACCTTCTGAATCATAACCTGTTTGAGTGGCAGCTGGGAATTTACACTTCTGGCAAGCTTCCTGGGTGGTTTTTAT
The DNA here is from genome assembly GCF_054177405.1 of Leptonychotes weddellii. Lineage (NCBI taxonomy): Eukaryota > Metazoa > Chordata > Mammalia > Carnivora > Phocidae > Leptonychotes > Leptonychotes weddellii. The sequence continues at coordinate 117,058,194 of NC_138369.1, read as the reverse complement.
GTCCATTAGTGTATGGAAATTTCATAGAAACTTGCTCAAAGGTAAATGTAATGAGGGACTGTCATCTCACTTGAGGATTTGGTAGTTTCTTATAGTACCTTTGTAAACTGTCTTGAACAAAAATAGCTACCAATAGTTGCCACCCTAGTAACATCTCACATTAATATGGACCTTGTTTTATCTTAGTAAAAGGTAAAAATCTTTTATTAAAGCTGTCTATAAAATGATTTGTATATTTTTATTCAGGGAATAAGTCTAGCTTTTTGGCATCATGTAGGCAAAAAAATTATGCACTGCGTTTTTCTCTTTTTAAAGGATACTTTTAAAATTATTCACATGCACTTAAACTTCATCTTAACTTCCTTTCAGATCCAGCGATGGGTATTGCCATACCTATAAACATGAACTGAGAGACATGGTTTTCTACCACATTTGGAGAAAGGGCGAGTACTTCTAATTTTTTGTGGCTTTTTTATATCAAGTAAAAATTCATTTTCTCTTAAGAAAGATGAAAAGAAGAATGAGATTTTTGTCTCCAGGCTGATCAATGATTTATTGGTAAAATTTTCTTCACAAAATTAGTTTATTTTGATTAATGTTTCCTCAAATACTGAGATAGATCAATAACATTATCTTTATTATCCCATATTACCCTGGTGGTGATGATAAGTCTCAAAGCATGAAAAATCTGAGTGGGTTTTCCAATGGGTTGATGTTTTTAAGGAACAAGATTTCTACATGCATTATGTTCATAGATTTTAAGCTTATTTGTTCATTCAAAAATGTTATTGTATGTCTAATATATAGTAGGCTACTTTGCTAAATGTTGAGGATACAGTCATCAGTAAAACATTCATGGTACCTGTTCTCATAGAGTTCATTATCTAATACTGTGCTAACCAATATGGTAGCCTCCAGCCACATATGGCTATTTATATTTAAATTTGAATTAAGTGAAATTAAATATTTTTTCAGTTGTATTAGTCACATTTCAAGTGCTTAACAACCACACGTGGCCAGTGGCCATTGTATTGGACAGTGCAGATACAGAATAGTTCCATCATTACAGAAAATTCCATTGGACAATACTGGTAGTAGAATCAAATAAACTTCACTGGAGGGGGGAGGTGGTTCAAGATGGCAGCATAGGAAGATCCTGAACTCACCTCCTCCCACATACATACTAAATCTACAACCACATATGAAATAATTCCCAATGAAAAAGAACCAAAAACTAGCTGAATAATTTCCTCTACAAAAAGGGATAAAAGGGCCACATCAAGATGGGTAGGAGCAAAGACCAGGTCTTGCCAGAAACCCCACCCCTGGCATAAGTGACACACAATGGAGAGGGATCTCATGGACTAGAGCCTCTAAAGTGAGAATCAAGGGAGTTTGTGCCCCATATTGAACCCCTCAACCATTGGGACCTGCTTCAGAGAGATGAAACCCCAAAAACATCTGGCTTTGGAAACCAACAGAGCTTACATCCAGGGGCCCAGGAGGCTATCTGAATACTCCTTTCAAGGGACTTGCACATGGACTCACTTATCCTGGGAGCCAGTGCAAAGGCAGCAGTTTGAGAGGTGGCTAGATTATAAATGAAGGTGATTCAGTTGCTAATCTTAAAACATTTGCCAGTGAGGCAGGGATTAGGTGGGATTTTCGTAGGGGATGGAGGTGCTGGAGAGCAATGTTCTTTTTCTCCCTCTACTTTGCTAATGTAGACATGAGGATGTGCCACACACCTAATGCTCTTTTCCAGCATCACCAAACTGTGGGTGTGCCCTGCCCCCAGTGCTCTTTCCTGGCCTTGCTAAAGCCACAGATGTGCCTGCCCCAACACTCTTCCCCTGAGTTTGCCATGCAAAAGGAAACAAAAAGAAAGCTTCATTTATATCAGACAAAATAGACTTTAAAACAAAGACTGTAATAAAAAACAGAGGACATTACATAATGACAAATGGGCCAATCCAACAAGAGGATATTAACAATTATAAATATTTGTGTATCTAACATAGGAACACCTAAATATATACAAAAAATATTAACTGACCTAAATGAGAAATTGAAACCAATACAATCATGGTAGGGGGTTTTAATACCCCACTTACATCAATGGAAGAAAGTCCAGACAGAAAATCAATAAGGAAATCAGCCTTAAATAACACAGTAAACTAGATGCACTTAATGGGTATATACAGAACATTCATTCCATTCCAAAACAGCAGAATACACATTCTTCTCAAGTGCACATAGAACATTCCCAGGATAGATCACATATTAGACCACAAAAAAGCCTCAATAAATTTAAAAAAATTGAAATCATATTAGGCACCTTTTCTGACCACAAAGGTATGAAACGAGAAATAAATTAAAAGAAGAAAACTGGAAAAACCACAAATACACATAGATTAAGCAACATGCTACTGAACAACCATTGGGTCAATAGAGAAATCAAAGGGTAAAAAAAACCACTTAAGACTAATTAAATGGAAATACAACCCCAAATCTGTGGCATGCAGCAAAAGCAGTTCTAAGAGAGAAGCTCATAGCAATACAGGCCCATCTTAGGAAACAAGAAAAATCTCGAATAAAGTAATTTAACTTTATACCTAAAGGAACTAAGAAAAGAAGAAAAAATGAAGCCTAAAGTTAGTAGAAGGAAGGAAATAATCAGAATGGATTAGAGTGGAAATAAATGAAGCAGACTGGAAAAAAAATAGAAAAGAAAATTGAAACTAAAAGCTGGTTCTTTGAAAGGAAAAAACGAGATTAACAAGCCATGTAGCTAAACTCACCAAGAAAAGAAAAAGAAAAAGAGAAAGATGGCTCAAATAAATAAAATCAGAAATGAAAGAGAAATTACAACTGATACCACAGAAATGCAAAAGATTATAAGAGACTATTATGAACAACTATGCACAAAAAACTGGAGAACATACAATCTTCTAAGACTGAATCATGAAGAAGTAGAAAATCCGAATAGACTGATTACAGGTAAGGAGATTGAGTCTGTAATCAAAAACCTCCCAACAAACAAAAGTCCAGGATCAGAAGGCTTCACTGTTGAATTCTACCAAACATTCAAAGATATCCTTCTCAAACTCTTCCAAAAAAAATTGAAGAGGAGGGGACACTTTCAAACTAATTTTATGAACCAGCATTATCCTAATACCAAAACCAGGTAAGGACACTACAAAGGAAGAAAATTATAATCCTAATGATATAGATGCAAACATCCTCAACAAAATATTAGGAAACTGAATTCAACAATAAATTCAAAGGATCATACACCATGATTAAGTGGAATTTATTCCAGGGATGCAAGGATGGTTCAACATCTGCATATCAATCAAAGTGATACAACACATTAACAAAATGAAGAACTAACATTATACAATAATCTTGATAGATACAGAGAAACCATTCTGCAAAATTCAGGAGCTATTACTGATAAAAATTTTCAACAAAGAGGGAATAAAGGAAAGATACCTCAACATAATAAAGGCTACAATCAAGGGAAACTAAAGCAAAAATAAGCTATTGGGACTACATCAAAATAAAAAGCTTCTGCGCAGTGGAAGAAACAATCAATAAAAACAAAAGCAAAAAAAAAAAAAAGAAAAGAAAGAAACTAAAAGGAACCTACTGAATGGGAGAAGATATTTACAAATGACATATCCCATAAAGGGTTAGTATCCAAAATATAAAGAACTTATAAACCTCAACACCCAAAAAACATCCGATTAAAAATGGACAGAAGACATAAACAGACACTTCTCCAAAGAAGACATCTAGATGACCAACAGACACATGAAAAGATGCTGAACATCACTCATCATCAGGGAAATGCGAATCAAAACCATAATGAGATATCACCTTACACCTGTCAGAATGGCTAAAATAAAATAAAAAGACACAAAAAAAGAGGTGTTGACGAGGGTGTGAAGAAAAAGGAACCTTTGTGCACTGTTGGTGGGAGTGCAAACTGGTGCAGCCACCATGGAAAATAGTGTGGGGTTCCCTCAAAAAGTTAAAAATAGAACTATCATAAAATCCAGCAATCGCACTACTGGGTATTTACTCAAAGAATTAGAAACACCAATTCAAAGGGATACACACACACTTATGTTTAAACAGAATTATTTAAAATAGCTAAATTATGGAGACAACCCAAGTGTCCATTGATTGATGAATAGATAAAGAAGATGTGGTGTATATATATATATATACATATATAATTATATATATATATATATATATATAATATAATGGAATATTATTCAGCCATAAAAAGGAATGAAATTATGCCATTTGTAATGACATGAATGGAGCTAGAGAGTATAATGCTAAGTGAAATAAGTCAGTCAGAGAAAGATAAATACCATATGATTTCACTTATATGTGGAATTTAAGAAATGAAACAAACAAGCAAAGGGAAAAAGACAGAGAGAAATAAACCAGGAAACAGACTCTTAATTATAGAGAACAAATTGATGGTTACCAGAAGGGAGAGGAGTGGGGGGATGGGTTAAATGGGTGATGGGGATTTAGGAGACAGTTGGTGAAAAGCACCAGATGATGTATGGATAATCACTATATTGTACACCTGAAACTAATAAAACATCTTATGTTAACTAACTAGAATTAAAATGAAAACTTTAAAAAAATAAAATAAAGGCCACATATGACAAACCCACAACAAGCATCGTACTAAACGATGAAAAGCTGAAAGTTTTCCTTAAGGTTAGAAACAAGACAAGGATGCCCACTCTTGCTGCTTTCATTCAAAAAGTAGCATTGGAAGTCTTAGCCATGGCAATTAAGCAAGAAAAAGAAATATATGTCATCCAAATAGGAAAGGAAGAAGTAAAACTATCACTATTTATAGATGACATGATTCTATATAGAGAAAACCCTAAAGACTCCACCAAAAAACTTTTAGATATAATATATGAATTCAGTAAATTTATAGGATATAAAATCAATATATGGAAATCGGTTGCATTTCTATACAATAATGATGAAATACCAGAAAGAGAAATTAGGAAAACTATCCCATTTATAATGGCATCAAAAAGAGTAAAATACCTAGGAATAAATTAAACCAAGGTGAAAGATCTGTACACTGAAAACTGTAGAACATTGGTGAAAGGAATTGAAGAAATAAATGGGAAGATATTTCATGTTCACGGATTGGAAGAATTAATATTGTTAAAATGTCCATACTCCCCAAAGTAATTCATAAATTCAATCTAATCCCTATCAAAATTCCAATGGCATTTTTTGCAGAACTGGAACAAATAATTTTAAGATATGTATGGAACCACAAAAAAACAAAAACAAAAACAAAAAACCAAAAGCCTGAATAGCCAAAACAATCTTGAGAACAAAGCTGTAGGTATCATGCTCCCTGATTTCAAATATACATAGACACATAGACCAACAGAACAGAATAAAAAGCCCAAACATAAACCCATGCGTATATAAGCAATTAATTTATGATGAAAGAGGCATGAATATACAACAGGGATAGTACAGTCTCTTCCATAAATGGTGTTGGGAAAACCAGGCAGCCGCATGTAAAAGAATAAAACTAGAACACTCTTTTTTTTTTTTAAAGGTTTTCCCCAAAAAATTTATTTTCACAAATTAACATTCACAACAGTGGGGATTTTAGAGTCACAAACTACCAAATAGAATAAGGAGCTGCAGGGGCACAATGTATGCTGATGTTACCAAAAATGTACAAATTTCACTTAATTACTAACCATGATAATATATAAACACCTCAGGCAGCTATTTGGCCTCACACCAGCCTAAGGAGATGTTGAGGCCTCTCAGCTATAAAAATAACTCATACAACTCAATGACGAACAAATAAAAATGATTTAGAAATGGGCAGAGGACCTGAATAGACATCTTTCCAAAGAAGACATACAGATGGCCAACAGGCATAGGAATGGTATTTCACATCACTCATCATCAGGGAAATGCAAATCAATACCACAATGAGATATCACCGCACACCTGTCAGAATGGCTATTATCAAGAAGATAAGAAATAAGAAGTGTTGGAAAGGTTGTGGGGAAAAAAGGGAACCCTTCATATATTGTTGGTGGGAATGTGAATTGATGCGACTATGGAAAATGGTATGGAGGTTTCTCAGAAAACGAACACAAGAACTACTGTATGATCCAGGTATTCCACTTCTGGGTATTTATCTGAAGAAAACAAAAACAGTAATTTGAAAAGATATATGCACCTCTATGCTCATTGCAGCATTATTTACAATAGCCAAGATATGGAAACAACCTATATGCCCACTAATGGATGAATGGATAAAGAAGATGTGGTATATATACACAGTGGGATATTACTCAGCCATAAAAAAAGAAGAAAATCTTGCCTTTTGTGACAACATGGATAGACCTTAAGGGTACCACGCTAAATGAAATAAGTCAGACAATGAAAGACAAATACTACATGATTTCACTCAATATGAACTCTAAAAACCAAATAAATGAACAAACAAAATAAAACTCATAGATTTGGAGAAGAGATTGGTGGTTTTTCAGAGGGGACGTGTGCTGGGGGGTGAAAAGGGTGAAGGGGGTCAATTGTATGGTGACAGATGGTAACTAGACTTATTGTGGTGATCACTTTGTAACACATGCAAATATTGAATTATTATGTGGTACACTTGAAACTAATATAATGTTATATACCAATTTTACTTTAATTGAAAAAAACAAAGAACAGACTTCACTTCAAATCATGGTTTTAACACCTAATAGCTGTATGATCTTGGAAAAATTACTTAACCTCTCTGAACCAGATTTGCAGATTTTCCAACTGATAAATTTTCTAATTTGTAAAATAGGGATATAATAGCAATGCACAGAGTTAGTGAAGATTACATGAAATAATGTTAGGAAGGCTATTAGGTGAGTATTTAGCACAGGGTAAACACTCAATAATTCTAGACTATCATCATCAGCTTTAGCATTAAATATTCTGTTGATCATGGGGGCATTTTATGCTTCTCTAATTTTCATTCAGCAGACAGGAGAGATTCTCTCATTCTAGAGAAGGACAGGAGAGGATGGGTCTTGGCTGTGTTGGCCTTGTCTTTCAGATTCCATTCTAGAATTTTCCAGTGAGGTGCTTTTACATCTCTTGCAGTTGTTTACTTGAACTATGAAATGTGTGGGTGTCACAAATCACTCTTGAGCTATATTAGATTGCTTTTAAATATGAGAGAATTTTGAGAATCACCCAACTCTTTCTTTCTACTGCTAAATGATAAACTAAGGGGCATAAAGATATTGTGGCTTTAAAAAAAATGATATTGTAGTAAGTGGGCACAGCTAATTAGGTAAATTTATTAAAATTATCTTAGACAGGGTTTGCAGGATAGCAAACAGTTTTCATCTCCCAGACCAACTGCACCAATTGATAGCAACTTCCTATGGAGCTTTTGAGAAGTATTGCAAGGCCTATCAGAACACAGCAAGAAAGAACTCTGTGATCAATTAGTGATGCCTGCCAAGGGCATGGGGCTTTGGAGGGGACTGGCACACATTTATCTATTTATCAACCTTTTTAAAAGGACAGGTTGATTACAGAAATAAGCAGGTTTCTTGTTTTTGGCTACTATTGCTAGTTGCAACCGTCTTTGCTAGATTAAAGTTTATCTGTCTGAGGTCTAAAATCACCTCAGGCCTATTTTATTTAGACTTAAATCCCATGAGCCATTGGCTTCACCAGCTATAAACGAGTCCAAGGTATGAAATCCTGCACTACTTGAAGGCAGGGAGCAGGGGCTGTGTTTTACATTTCACAGTCCATTAGTTAAATCAGATGACAACTTTGGAGATGCACAATTTATACTATTACTTAGTTCCCAAATGAGTTAGAGGTGGGAGGAAATAAAAGCATTAAATCTTCCCCAAGTGTAATTTCACTGTGTCATTCCCTGTTCAGGAGCCCACAGTGGCTTCCTACTGCTAATTAGCATCTCTTTTTAACTTTCAAGGTATTCTATAATCAAGCTCCACATCCCATGTTTCTAGGCTTTTATTTTATGACTCGTCAACAGCAACAGTCCATTCCAGAGCATCCGGAAACCACGTAGTGCCCAGCTTATTTTTCTCGATAACAGTTCCATATGTGTTGGTTTAATCTTCCCAACCAGATTCTTTGCATTTAAGAAATAATGCTTCATCTTACATGTCTTCTACACTTCTCAATGCATTGATCACAGCACAAAGTAGGCATTAAATAGTAAGATCCTCAAGGATTGGGGCATTCTTAACAGTTATGGGTCTCAATAAATATTTGTTGATCTTGTTTCTCGATTGCAATATTTCAATAAATGTTTGATTCTCTCATTGAAAAGAGAAACCAAAGTAATGTATTACTCTTATTTTCTGTTTAGAAATTCATGGGGCGCCTGGGTGGCTCAGCCATTAGGCTTCTGCCTTCGGCTCGGGTCATGATCCCAGGGTCCTGGGATTGAGCCCCGCAATGGGCTCCCTCCTCTGCGGGAGGCCTGCTTCTCCCTCTCCCACTCCCCTTGCTTGTGTTCTCTCTCACTGTGTCTCTCTCTGTCAAATAAATAAAATCTTTAAAAAAAAAAAAGAAATTCATTGCAGTGGGAATTCTGTCTTATTTGTATAAAGGAAGAAACATAATGTTGTCTACAACAGGGTTTGATTGACCCTGAAATAAAAATACGTCATTCTTCTAATAGCTTCCCTGAGGCAGCTTTCTGGGAGACACCTGACTATCTGACTCTAATTTCTGAAAGGTGATTTATGGTATATTATGTGTAGCTAGTAAGAACAAGGTAACTCTAGACAGATATCTCTGAATATATTTTATAGCTATAAATTATGATTAATAATCACACATGTAAAATTCCAAATCCTTAATACATTAAAAGATTTGATTCATAAACACTTTTTCCTGAATGCAAAAAATTGTATTACCTCAATAGGTTGCAAAACTATAAAATGATTATTAAAAAACTGATTCTTCTGAAAGTTTTTCGACTATGGATGAAAAATGTATTAGAGTCACTTACAACCCAGACGCTTATGTATTGTCTTTTGTTCCAACAAAAATCATGAATGATTTAAAGGAGAAAAATTGAGAAAGGTGGACATGGATGAAGCTAAAGTAATACTGGTTTTATCAGCAAAACAAGCTTCCATAGGAACTGTTAAATATAAAAGAAAACAACTTTGTTTAGCAAAAATAAGCAGGTGTGGAAAAATAATTTTATAATATTATTGATGATTATGGGAAAAATTTACTCTCACTACTGCATTTAAGTCACAGAAATAGTGAAATGATATGAATTCTGGAGATGTGAAAGTATGTGACTTTCTTTCTTTCTCTTGCTCTCTGTCCCGCCCTGTGTCCCCACCATTCTTGAATTCATCTGATTGTGGTAGATCTATCTTCTTTCTTTTATTATTATTATTATGTTATGTTAGTCACCACACAGTACATCATTAGTTTTTGATGTAGTGTTCCATGATTCATTATTTGCATATAACACCCAGTGTAGAACTATCTTCTTATTCAAAACAACCGCTTCATACAGAATTCCAATTTGGAATTAAATCCTGGCATACAAGTGCACAAATAACTTTTTTTTAATGAAATAAAGTTTGGCTTGTTTGGGGCCCCTCCCCAGTAGGCTAACAGCTGAATACTAGAATGAGAATCAGTATTCCTAAGTAGAAGGAATATTATGGCTCTAGTCTTACTCAACTACTTGATGCCGCCCAATGTATGGGCCTCTTACTTCCCTTCCCTGCCTTTGCACATTATGCCTTATTGCTAGAAACACTCTCCCCTGCCTCTCTCATCTTGATAACTTCTATTTGTCCATTAGGCACTGATTAGCCCCATGCACCCCAGCACGTGCGTGTGTGTGTGCGCACACACACACGTTTGGCTAGGTCAGGGATCCTCTGTCTCTCAGTGTTCTCACAGCACTCTGGACTTGCTCTATCATAGCAGGGGAAGCCTACAGTGTCACTTGTGATCTTACTGATTTTCTCCAAATTGCTCCTTGAGGAGAGGGAAATGTTTTAATTTACATACAATGCCAGTACCTGGGCCCATGCCCGGCAATGAGTAGAAACTCTCTGGGTATTGGTTTAATGGAAAGGTAAGTCAGTAAAACTTTATTCAAGGTTCTTCAAAATTACTGAATAAATAAATGCACTTTCGTCATCAGATTATTAATTCTTCAAAGGTCAAAGCTGTATCTAACTTACTCATCTTCAATGCCTACATCAATCTTTTGATACTGAGGTGTTGAAAGAAATGCTTGCTGCAGTGATTGAATTGTTACTTCAATTCAATACTTAATTCAATCTATCTTCAATTCAATTCTATCCATAACTATCCTTACCCTGATATTTCCTTATTAGTAAAAGTTGAGGTAGAGGAAAGCTAACTTTTCTCAACAGAAGGTGCTGGTCTATAACTTTTCTAGCAATTATTAGTCAATACTTCCAGAGCAGGGTTTTCAAAATTTATCTGATAACGAGAATCATCTGAGGGACATTCACTAAAAATAGAGCTCTCCCGTTCCCACCCCAGACCTACTGTAGCATTAGAATCTCCAGGAACAGGGATTTTACATTTTTCTGATGTGCTTTATGATTCAGAGGAGGTTTGGGATATGATTCATAGCACTTGAGAGGAGTTTTACCTAAGCACGTTGATGGCAACATTTTATGTTCAAAATTATGAACTTGCTTCTTCCTCAGATTATAAAAACTACATCCTAGCTTAGTGAATCAAAATGATTCCAAATACTGAAAAAATTCTAAATTAGTGGGGGGTCTATAATAATCAAGGTTCTTTTGTGAGCCAAATTTTCTGATTTGAACCCAGCAGCCTGGGTTCAAATTAAATTTAAGCATGAGTTCAAAAAGAAACAGTGCAACTTAAAAAGCATCTCCTCCTGCTTTAGTACCAACATTTTATGAATGATCACAAATTAAATCATCGTTCTTACCAGGGACAAATTATTCTATTTGTGTCACCTGGGGCCACAAAAATCTCCCTCACTCCTTTTGCCATCGGTTACAGAGAGCAGAGAGCGGTGTTGTACACCACTTTGTTGTCGTGTGTGACTTTCTGAACTCCACAAGCATATATGTATCTGGTTAGTATTATGTTAACAAATTAAAACAAAAACAAAGCATAATATAACCAAGCTAGCACTTCAGACTGTCAATCTCCCATCTCCAAGATTTCTCTTTAGAAATCACTTTGAGGACTTTGGGGTCAAGGAGAAAGGTGAGAATGGCCCCTTTAGCAAGGATTTGGCCATTCCCACAAAATGATCATACTCACAGGTGAGTCTTTAACCTTCTCCCTTGTTCACCAAATGTGCACACATGTGTGGAACAGCTCCCTGCCACCACCGTAAAGCAACTTACAAAGAACAAAGGACATTAGCCTTCCAGTGCTGAGGAGCAAGGTAACCTGCAGAAATACACAAGAGACACAGAACAAACAAGGAAGAACTAACTGACTAATGAACAGGACAGGAAACCAATCCAGAAAAACAAACAGGCAGAGAAAGCAACTGGTGATCAAACAAAGGAGCAGAATGACTCCGCGGACCCAGGAGTCTGGCGCTCACCTGGGGCCCACCTGCTGAACAGGTGAAGGGAAATGGCCAGGGCTGAAGCCTTTTGTGGGTCCCAGCTCCCTCTCCTCCACACCCTGAAAGAGGTGGGGTGGTGGAGCAACCAGGAGAGCTGCATTTGTGGCTCTGTGCTCTTTTCCCTGACGCAAGACCCATAAATACTTTATTACGAAGAGCCAATGAACAGGGAAGTCGCTATGGTAAACAAGCAGCAGACAGAATGGACTGAAAGATGTCAAAACTATAGTTCATGTGAATTACAAGAAAGCTGCTTACTGTGTAACTAGGTTCAACTGTAGTTGTGTAAGAGGATGACGTTCAGAATGATTATAAATAAATATTTGAAAACTGCATTACAAAAATCCTTTCTATGGGGACCTCCAATATAAGTGGACACACACATATGAAATACAACTAACATTTATTTATTGAGCACCTACTCTGAGCAATGTATGATTCTGGCCCATACTATATAATCTATATATTAAATCTATTTTATGCAGGACAGTCAGCCTGAGAGTGGTGCTACATACATAAAGGTGTCCGAGAAGCCTGGTATTATTATTATCACACAAATACTCACTTGAAGGCTATTCGGGGTGGAGTAGAGGTGTGGGTGGGGAATTGTTGGAGAATATTCAAAAAGACTGATTCTTTTAAAAGAGGGACACAATGGATTTGCCATTTCTGATTCATTTCATAGTGGAAATACCGAAATTCTATTTTCTTAGTGAAATTATATTTGTCCTGCTTGAAAACACTCTTGCAAATTTTCTGAAGGAAAAGCCTTCAAAGTAAGTTAGCATCATTTTAATATCTGTTAACTTTAGATTGATTAGAGAAAGAAATATTTCTCATGGCTACCGAGACAGAAGAGAGGTTGCCAAACATTCAGGCTGTGTAATCTTCTGTATTTCCAAAAGGTAAGGCACAAATTTGGCTCTGCAATTTCTAGCAGCTAATGAAGAAGGAAACCCTGATAGTTACCAGAACCAGTATATAAATGAAAGCAAAACAAACCAACTTCTCAAAGAACAAAAATATGAATATTGAGACTTGACAGAAATGTCTGCCATAGCTGCTCTTAGAAAGGATTTTGAGCAAAAGGAGGGAAAAAAAAATCTCTGCACAATGTCCTTATGACAAATATATTTTGCCTCATCTTCTTATTTTTAATTTAAGCTATCTCACTGAATGCTATGCACTATTGTAAGAACTTAAATCTGTTTAGTACACGTTGGGATACGTGGAGAGACGCCTGTTTGAATTAGGACATGGACAACCAGCCTTTTGGAGTTCTATTCTTACTTAGTTTCCTAAGTATCTGTTCAGTCTCATTCTATTACTTTTCTAAGAAAAACTTCAAGAACACCTTCTTCAGTCTACAAATAAAAGTCCTTTTGGATTACGGTCCCAGAGAAAGAAAAAGCTCTGACTTTCTTAGCCCTGAGAGTTCTGGGCCTGCCCTGTGGATGCTCAAAAAAAGGAGCTAAGTCCATCTCTCTCCATTCATGTTGACCTTTAAACAGAACACACCATAGAGAATAGCATGGCTCTTGAGTTTATTAAAGAATGTACCCTTTTCCCCCTCCCCTTTGGATGTCTGCTATTTTCCCCAACTTGCCCTGTACTTTCCCATCTCTGCATCTTTGCCTGGATTAGGAGCTGACTCTAGAATTCTTTTCCTTTCCCACGTCTGTGTCTTGTCTACTTACAGAAATCACACTATCTTTTCTAGGTTAAGTCCAAATGCCACTTCTTCCACGATGTCTTGCCCACTTACCCAAATGTGATTACTCCTGCCCAAATCTCCCAGAGTCCCTCAATTAACATAAAACAAGAACTCATTCTGCATTGATTGTTGTAGACGACTATGGATAAGCTTTATTTTCTCAGATTGAAAGTTCCCTGAGCTATTATTTAGCCTATGAATCTCTAAGTCTTTCAAAATAAAAAGTTAAGTTCAAAAAAAGAATTCCCTGAGGATATTCGTCTTGATACAGCCCTCTCCTAAAGGTCTAGAACAGTGACTAGAGCTAAGCAGAAGGCCGTTGGCGAGGTCTGTGGAGTTAAATGTCCACGAATGAACACTGAAGCAGTGCACGTGAATGGAATTTAAACAGAAAAACTGGGTTTGGCTCTTAGCTTTCCTTCCCACTTGGGAAAGTCTGAGACAAATGGCTTCATCTTCCTAAGCCTCAATTTTTTATCAGCCAACTGGGAATGATAAGTCACTTTACTGGGTTATTGTGAGGATCGAATGAGATCATAAATGTGCTTGTATTCCATTCGCTGTAAGCACTGTGGCATGTTGGTTATTAGGACTAGTGCTAAAGCAACTGCTCTTGCACAACGACCAGTGTTGCTGTGGGTGCCAGTCAGCCGTAGACAGTTTTAGTTTGGCACCCCACCTATCTCCTTGTTCTATTTTATGACATTCTGGAAGCCCTCTTTATTTTTCCATCCTTTCCAACTGTCCCCCAAATGATCTATTCGATTCTCTTAAGTCAGATACAGGGAAGAAATAGTTGGAACAACAGAAAAGCGGAACACCTTCATAAAGTTATGCTCGGCAGTATTTACAACCCGCCTATATGTTAAGAAGCAAAAAGATTCTAATTCAGTTTACGTTCTGAACATTGTTATTCTTGTCTGAGATGTTTGTATGAAGAAAGTCCTGACTTATAAACACCGACTCATAGTCTATTTTGAACAAGGGTCCTAAAATAAGGACTTTAGCTTCATACCACTGCAAATTCAGACGTGGTCTAGAAGGTTGGCAGGACAGCCCATTGGAGGTCTCCTAGTAGGAGAGAGCGAGGGACTCCATGGGGAGAAACTTCACCAGCCAAGGGGACAGACTTCACAGACTGGGCCCAACAGCGATGGCACATCATTCCATGTTGGATTCAGATAACTCTCTGGCCGAGGCCTCATACTGACACTTCAAAATAGCTTAATTACTATAGAAATAATACTAAGCAATACACGTCAGAACTGCTTTGTGAGCCCACTAACAGACTGTAATGAAGGGCGGAGGAGGCTTGGTATCTTTTCCTCTATAGTTCAAAGACTACTGAAAGCAAGAGTAAAGCTTTAGAAGTTTTGCTATACATCCGAAGGAACTGATGATCTCCCCGTGTGACCTGGGACCCCTGTGGCCAGTGTTAGAAACAGAAGAGAACTACAGTGGCAGAGGAGCTGACCTGGTGCCCCGGGACACTTCCAGTCACCTATGAGACCACATGGGGTAGACAGCCTATGGTGACTAAGGGATCTGTATACTAGAGCTCACGGAAGACACACCACAGAGACACCCTGAATTTGAGAAGGAGTGGAGTTGCCACTATTCTATGCGGAGAACCCAAGCCTGACAAATGCTTTTTGTTTTTATTAATGTAACACTTTCAAACCCTTCTCCAGTGCTTAGGGATCCATGGGCTATTCCTACCTAACCAGTCCCACTGGTGGACTTCTCCTCATGATCCAACTTCACCCAAGCACCCTTGCCATCACAATCATCATGAATTCATGCTGGCCCAAACTCATCTCATTTTTCTCCTTCTCCTTTGGCTCTTTTTCAATTACCGTTCTATCCTCATGGTTGTGCCAGGAAAGGAGGTGGAAGGACCTGAGAAGAACTGTCCTTCTGTCCTGAGTTGAAACAAGGAATTCTCCTTTCCTATGGAAACAAAGTCATTCTTAGTGTGTGACTTCCAAAGAACTCTGAGAATTATAGACAAGCCTCAATATACGCTAAGTGATTTTGTTGTCATCTAACCTTTAATACTGATTATATCATTGTTATGGGACCATGCCATTTGTATTCCAACCAACCAATTTCTTCAGCAGTATCTGCCAGACTGAGAGGTCTTTGTGGAGAAGAACTCGAACTCACTTATTTTAGACTCCGCAAGAGGTACGCACTTCATGTTGGTTGAATTAAGTCATTATAATTTAGGGATCATCCATTTCAGCCAATATGGCCATGAGATGGGAAAAACTTTTTCTCAGCCTCAGGGCTTCAATAGTCTGCTTTCTCCTAATTCAAGTGACATTTTCCTGCTAAGTACATGGTTCACACCACTAAGTTCTCTCATATATTGTCTATCATTCTTCAATATAAGATATGAAAATAATTGACATGTTTTCCCTTAATTTGGTTAAGTGCTCTACTCGGTGGCATTTTTATTCCATCTCCACTGAGCTCAATAGTTAGATATGATTTCTTTTGTGCTAAAAATAGCAATGATAGTATTTGGAAGAAATAAGAATGGACGAGTTGATAAATTATTTATAGCAATTTCCAGCAGCCTGTCAATCTGTTTTGTAATGTAGTTGAATCTTAATTTTTAATGAAGGAACCTATGAAAATCTGCTGGGGTGAAAACCATGATCTCTAAATGATAGCACAGGAGCCCCATCACGTAGCCAGGCAGCACCTCCCTTTCCCATCACTTCACGAGGGCTTTACCTCCAGCTGACCTTACCTGGTCCAAGCTGAGGGGAGTTGGTTGGTACAAAACCTGACTAAGACAGGAAAGGTGGAGTGAGGGAGAAGCCCAGCTCTGAAAGGGGATAAAACAAACCACCTTGGGGGACTATTGTGTGCCATTTCAAAAGTCTGTTTTGACTAATGCTCCCTGCTATTCAACCTTACATCCTTAATCTGTTGTGTCTGTTTCAAGTTAAAAAAAAAAAGATAATAAGTGGGGGGAAATTAAGGACAATGAGAGAGTATTAGTGAACACAAACAGATGAGAGATGAAAGCAGCTCTTTGGAGGGAATGCCACTACAGCTCTGATGATACATCTGAATGTGAATTGGTCGATCCCATTTTTACCACTGGGCTTCAGCAAAAATGCATTTGACTCATTATGGTCTCACTCCCTGATTAAATTCCCCAGTTTGTTGATGGACCTTTTGCTGTTCAAAGAAATTCAACAGATCTGTTCATTCTGACTTATTAAATATTAAATACTGGAACCTATACGATCTTAGCTATCATTTGCTCTGAACTGCCCAGTAAGCATTTGAGGAAACTGAGGCTCAGGAACGTTAAAGGGGTTGCTCAAGGTCACACAGCAGCTAACGAAAAAGCTCGTGTATTCGTTCATGTCCTTTGAATTCCGGCTTCATCCTTTTTGCAACACTTTCTGGTCTATGCCCTGCCGTCCCCACCAGAGACCGATGCACAATGCTTTTCTTAATAAATGCTTATCTTCAAATCATGCTCTTCCTCCATATCCCTATTTTTTAAATCCCTAGTAAGTGCCACTCTTCAACAAACATCAGGAAGGCACTATATGGAAAAGAGTCATACTGTCTTTGACCATGGAGATTTCTGAATTTGAAATAGCAGAATGCAGTGAGACAGTGACAATATATTTGGGGAAAAGAGGAGGAACCAGCTGATGAAGAGAACAGAAGGCTAACCTGCATTAGTCCCACTCTGAGGGGAGCAAGGGGGACTTCCTCTATAAATGGAGAAGAGAAAAGTTGTGATGTTTGTGCCAAACTTTGAATCATTTAACCAGACAACACAAGAGTTGAACTTAGCTGACAAGAACGCTCTGCATCACTAGGGTGGTGGAAGGTGAAACTCCATTTGATACTCGTAATTAGAAAATTGTGAACTGAAATTGCTGGTGCAAAATAAACTTTCTGTTGTGTCGCAACATGTTGAAAAGGCAGGTAGAGATGGCTTGAAAATTCTTACTGGCTGAAAGCTCTGCAGCGTTTGCAAAGAGCTGCGTGGATTGAAATCTAAATCTATCATCCTGTCTCTTTTCACGACTTGTTATTGCGCAGTGGAGAATGATCTAGTCTAATAAATTGCCAACTACACTGATAATATAAATTGTGTATTCATTAAATGTAAACTTATTTTTGGATGTTGCTGCAGCCCCACTGACTCTCTATTTTGCCATCTGCTGACTTAATCTTGGAGGAATATAGTGAAGAAATAAAAGGGCCTATTTTCTATGAATTCAAACAAGATAGAAATAGAAAAACGGAATTGCTATTACTCATCAAAAATAATTTTTTGTCTTTTTATAATGAAGATCACCAAACATATAGTAAACTAAGAGAGAACTGTGTCATATATATCTGTGCAGCCATTACTTAGATCTACTACCTGTTTAACATTTTTGCCGTATTTGCCTCATACACTTTGTTTCTGCTGAAGTCTTTCGAAGTAACTTACAGATATGACATTTCACCTCTAAACGCTTCAATATGCATCTGTAAAAAATAAGAATATTTTTGGTATAACTGCAATACCAGTATCACAACTAATATAATTAAATATTTCCTAATATTGTCCAAAACCCAATTCATACTCAATTTACCTAGTGCATAATTTGTAACTGGATTTGCTTAAACAAGGATCCAATTAAGACTACACATTACATTTGGCTCTTATGACTCTAAAATGTATTGTAATCCAAACCAATACCACCCGTCCACTCCCCCCCCGACCAACATACTTCTTTTTCACATGGCACATTTTTCACATAACTACAGGCCAGTGGTCCTGTAGAACGTCATCTTGTTTTCTAATGATGGTTTAAGTTTTTCTTTCTATTCCCTGTTTACTGTAAATTGGAAGTTTCTTGGGGTTTTTTTCAAGACGTATTTATTTATTTTACAGAGAGCTTGCAGGGGGAGGGGCAGAGGGAAAGAATCTCAGACTCCCGGCTGAGCACAGAACCTGAGGCAGGGCTCATCTCATGGACGCTGAGATCATGACCTAAGGCAAAATCAAGAGTGGGGACGCTTAACTGACTGAGCCACCCAGGTGCCCCAACTGGAAGTTTTCCCTAAAGATCTGATTAGACTTAAGTTAAATTTTTTGGCAAGAATATTTCATAGAAACCTAATAATTCCACTCCTGCATCCATACCCAAGAAAAATAAAAGCACATAGCCACACACACAAAAAGTCTTGTTACAAGAATGTTCATAATAGCTTTATTTACAATAGGGCCAAATTGGAAACAATTCAAATATCTGTCAACAGAAGAGTGGATAAAGAAAGTGCAAAATATTCATATGGTGGAATTCTACTTAGTGTTAAAAAGGAATTAACCAGTGATACATACATCAATAGGGATAAATTTTTAAAGCATTGTAGTGACACCATATATATATTTACTCCATCTCTTCATAAATACGCAAGTATAAAATATAATATTCAAGGAGGACAGTTTTAGGGCTGTGCTGCCCATACAGTTCTCTAAATCAAGCCATTGTCACAAAGTTATGGTGCTTAGATCACACTTGATTTTTTGGGGTGGGGAGTTCTTTGGACAATTCATTAAATTTAACTTTGGCCTTAGCCACGTACTGAGGGTCATCATGAGAAATAATTAAATGAAACTCACTGTCTGGGGCAGAGATGAGAAATGTCTTTTTTATTGCACCTTGCCTTCTTTATGAGGACACACTGGAGGAATTTCTCCCGAGTGAGGTTTGTTTTCCATGTCCATATCTTCCTTTTATCTTGATTTGCCCCTCTCTTTTATCCTTTGGAATCACATATATGTCATAAACCTCTTCAGAGACATTAGGGAAAGAGTCCAGGTATAAATGAATAAATAAATAGATTAAATGCTTCAAATCATGAGGCTACAAAGAATTATCATATTTCAGTAATATAGTTTCTGGTGAGACAATATCCTTTCAACTTGATTTATAGTTTAACGTTAGGATAGAACACGTTTCCATTCAATAAATGTTTTAATGATCCTTTTTCCATATCTTTCCTTAAAGAGAACTTTTGGAAGATTACAGCTTTAAGGCACTGGAATATTTAATAAAAAGAAGACTTCATAAAACAGCACATGTATCACAAGGAAAACATAAATCCCACCCAGTCCCTGGAAACGTGCAATGCCTTGGCGCTGCAGGGCCTGTGTTCTTGCTGGTTGAGAGAGAAGAGAAGGACTGATGGTCAGTCCTGCAGCCAATGTGAGAGGTGGCTCATTTAAGGAAACCTGTCGTGAACCATTTTTATAAAGTAAAACATCCTTTGGCAACGCAAATGTGCACCTTGCCTCCCACCACAACACCTTAGCCTGCCATGTGAAAAAAGCTGTTACAGTCTAGGATTTTGTACCTCAGGTTTTCTCAAAGTAAGATCCGCCATTCTAAAAATGCAAATGCAAAAGCCTCAACCCTCTAGATGATGCCAAAATTTCTTTTTGTAGGATGTTGTTTCATTACATGGTATGATTAAATCACCGTCAATGAAGCAATAATCCCTCTGGGAATTAATGAGGACAAAGCCCTTTAGTGAGCTTTCAGATTCTCACGTCCAACCAGAAGACTCATGGGCCCCTCTCCTGAGGCCATGCACTTGCCGGCACCGGACAGTGCTGTGCCGTCCTTGGGCTCTGTTCCCTGCCCACAGATCCAGGCGTGACAGGAGTGGCTGGCACTGAGTAGGGGGCTGCACTTCGAAAGAGCCCTGCTGGGGCCAAACAGGGAGGCTCTGCTTATCACAGCAGATTCCCATCTGCCTGGCTCCTCATCCCTCTTCCACCCTGCAAGGACACTTGACTTCTTTGTGATTTTGTGGGTGGGAGGGTCCATGGGAACTTTTTTCTCATTCTTTCCCAAATTTCTCATCTTTTGGGATCAACATCTTCTCACTCCTCACTTCTACATAGGACTTTCTTTCTAGTTTATCCACTGCTCCCACACTGCCCTTCTTTCTCACAAGAGTAAATCAAACTTTTCATCTTCAGAGGTCTAAGTTTAATTTTGAGGAGAAATATTAGACTGCCTATAAAAAGATGTCTATGATTTTGTAATTCTTACCATGCTCTCAGGTTTTTTTATTAAAAAATATAACTTCAAAATTTTATGTTTTCTAGTGATCTAGTGATCTAGTATCTGGCAAGAAATGAAATAATAGCTCAGCTTTTATTGAGCACTTATTATGTGCCAGACATTCTGAGCACTTGACACAGTATTCAATCCTCAGGACAATGTTACGAGGCATTCATTCTCATTTTTACAGATGAGATAAAGAGGCATGAGAACCAAAGGTCAAACAGCTGCTAAGTATTAGGGAATGAAAACTAGGGAGTCTGATTCCATTGTATTATATTGATTTCAGGAATCTGACTCTGGTGGGTCACTGGTCTAGGTTAGAGTCTAGAGAAGGAAAGATTTGGCTCATGTCTCTCCAAACTCAGAAGTCTGATCAGGTCAAGTGCCTGAATATGCCCATCCCACCACTGCTCGAAGATGATTTTATTTTTTAATAGTCTCAAAAATAGTAGAACAGGTCCAGAAGGTTACGGATAAGAAAAAGATAGCCACCCATCTTTTACAGGATACCTCTTTAGGGAATAGGAAAACATTTCCTTCCTAATTAGAGGAGTCTCCACCAGATCTGTCATCCAGTCTGACATGTTTTAGAGCATTTTGGGTTAACTTAAAAGTGCAGTTAGTAGCCCAATAAATGAATTGAACTTGATAGGTATTTACATTTATCTTTAGCTCACCAAAAAGCTTTAAAATCCTAAATCAATAGTTCTAAAACTGTAATCCCTGGACTATAGCATCAACATCACCTGAAAACTCATTAGAAATGTAAATTCAGGGGCCTCACCCCACACCTACACCTACTGTTTCAGAAGTTCTAGGGGTGGGGCCAGGCAATCTGAGTTTGCGCAAGGCCCCAGAGTGATTCTGATATACCCTACAGTCTGAGGACCGTTGCCCTAAACCACAGTGGCATAAAGAGCTGAGGCAGGACTTGGCAATCTCTCAAGAGGTAATAGTAGGTTGGAATTGGAAGGGATCTTGGCCATGACCTCCCAGGGCTGGATTCTCTTTTTCATAGATGAGAAAATGGAGGCTCAGGGAAGTGGAGTGATTTGCCTGAGACCACACAGCAAGTTAATAGACAAAATGGACTTGAATCCAATTTTCCTGACTCCAGGTCTGAGGCTTTTCCTCCAGCACCAGTGCTCATTTGTCTTCTGATGGTTATATTTTCTTCAGTGACAAGTTCCCTCTCACCTGTGTCTGCAGTCTCTTCATGGGGGGAATCTCATTAAAATGGTTGCTGAGTTTGCTCCCCTGAATCTTTCTCCTCCTGACAGAGGATCCACCTGAGAAGGTGAATGAGCAGGTACTGCCATGGGAGATTCACTCTTTCACGTAATCTTGTGTTGAGGGTGTTGAAAATGTCCAGTCCAGTGAACACTCTTTAGAATTCCTGACACTCAATGTTTTGAGAGCTTGTAGAAGAACTGACAACCATTGTCTAAAGAACCATAGGATGAACATTTAAATCATTAGTTATAAGGATAGTCAGGGAATACAAAAATCCTAAATGATGTCTTTTATTTATTTTTTTAAAAGATTTATTTATTTATTTGAGAGAGAGGGAGAGCTCAGAGGGAGGAGCAGAGGGAGGGGGAGAGGGACTCTTAAGCAGACCCCGCACTGAGCACAGTCTGACTAGGGGCTTGACCTGGGGCTCCATCTGGGCTCCATTTGGGGTTCCATTTGGGCTTGATCTGGGGCTCGATCTGGGGCTCAATCTCACAACCCTGAGTCGAAACCAAGAGCGTGCCACCCAGGTGCCCCCTAAATGATGCCTTTTAGATAGGGTTTCTAGCTTTCTGAGTTTTGCCAAAACTTTTAAACATAATAGAAACATGAAAAGACAAGTTAGTTAACTTTCCTGTGACTCAGTTTCCTTGTCTAAAATAATGTCTCACTTAAAGAATGCTATGCAAATTAGGTAAAATGATATACGCAAAGCTGGGTCTTTCACATAAAGTAGATGTCTAAGAATGGTTAGTTCATTTTCCCTCCTTTTTTCCTGATCTTGCTGGTGTTAATATCTGATAGCTGATTGGAGGTACAGTGCAATTATTAATGACTTTTCAAAAAACTAACATAGGAGCAATTCATTTTGTTCCAGAAGAAATTGGTGATTGATGTCTGATGTCTCCTTTTCATTTTTCCCTGTGGTTGTCCTAAGGGATTTCCTTGTTTTATATTAATTGGATTCATACGCCTTAACCTTTCCTTCATCATCTTCCTTCATGGGACAGGAAAAAAAGGATGATAAACCCTACCACAAGAGAGCAGGTCATCTGTTTGGCTTCAAGAGAGTAGACACAAAGAGACTAACCATATCCTATGACCTTGGGGTACATTGGTAATTTTTAGGCTAATAATTCAGGTCCATGTTGAATTAAAGAAACTTTATCACATGTGATCATCCAATGGCATGTTTTGGATAAGCATGAGAGAAATACAGGATAAAAATCATCCCTTGAATTGTGTTATGTTTGTCTACAAAGTTCAAGCATGGATTTTGTATTTTTTAAAAGAATATAAATTTTAAGACTGTAGAAATTGGGCTTGGCATATGCCAAGCTGGCCTTTTCTTAAAAGTCTGTCTGTGAATCTTCACCTATCATTTCACTTACCTTCTGGCTTTTTGTTTTGCTGATATCACAGATATCATTTTTCTATAAAACAACATTGCCCAGTGTGTGTTTTCCAACCACTGGGGCAGGCTGCCTGACCCGCAAACCCAATTCCTTGGCTACTGTTAGAATTTCTTAATATTCACCATTACAGTCTGTGGAATTAGGATTCACAACAAACTACAGTGGTTTGTGGTAACATACTCTGTTCCCCGCTGGGTGTCCAAGAAGGCTTTTGGACTACCCAGTCAATATTCCAGCTGCCTTGCAAGATTTATCATGGAAGCAGCTGTTCTGTGTTGTTGTTTAAGAAAAGTATATATTCTTCTTCCACTTCACGATGTACTAATTTGGTTATTCAAACGCTGACACTGCCTACCCAAATGCTAGGTCAAACTCTACCAGTTAGTTTCGATGCTTTCCAATGGAAATACACTTCTCGAATAAAAATATAATTGACAAAAGTTCATAGAAATGGATGGTTATTCAACTCCAGGAGACTGAGGGAAAAGAAAATCACCTTTGTGAGGGTTAACTTTCTCAGAATCAGATATTGGTCCAAGCTACTGTTTCATGTCCCCCACCCGGCTGCCAGCAGGGCAGTGAGAGAGGTGAGGGCGATGCTGGAGATAACTGGTGGTTTCTCATGCAGTTCTGTTTACCGCGGAGAATGGCTCAGATTCATGGGGTGGCTCATCTGTTTGTTTCCCAGGAGTGTCCTCCTCATCAGGTACAAATGACTTGTTGTTCCCCCCGTCCCGTCTGCCTCCTTGGTGACGGATAGAGGAGAACTGTTCCCTGTGCTCTGGGACTCTAATGTGATCTGGGTCGTGCTGGTGGCAGGAGGGGAGGGAAGGGGGGGAAGGCATCGAGGGGAACAAGGGGAAGTTAACACTAGGGGAACTCCAGTCTTTCTTGGAAAAGAAAGTGTGTTTGTGTTCTAGGGCTAGTGCCCTTCTCTAACAGCTGCTATAATATTGATCTAGCCATGATTCAGGATTCGATGTTAACATCACCCTCGTCAGTGGGAAAGTGAGCCAGGGAAATGGAGAACTCAGTATTTCTTCTGATGCAGCAACTCAAAGGAACTAAATATTACAAGGAAAGTGGAGGAAAGAACTCCACTTCTTTGAGTCTCAGAGCAGATACAGAAGCCTTGAAATGAATAGTAATACTTCTGGCTTTTACAGCTCCCCTAAAGGAGTTACAGGAGTGACTGTACATTAGTCAGAATCACCCTGTCAGGGGAGGAGATCCCAGGATACATATTAAGCAGGAGGAAATTAAGGCAAGAAGATTAGCAACTTACCCAGATTCCCATGCTCATACCACTGGCAGAGCTGGGAACTCACAACGCCTCATTTATCCCATGACCTGTGGGTTGGATGGATGGATGGCTACCTCATGGGTGTTTGTGGGACACTCTGAAAGCTCATGGCTCTCAGCCCTCAAACATTTCCACTATTTGCTTGTTAGCATGCCTTGAATTTCCACCACTAGCAAGATAAGTGTTTGAATAAGTTATTGTATCTCTACAAGAATGCCCTTTAAAGATTCTATTAATAACCACCATGCTTTGAGGGTCTACTATGTGTTATCTAATCACTTTTTATGCAATATTTCTAATCCTTGAAATAGCCCTGCCAGGTAAGTATTAATATCTTAATTTTACAAAAGAAGCAACCAGGGGCCATTAGAGTTCAAGGAACTTGCCCAAGGAGGAAAATGAAGCTCAGAGAATTTAAATAATTTGTTCCAGGTCACACAGATAAGAAGTGCTTAAGCCCAAAACTGAGGGATGTCAGGGTCCCAAGCTTGTCCTCTTCTATGGAGCCATGCTTCTTCTTTTAACCTTTTCCAGGGGAAACTTAAGCCAGCTGCACTTTAACATGACAAGTTTATCAAAGATGAACAGACTAATCACCTCGTAAACCAGAGTGAGATTGAGAGAGAGAGGGAGAGAGGCAGGTGGTGGGCTTCAGGGAACTGGGTGGAGATGAAGAGGGGACATGGCTAATCTCAAAGACACACTTTGCCTCATTCATCATCAGTCGTGCCTGGCACCTGCCAGGTTTACTTCTGGGTGAGCGTGCTGCTGTCTGATGCTGCAATCCAGCTTCTTAGGCACCTGCCCATTCAGGAGAGAACCCCCTAAGTGGCCCTTTCCCCTCATTACAGCCTTCCTATGCAGATGGATATGGTTGCAACAAACTTTATCAGACAGAGTGTTCTCCTTAATGCTTGGCCAATGTTCCATTGCCATCGAGACTATGAGCTGCTCCAGGGCAAGGACTATGTCCCACTCATGTGTGAGCCACCATTACAGTGTCCTGACACATATGAGGTATTCCATAAATGTTTGTATGAAAGAACAATTAGGGAAGTGTTGATAATGACCTCATTTTACTTGTTAGCTGTATCCCAATGGCCGAGCGAAGATGAAAAATGCGATGTTGAAGCAAGAAGTATTTTATTCATTCAATAATATTTATTAAGAGCAAGGTATTGTGGGAAATAGAAAGATCTGGAAAACTCTCTGGTGGCACTTACATTGTATTTGAGGAAACAGAAAAATAAAGAACAGAATATAACAGAAATTAAGGTGTCTAAGAGTAGAATTGAATGAATACAGTGTGGTTCAGAGGCAGCATGGCAGAGTAACTGGTTAAGTCAGTATGAAAAATGTTTAATAGAGAAGATGACATATACGACCTTGACCTTGAAGGGTAAGTAGAAAGAGGACCGGAATCACTGGGAGGAGCTATTCTGACTGTATAAATAAGGTCAATCGGAGGTGACTTCATTTAGAGGAATGGCAAATAAAAAAAAATACATTAGAGGATAGAATATATGGGAGATGTAGTAGCAGATGAGAGAGAAAAAT
The DNA here is from genome assembly GCF_054177405.1 of Leptonychotes weddellii. Taxonomy (NCBI): domain Eukaryota; kingdom Metazoa; phylum Chordata; class Mammalia; order Carnivora; family Phocidae; genus Leptonychotes; species Leptonychotes weddellii. The sequence continues at coordinate 117,032,159 of NC_138369.1, read as the reverse complement.
AATTTATGGAGAGCCTTAACCCTTATTTTAGAGGAAGAAGGGAACCAGTGAAAGTTTTTGAGGAGGAAAGCAACGTGATCAGACTTGTATTTCTGAGCCACCCTATAGATGAAATGGAAAGGAAATTGCTCTGTGAAAGCAGGCAGGCTAAGTGATTTCTTGACCATTTTCTTTGATCCCAGGGTAAGAGTCCTTTGCAACATTTACTTTGCAGAGGCCATAAAACCATATCAAACTGAATCATGCACTATCATCCTCTAAGTTTCTGGTTCCAGTGGGCCTGATGCAATGCTAAGGTTTACTGAAATTTCAGGTAATCAGAGCAGGAGGGAAATCATCTTAGCAAACACAGGCCATTTGTGTGGAACACCAGATCAACTCACAATCAAAGTCTGTGTCAAGGAGAGTGAGAAGCATCACCAGGCAGGTTGTGGAGAGCCCTCCTATTTCCAGTACACCATGTCCAACTGAGTGGGGGTCCATTTGTCTCACCCAGGACAGTAAGGACTTGAGACCCCTTCTGCCATGAATCTTGGCACCTTGGCCCCAGGAATACGTCCGCTGGTTTGGGTAGTTTGTGTTTTTGTTCCATCAGGCATAATGCTGCTGAGCACTTAGAGGCACATTTTCTGCACAGTGTGTAGGGATTTAGAGGCACAACTCCCATTCACGTTAATGGGAATCCCGCCAGGAAATCTCCATGCCGGGCCACACTGAAAATTCACCCCTGATTGTTCTGTTTGATTTGTTTCACCTGTGTCTTCCTTTGGTCTGCTCTGAGGATGTTTGTGGGCTCGTTAGTGCCGGCCTGTACTCAGTGCTGAGTCTTAATCCCATGTAGAAGTGGGGAGATTCAGAGGCGTCTTTATTGCTGAAGGAAGGGGCATACCTGGCTGGGTTTTACTGTGGTTTTGTTTGAAGCTATAGCGGTTCTAAGAAAGCCAAGCATCCCCTGGATGTTGCTCTCAGGACAGAAATATGCTCTTTTTCAAAGGTGAATTTTGTTGTGCTCAGCGTAGGAGTGAGAAAAAGAAAGCAAATCCTCAAATGATGGGGAGACCCTGAAGCTACCCACCTGGGGATTCAGGACACAGTGGAGCCTGATCCTGAGGAGACGCAGGCTGGTCAAGTGCCCTTGCATGGAGAGAGCCCAGCAAGGAGAAATAAATGATCTCACTCTAGCACATGGCTCAAAAGAGTGAGGACCCTTCTCCTACCATTAGACAAATATGGACTTCTGAGGGTAGCAAAGATTATTGCTAAAGGTCTTGAGCTGTTATGCATTTTTCTCTAAAATATATAACTTCTTTAGTATTTTATTTCAGAGTGGCTTGATTTGCTCTTGACCTGTTAGGTACCACGACATGCTGATTATTGGATTTTTCTCTTCGTGATGTTGGAACGTGGTAAGCAGGTCTGACACCAGGACTCAGCTGACAAGTTGTTTCTGTCCTTGGCCACTGTCACGTGTCCTGTCTGATGTTCATGCTGATCTGAGCACCATTTGTCTTTATGCCTTTTCCATATGCTCTTGTATATACACAGTTAATGAGACCTAAAGATGTGAGCTCTGGACTCTTCCCTGGAAATCAATGAAGTACATTTAACCAAGACTTGGGAGACTTGACTTTAGATTCAGTATAGAACTCTACCTTACAGCCCCTTCATCATGTAAAAATGTGAATAAGACTATGGACTCTGGAGTCAGACTGCTAGGGCTGGCATCCACTGTGTGCCCATGAACAAATTATTCAACCTCTCCAAGTCATGCTTTTCACCTGTGTAAAATATAGGTAATAATAGTGCCATGAAGTGGGCACAGTTCAATGAGATAATCCATGCAAAGAACTTAGTACTTTGTCTCCGTCATAATAAGAGCTCAAAAAGTGATCATTATTACTAATTATCGTTACTTCTGCAACTCCAAATAATGCTGTGGGTATTTTATATGTAGAAGCAGAAACAATTTAAAGGGGCTTTAAGTATGCTACTTTTCATTCCTTGTCTTCATCTTCACATAAGGTGTTCTTTAAGAAAAAAATTTAAAAGTTAGCTTGAAGAATTAGAAGAAGAAGAAGAAAAGGGGGGGAGGAAAAGGGACAAGGGAGGAGGGGGAGGAGAAGACAACATTATGTATACATATAACATTCCATGGTTTACTCTTAGCAACCATGGGTGATAGGCCAAAATGATATACTGCCCTCATTTCACAGGTTAGGAAACTGAATCACAGGATAGCAAATAGCTTCCTAAATGCACATAGCTAGTATGTGATGTAGCTGAGATTTAATCTCAATTTTTCTTTCTCTAAATACAGTGTATTTTATACTTGCAGGGAAAATGCAAAATGGAAAGGAAAAAAATAAGATTTCTGAGCAAAGGAAATGAAGAAAAAAAATCTGGGAAAGTTGATGTAATTCACTATCAGAAGACGCCAAACAGCATTATTCTGATGCCCTTGTAAAGCCAATGATCTTGGACGTGTAAATGTTTAATTGGAAATGATTTGGAAAAACACAATTCTCATTATGCAGTAGCAACCTGTTCCCTTAAGGATAATTTCACTCTTAAATGATCTCAAATTCTACCAAAAAGATATAAGCAAGAGTATTGTACTGCAGCCTTCCCAAGGAGTAGCATCTCATCTGCATTTTTATCATCATCATGAACTATTTATTAAGAAACAAATTGCCTGCAGGGGTATGCTAAAAAACTGTCCAAACAGACCTTGAAAATCTCCTGCAACTCATCTTTGTTTCTGCAAGTTAATAATCTAATGCAATTCCATAAAAGTAGATACATATACAAACAAAATAACATTAAACCAAATGGGTCAACAATAAGCAAGTTACACTGCATAATTCAGAGCCTCTGGATCTCTGTTAGGGATTTTATTTTTCATGCCAGGTTTGAGTCTGAACGACTTTCTGAACTGGAAGGAAAAGCAGCAAATTGTGTGAAGACTGCTTATTTTTTCAGCCTCTTAAGGACTGGTCTGAACCCTTACCTTGCCTTGTACCTCAAGCACTTGTCATAGAGTTGATACATACTAGATGGTGGGTAAATGAAATTGGGCAAATCAAGTGAGATAACAGGATAGGTACACAATTAGTTGGAGCTATATTGGCAGTGGAAAAATTGCTAAAATGTCCTGAAAGTCTGCACTAAAGAGGCAATTGCATTAAACAAAGGAGCTTGACCATTATGTCACACCTGGTGAGTCTCCATGGCAGTCTAGCCACACCACTGAAACTCTAAATTGCTGGGCAAAGGAAAAGTAAGAACGTCCCTAATACTCATTCCTGAGGGAGGAATAGAGATTTTTAAAATTTATACTAAAAAATTTAATCAAATTTTATTTTTAATAAGATTATTACCTAGTGAAATTAGATGTGAAGAGCTCACTTTATTTTGTAGAAAGTTCAGTTTATAGATTAATTTGCCAACAAACTAATTCTTTGGCCTCCATCAATCAGTTAGATGTGATGTGAAGGAGGGTACCGCAGACTGATCCTTAGAGAAGAAAGCTAGAAAGAATTTTTCTTGCACGAATTATCCACCTCACTTAACTCTTAACCTTCTGGTTCAGAAAGCCATTCAAATGAAAACTTTAATGGAACTAAGTGAAAGACAAACTGTGTCCTCAAAAGTCCCTGTAATCTTGAGTTTGAGGGCTCCTCAGTGTTCGAGAATCCCATGATTCTTTTCTCTTTATCTGCCCTAGAGTTTTGAGTCACTCCTAAGAAGCAGTATTTCCTCTCCTTCGATACATGTCTGTATTTCATGCCTTCTCTTTGGATGCCATGTCTTAACTACAGCTACACTTGAAACCAGTTTGGCCAAGCTGACTGATGTAGTGATTATGGGGCAGAAGAGTTCCATTAGCCTGCATGCCAACTCATACGCAACATGGAGGTAGCTGCAGGGGCCTTGGTGGCTCCTAGTGAGAGGTGGGATTGTTAAAGCATCATCTTGGGTGGAACTAGAATTCCCAGAAAGACTCATCAGAACTAGATGGTCTTCTGTTAGATCTTGATCTTGTTTCAAAAGCTCTCTGTAACAAGAGAAAATGTACTTGCTACCAAATGTGTATACTTTCCCTTTCCTGTATAGGGTACACCCACTGAAATGAAGATAATTTGGCCAAGTTCATCATTTTGCACACACACACACACACACACCTACAAACATTCCAGTCCTTGTCCTTTTGCCAAAGACCTTTCAGTTCTCCCCTGCACCCCGCACCCCACCAAGCAGGGAAAATAGTTCCCAATGAAATTTTGCTATTGACTCCACTCTTGTTATTTGGTTTGCTTTAATAAACATTGAATTTACACATAATAGGGGGATGAGGTTCAGGACAGATAGACAGTAAAAGTTCCAGCAGAGAGTGACCCAAAACACAAAGTGGCAACAGTATTGCAGTTAGAGAGGAGCCTTATGTTCTTCTTCTTCTTTCATCCAATGGCCAGTGGTTTGGGAATCCAGTGCTCCCATACCAACTTTTGAATTGCAGTGAATGTTTTCATTACTGAATTTAATCAGAGATCAGAACCAATTTAGAGAAATAAGGTTGATAGCATAAATTTCTCTGACCTATCTTGGTTTTTCTTATTTCTTCAGTTATGACATCACTATCCCTTTATCTCTCTGAGTACCATGGATAGCAAGTCTTAATCTTAGCCAAAAAGATGTAAAACTGAAAGATTGGAAACTTATTCACTAGTTCACGATGTTTCTTCCCCCCCATAACTGATAGTTGAGCACTTAATCTCTACTAAATAACTCCTTTTTATATGTTATTTTACTTAATCCTCATAAGAATCCTAAGAGGAGATACTATTATTTTGCAGATAATCTAGAGAAATGAAGTAATTTACCCAAGGCCACATAGATCATAAATGACAGATCCAGGATTCTAACCCAGACAATCTGCGTCCAGAGGCCCCATGCTTAGCTGCTTTGCTATGTTTGTTTGTTTGTTTGTTTGTTTGTTTGTTTTTTAAGGCTTTATTTATTTGACACAGAGAGAGATCACAAGCAGGGGGAGCAGCAAGCAGAGGTTGAAGCATATTCCCTGCTGAGCAGGACAACCGATGTGGGGCTTGATCCCAGGACTCCAGGATCATGACCTGAGCTTGAAGGCAGACGCTTAACAAACTGAGCCACCCAGGTGCCCCCTCATGTTGGTTTTTTATTCTCCATCTAGCCATTACATTCTCATCTCCAACATACTTAAGTGTTTATAGATCTGGGCCTCCTACTAGATTTTAAATATTTTGAGTCTAAGGATTATGTCCTTAAGCCAATGTGTAATTCCTATAGTACTTCAAACATAGTAGGTGCTCAATAAATTCTTATTCAATCAAATTCATTCCTTATAAAACCCTTCATAACCTACATGTTCTCAACATACTGATCGATTAGCTCGAAGTCCTCTTTCGAGCTACCAACTGATTCTTTAAACTGTCCCCTAGACATCTCCAATTGCATGTCCTGCAACTGGTGCTCCAAAGCAATTTGTCTCAGATCCAGCTCGGCACCAGCACCTTCCCCCTTCCCCCATGTAGTTCTCCTCTGTGTTCTCTCTGTCTATGGCATCTCTCTTCACATGAGGCCAGTTAAAAACTTAGGAGTCGTTTTCCACATCTCAATTTTTAACACACTTTCCCCATCATCCAGGAAAAATGAAGTCCTTTTAGAAAAGGTATCACACATTTTATCACATTTTCATATTCATTCTTTCCTTTAAAATACATGTATTGAGCACCTGCTCTGTTCCAGGTGCATTTCTAAGGACACAAAGATACAAAGTTGAATAACATGAGGCCATTCTCTGAGAAGACATAATAGAGTGATCAGGGAAGAGGTTGGATATAAAGATGGATTATATTCTGCTACCTTAGAGAGAATATAGCTTCATAAAGCAGGATTTTAAAAAATTGCCAATGTCTGGCACGGTTTCTGACACATACTAGGTGATATATATGAAGGTTTAGATAATAAATGAATTAAAATACTACCTATATGGTATATTATGGTACTGATGCTAACTCCCATCTAATTATTTGACTTTGGTTTATTCTATGGTAGGTTGTCGGGTGTCATCTCTCAATCTAAATTATAAGCTGTCTGAATAAGGGGTTGGATCTGTAGACCTGCACAGTTCAGGCCAGTCAATAGGTGCTCCAGAGTTACTGAATGGAGGGGACACAGGGGTCTTTTGGTAGAAAGTACCAATTTGGATGGCAGTCATGGGACACTTATGACCCTTTTTATTTTAACTTCCGTTCTGTGCTATGTTTCAGTGAAGGGTCATTAACGTTAGGTTGGTCTTCAGGGTTTTCCACCTGGATTATTTTATTATAGGGCTGAGGTTAGGAAACAGCCAGGTTAGGACAGGACCACTCACTGAATTGAGAAGGCCACAGGCTTCTTTTGAGTCAGGATTGGAGCCCCATTTAGTTAAGTGATAGATAAACAGTAAGTGGAAGGCAAGGAAATGCTTGATGGTATCTGCCAAACCTGCCCCTTCTGTTTGCAACTCAGATTTGTTGCAACCTCACACAGGTATGGGACGGTGGAGAGGGAACCAGTCAGGTTATGTATTTATTTATTTACTACCAGGGGCAGGAAGATCCTTTTTTCCCGTAAGCAGCTTAAACAAATAACACATTGGAGAGAGAATTGCCAACACTGTTTCCTATAAAAGATATGTGAACTGGTTCTAATAACGCCGACGGTTACCTGACACACATTCTTCCTATAGTGTTTTAACAAGCTGGACTATTTTTAGGGAAATTCTTTGCCTTGAACTAAATTTATGACCTTAAAGTCTTCTCGTCTATTTTTTGTGTGTGCGTGCTCCAACGTGGTCCAATTTATAACTGACACCTTTACTACCTACCAGCATATCGGTTTCATCTCCCAGAGGAAGAGAAAACCAGACCCTGTGACTAGTGAACTGGATTGAAAATCTAGTCTAATGCTGACAGATAAATGCACTAATTTTCTTCTGTGACCGGTTCTGCATTGCAGGGTGAGCCTGCTTCTAACAACTCCCTCAAAAGGCTCTGTAACCCGTCCAAAAGATGATGTCAAGTGCTACAAGGACCCAGGTCAGCCCTGCATCATAGGTAACAGTTACCCCAGTGATAAAGTTACCAGGCAGGTTTTGAATGAGATTGTGTTTTTAAATGAAAGACTGGCTGGAAATGTAGACTTGGACCAAGCATTAATAGAGGAAAATTTGAGACAAACAGAGGTTAGCGTTTGGTTTCTTTGTGGTGTTCAGCAAAGGTCAGGAAAGGTTCTAAAACAGAAGGAACCCAAAGTTTCAATGAGGAGTTGTGGTATTCTATTAATACATGAGCTTGTAGCCTAGACAGAGTGAAATCTGGGTTGAGCCAAGAGCTGTTTTGTGACATGGAAGCTCCGGTCATTCAGCTGGAACTGGTCACTTACTTTGGATAAGTCCCTGAGCAGTTGAAGACCCGCTGAGTGTCTTGTTTAATTTTATTCTAAGGGTGAAGTAACGCCCTTCCATCCCCATGCCAACTGCTGAGGTCCAATGGGGAGGGAAGGCATAAACAGCAGGCATGGAACCCGTCAGATAGCCTTACAGATTAACTTTCTGGTTTTCCTCCTTTACTACCAGAGTCATGGCTGTGGAGGCAGCTCGTGAATCAACCGGAGCCCAAATGGCAACCATGTTCCCATTATCCATCTGTTGTGTTTCCTCACAAAGGTTTAAGTACAAGATTGATCGTGCATATCTGACAACATGAAGTACCTCTGAGTAAAGAAACTAGAAACAGTTTCTCACTCTGCACAAAAGAGAGAGGACATATATCCAGAAGACAAATGGTGAAAATCCAAGCCATAAGGACATAGAGGATACCTGTGTTAGTAAGAAGGAAAGGAAGCCTTGAGAGATCTGGAATTTGCAATATACAGATTGAAAGTGCCGAGACGAAGTTGACTTAGAAAAAAATACAGCTCTCTTTAAAGCAAACGTAACTAGTGAGAAAGCGTGTCCCACTGAAAACAAGCTTTATGTAGAGAAAAGAATTTTAAAAGCACAAACCTAAAATTAAACTAACTACAACTCAAAGGAAGAACCAGATTGTTTGCTCCAATGAAGAGTTTATTACTGTTGGCATAAATAAAGCTAAAATATTTTCAATTTTAAAGAGACAACAAAAACTGGGAACGGTGTTTTGTGGATGGTAATCACCACGGGGATTGAAAACACAGAAGCTCTGAGCGTCTGTGCTGTTGGGCTCCTCTCTGTGCGAGGTGGGGAGTAGACTCACTGACACTTGCTGCTGCAAACCCAGGAAGGCAGGCTTACTGACGCTCCACCAGCTACTGCCCAGCCTGCTCTGCCCCGGCTGCCTACACAAGCCCAGCCTCGCCCAGGACAGCCGGTGGGTCCGCTACGGTAGACGCTAACTCTGTATCCTTCCTCAGTGCCACCGGTTTCTTTCTCTGTGACCTTCCTTGTTTGCAAAGAAAACTGTTTTGTCGATGAATCTGGATTCCATAGGATTTTAGGAGGGTCTCCTTTCTCTCCCTCTTCATCCTAGAAGGTGACTTTGGAAGTAGAAAGGAAGAGAGAAGAGAAAAGTCAGAAAAATAATAGGGTCACAGATAGTGCTTTACCTCTGAAATCTCTTTCCCATACTTTGTCTCATCCAATACTACCCTACGAGGTGATAGGGCAGGTGTCCTTAAGCCCATTTTGCAGATGATGACCCTGAGGCTCAGAGAGGTTAAGTGTTTTGCCCAAGCTCACACAGCTGCTAAGTGAAGTCCAGGGCAAGAACATGGACACCCAATCTTGTACTTTTTCCAGGACACATCAGATTTCATCACAATAAGCATATGCCACTTCCTACAAAGAGCTCTGGAATAATATGGATGACAAAACGTGGTTTTCTGTTCTTGTTTGCTTGTGTATATCGTTACTGCTGCTTTACTTTCACATTTCAAAGTGCTTTATTTATTATCCATTTCTTGAGAGGCACGTTATTATGTTTTTATATGTTTTTATTTAGATAACTATAGCTTTTAGTTACTTGCTACTTATGTGCCCTTGGGATTTCTCTATAGATAGATACATAGATACATAGATGTCAAAAAGAGATATATATGTATAGACTCTTTGGTATTGACAGTAACATATTCATTTCTATTTGTTTCCTAAAGAAATAGTTTTACTTGATAGTATTTTGTGCTTTTCTCTAAAGCTCATTCAAAACTTATGCAAATTGCTAATGTCCACAGATTTCCGAAACAAGAGTTTAGGAGGCAATCTTCACCACCGTATACCCAGTATCTTCCAGTGATTTTAAAGTTTCACTAGAGGGCACTCCCACTTCATGGCCAGAAGGCAGCAAGGACAAAGGACCATAGTGGTCTGGATGCTTAACTCCTTGTACCTACTATTTTGTTTTCTTTCTCACTCTCTCTCTTCCTCTTTCTCACCCACTGTATAAAGAACGGAGTGAAATTATACAGATCTTCCTTTAAACATACAAATAGAAATGAACTACATTGAAAAACTAACAGACATCTACTACTGTGAATTGTGGTTCACCTTATGACATAGAGCACATCTTAGAAATCTGCCCTGAAGGTTTGGTTGTCAACCTAAATAAGAGTACAAGATATAGCATGAGATGTTAGCTTAGTACATCAAGAAATATGTCTTTATTGGGCAACTTGGAGGGGGTGGGGAATTGTTGCCCAGCACTTATTTCCAACTTGTAAGATCTTCATGGTTCATCTTTTCTGGTAAATCTTTGGGTAAACCCAAATTGCAAAGGTATGTGGAAAGGTCAGGAAGAGGGGGAATTGAAGAAAGATCCAAATGGACAATCAAATGAAATTGCTTAAGCGTAAATTAAACATTAGGCCCCGCTCCGTAGTTCATACACTTTTATGTATCAAAGATCTGTAGGTAGTTTAAATCACATATGTTAGCAAAACAATAGAGCATTTCTTGTGGGAGGAAAATAAGGTATTCCAAAGTCAGAAGGAAAGTAGCCTATTGCCAAGTGTAGAACCCCACAGAGCCCTCGGGCTTGAAGTTTTAAACTGATCTCAACCCTTTGGGGGTTTGAATTTCTTTACTGTTGGCAAAACACAACTTCTTGCTTCAAAGAGAAATGGCATTAAGAAGGCCTATTACATAGAGATTCAAAAGACTTCTTGGATACCAAATCACTATTACAAAACACCATTTTGATGAGTTTAGTAAAGATTAATCAGAAACATATGGATTAAATTTTTCTTTAAAATGATATTGGTTTGTGAAATAAGAAAAAAGTGGGGCATGGTAAAATATGTCTCAGGCTTTGCAAAGCGACCCCAAGCATTTGAAAAGTGAGTAAAAGTGCTGATGGACCCAGGGAAGCAACCAGATTTTCCCTGTGTCAACTTGAACCATCCTTATTTAAATTTAAAGGCAAAATAAACATTGTGACTTTCTGCCGTTATTATCCACAGAGAGAAACACGTATTTGCTTCTCAACCATGGACTTACAAACTTCAGTGAAAATGTAGGCTTATGTGTTTATTTCGCAATGATGCAAACTTAATTACTCATATGTCCTAAAAGGTTTCGTATTGTTTGAATAGAAGGCAGTGCTTCTAAAGTCTAAGCTGAGGATTCCTTGGGAACTTTATCTGAAATAACTAATTACTGGAATTAAATTCTTCTCTGACAGCTCTACAAGTAAAATATATGTGGCATAAAAGACCTACAATGACCATCATTGGGGAAAATTCTCACTGCAATGGGTGATACCAGGACAACTTTACTACCAATTGCCAAACCAACCAAGAGTGAATAAGCCTTAAACAAATTGTGCTTTAAAGGAATATAAGCTGAAGAGCAAAGGGAGTATAGGTAATTAGGAATCGATAAAAGAAATCACTAGAAATTGCTAGATGCTCCTGATTTTTTTCCCTCTAGTTCAAGTAATCATTTAGAAATGCCACACAATTAAAAAAAAAAAATGAAATGACAGTTGAGATGCAACTAACAGATTTCCTAAGTCATGAAATATACAAATTTTCCTTTCCCGCAAATAAATCAAGGGATATTAGAAGAAGTTGCCTTTATCTTTGGAAGAAATGTATATAATGATAGCACATTTTAATATACAAATATATATTTTCCATGATTAAATCCTTAATAACCATTTGTAGCCAGATTAGGCAAATTTAGGAAGTCCTGTCTTCAAAAGTATTTCTAGTAGATGTTATCTTTTGACACAACCAAATAAAAATGTTTTCCCCTGGGAGTGTGGTGATGAACAGTTGGTCTATAATCAAAAGGTTCTTGCTAGAAAGCATATCCAGCTTTCCTTTTAAACAGGTTACATGGAAAATAATACCAACTCCTATCAAGCATTGGATTTAGCCCGTTATCATGTGCAAATGTACCTGCCTATTAACTTCCAGATGGGGCAGGTATTTACTAAGGTGCAGGATTTCTGTCCCAGGTCATAGCTTGAGTATTCTCCCTTTCAAGGTCCCCAAAGCTTCATCTGTCACTCTTATTGTCAAATGTTCTATTTTTCCTGTCCCTGCCAGCAGTGATTTCAATTTGGGCTTGACTTCAAGACAGGCCACATTGTATCTGTGATGTCAATGGAAAGGGGATAAAAGTCATTAAAGATATTTGTTATTTTGAAAGGTTAAAAGAGTTTTTCTTGGTGGGTAACACTTTCTCTGGAAAGAACCTCAACTAATTGTCTGACCAGGGAATGGGCACCTAAGTGAGAAAAAAATATACTTAATAAAGCATTGGGGTCTATTATTTTTCTCCTTTTATTGTCCAGTGCCTCTGGGCCTGGTGGGCTTTCTGGAGGCATCTAAGCTCAATATTCCTTCAAACAGCAGAGCAATGATTACACTGCTGGGCTGATTCTCTTTCTGTCTGCCGTAGGTAAGAGATTCTTGCTTCAAACACCATTATTGTAGAAATTGTTGTGAGGGTTCTAGAAATTGTGTGTGTGTCCTTAAAAAGAGTCCCCAGAAGACAGACTCAGTGGTTCACTTAAAATACTATTTTGTTGTGCTTAATACCCACCTTGCCTAATGTCCACTGTTCCATAGCGATAGAGTAAGAAATTAAGAGTGGGGATACTTGCTAAAGGGACAATGTAAACCAAATGATTTGGGTTCTTCTCAGAAAGGTAACAATTAAAAAGCAATGAACTCAAGAACAATAGACCAAACTCACACCAACACACAACATCCAACGGTGTGATGCTTTGAAACAAGGAAGAAAAGAAGAACTGATTTGTGCCATTTACTTTTGTCAGGTTATGAGGAAGAGAACACAAAACAAAAAGACAACACTTTTTAGTTATATTAGATTTTGATTGGTTTTCAAGGACACTTGTAGATTAAGAACAATCAAAACAGAACAGGCCTATTTATACTTGAGTCGGGAAGATAAGATATTTTCTCTTGATATCGCTCACATGTGGATGGCAATGATTCTCTGACAGACACCGTGTTCTAAAATGTAGTCACCCGAACACATCTGAATAACACAAAAGAGAAAGGAACATTCTGATGTGTTGAGAAAGTTGTTTTGACAAATGTCAATGCCTGGGTCTTGCTGGCTGAGGCCTGTTGTTAACTTCCCAAGACTGTATGCACGCTATAGCTCGTGCCACTCCATCAGGGGAAATTGGACATACCCAACACAATTTCATTTCCATTTCTCTACAACATTACAAGCTTCCTTGGCAGCAAAATCACATATTCTTATCACAAAAATAAATGAGAGAAAAGAAGACATACATTCCTGTCAAGTTATGTCAAGACATATTTGGTATGTATTTCACTTTCCTATCACTGACAGCAAAGATGTCACGTATTCTTAACACAAAGTAAAGAAGTCTTTTCCTTTTTTTCCTCTGCAAGGCATCAATTTCATTTTACTCACTTACAAGCACCAGTGACAGGAAGGTGTCTTTTTAAAACAAAGCTTTAAAAAAAAGGGCAAAAAAAAAAGTTTTTGTGTTTTGCTGGATTTCTGAATGGACATATCGTACATGAATTCAATCTGACAATACCATAACAACCACAATAATAGTCATCTATCACCACTTTATTTTCCATTTTCACCATGCACATTCATTGTTCTGATTTACTTCTTTCCATGCATGTGATGGGATCTGGGTTAAAATAAGTCATGGAGATGTTCATTTTCTCTTGAGGTGTCAATGGAATAAGAAGGAAAAAAAGGGAAGAAAGACGGAAGGAAGAAAGGAAGGAAGGAAAGAAGGAAGGAAGGGAGGGAGGGAGGGAGGGAGGGAGGAAGGGAGGAATAAAAGAAAGGAAGGAAGAAGAGAGGAAAGAGAAATCAATTAGTTCACTCAAAAAGTGAGATAGATTCTTAACATGTTCAGAACAAAAATCTTAAAAGACCTAAATGTAATATACTAGGGAAAGTTAACACTGCATTGTCATCTGGACAGTTCATATCGAATGATTACCTTTTACTTCATTACATTCTACTTAATTCTGATATTTTGATAAACATGCATTAGAGTTTGATTCAGTGGAAGAATGCCTGCTTTAGCTACCTTGCTGGAAATGAGTGGAGCTCTTGCTTCCAAGAATTTACACCCAGACCACCCTCACTGGGCCAACACCACTCAGGAAAGGTGGGGGTTTCCCCAGCCAGCCTTGCTCTGTGTTCCAGAGGAGACTTTCCTGGAACACTTGGCTTATTGCTGTTTGAATGACATAGTACTCCTTTCACTTATAAATCCAAAGAGTTTAAGAGAAGTATTTTAGAGACAATTTAGTCAAACAACCTAATTTTACAGCTTAAAAATGAAAACCTAAAGCAGCTGAGATCAAACAAACATTTTGTAATCAAAGTTAAACTTAGAGGAATTAGGGCGCCTGGGTGGCTCAGTTGGTTAAGCGACTGCCTTCGGCTCAGGTCATGATCCTGGAGTCCCGGGATCGAGTCCCGCATCGAGTCCCGCATCGGGCTCCCTGCTCGGCAGGGAGTCTGCTTCTCCCTCTGACCCTCCTCCCTCTCATGCTCTCTGTCTCTCATTCTCTCTGTCTCAAATAAATAAATAAAATCTTTAAAAAAAAAAACAAACTTAGAGGAATTAGTATTTAATCTGGTAGTAATAAAGGACCATTAAGATTTCTATGGCGGGAAAGAATATGATAAATGTGATGCATGTACACCATTGTTTTTTAGATATTTGAATTTCATAGTCGAAAAAGTTTTGAGAATTCATAGATTCATTCACAGATGTGCGCACACACACACACACACACACAACAACAACAACAACAACAGTGGGAGGGACCAAATATAGTATTGCAACTTTTCTACGTGATAGTCACTGAACACTTATTAAAGTTTCATATAAAAGATTTTTAATACAAAAATTTTATAAAATTCTGAAGTTTCTTCATGACTGACATTGAAATCACTCCCTGAAGATTCTGATTCCACAGGTCTAGGTTGAGACCAGGTTTGGGGGGACTACTGATTTATTCCACCCTGTCCTCCAAAGCAGGAAGCTTTCCCCTAATCTCTGAGACATGATGGCACAGCCTCTGCTGGATGCCTGTTCCACTGGGGGCCCTTCCTTCTTGAAAGAGATTCGAAAAATCTGTGTCTGAAAAGAGCTAGAGGTTTGGGGTCCAAAGATGAGCATCACGGACTCAGCTTATTTTTTCTCACATATGAAAGAGGATTATAATAAGAAATTCCCATACCACAGGACTGTCATGATGATTAAATGGGAATATAAATGTGAAAATGTCTGTGTAAACTGTAGAACACTCTACAAATATTAGATGCTGTTAGTAGTATTCAGGAGCTGGCATTTGATTTACCAGTTCTCTCAAGGGTTAAATTAAAAACAAAATAATGTCCCTACACACACACATACACCATACATGAGTACAAAATCTCTCAAAGCTAAACCAGAGGTATTTTGCCCTGGAAGGGACCTGAGGTTATTTTTTTTTTAGTTTTCCTCATTTTAACATTGAATACCAAAGAGGCACCTTGGAATCGCACAGTTACTTCTTCAAATCCTCATCAAGAAGAAACACTACAATTGCTCTCCTTCTCCTGACTAATGTTTATATTGTAGAATTAGAAGGCACTCCTTTTTTATGAACACCAAAAGCACAGAATCCAAGGCATTGCTCATCAGCACCCACACTAACTGATCCCTACAGCATTAGGAGTGAATTCAACCTGTGTTAGAGATGAAAGGCACGTTCCACTTATAGATTCAGCTCCCCTATTTTACAGATGAAGAAACAGAGACCCATTTACTGAGGAAGAATGACTTATTCAACGTAACAACACATCTCTCAGGCCAGTGTTCTTTCTGAAATGTCAGAACCACAAAGGACTTATCCTGGTGTTCCTATCCCACCTGTGCATGCTCCTTACCATGCACGAACAACACATACATGATCACATATTCAAATATCAAACACAAATACAGCGAGGTGATACATGATAATCCTGCCTCCCTTTCTCCCTCACACCTCCCCAGGGACCAAGTACATTCGTTCTTTTGTTCCTTCCTTTGTTTCTTCTACTGATGCTTTCATTCAGCAATCAAGTGATCCTCAAATATTTGGTGAACATCTATGTGCAAAGGCAAAGCAGGAAATAGGAAAAACAAAGTCGGTGTGGAAGGGGACACTTAAATATGTGGAAAGCAAACCATCCACAGAAATATAGAGGTCCAGTACAAAATGTAAGAGTTAGAACAAGCAGCCCATTTCAGTAACCCAAAGAATGTTATAGATGAGCAGAGAGTAAATTTACAGCAGCTCAAAAAAGAAAACGTTAGTGAGAAATAAACATGCATTAAAAGCAAACAAATAAACAAGAAAAACCAGTTAATTAAGGGCTCAGGAAAATGCGAGTTCCCAGTTATCAGGCTCTGGTCTGTCTTATGCACTAATGGAGCATCAGTGACTAGAAAATGAGTTGCATGCCAAAGGTGCTCCACACATATTTGTGAACCGAATGGTATAGATATAAGATGTCCACTCCTAGAACCTAATAGGATAGGAATCTTAATCCAATATAGGTTGATCTGAGATGCCATACTTGTTCAGTGTTTGACCCAGAGCACTGGGTCTTTTCATCATGGCTGGTTTTGAAGAAATGACAGAATTTGAAGAGTGATTCTCATGTGATTTCATTCTTCAAGAATGAAAATACACCAATTTTTCAATGTTTCAATATTCTTTTTTTTAAAAGATTTATTTATTTATATGAGAGAGAGAGAGAGATCAAGTGAGCACAAGGGAGGGGCAGAAGGCAAGAGAGTCTTAAGCAGACTCCACACTGAGCTTGGAGCCCTACATTGGGCTCCATGTGGGGCTAGATCCTAGGACCCTGAGATCATGACCAGAGCCAAAACCAAGAGTCGGTTGCTTAACTGACTGAGTCACCCGGGCACCCCTCAATGTTTCAATATTCTTTTTTTTAAGATTTATTTATTTTAGGGGGGAGGGGCAGAGGGAGAGAGAGAATCCCCAAGCAGACTCCCCGCTGAGTGTGGAGCCTGAGTCAAGGCTGATCATAGGACCCCAAAATCATGACCTGAGATGAAAACTAAGAGTAGGTCGCTCAACTGACTGAGCCACCCAGGTGCCCTTTAATGTTTCAATATTCTTAAACAATTTTAATGTTCTGGAAAAAATGAACCTTTAAAAAATACATAAGAACATATTTAAAGGGGTGCACATTTTCCCCTTTTACTTCAGGCTCCATCCAATATGGTTTGTCATGGTATTGGTCTTTATTCAAAATTTTGATATTTTTTCATTGTGAATTTTTTTGCATTAATTTTGATTTTAAAAAATATTGTTTTAAGATAGTATTTATCCCAATTACAAGTTCACATTCCACACTGCCTTAAATTTTGTGCCAGGAGCTAGTGCCTCGCTTGCCTTAAGCTAGTCCCATCCGAAAGAGCATGCTGCTTCCCTGCCACCTTGCCTGGGCTGTTATACCTCAGGGTCAGACAAATCTGCTGAAGAAGAACCTGAAGACTGAAGTGAGATGGAGAGACTACTAGATGGGTCCTAAGAAGTTAGGGAAAACTCACACTTTTAACCATCACATTGAATTTCAAATGTACGACAGTGAATTTATTACTATGGGTTATTCTAAAGCAGGGTCACTTTGTTTTTATCATATATCTGTTTTAAATGCTGGTTTTTTTTTTTCTCAAAACAAGGCATACATCTACCTTCTTGCCCAGTGTGACTATTTGTCATCTTCATGCATTTTTCTACTAGTTAATATAAGAGAGACAGAGTAAGAGATAGGAGAGACTGGTATGAGGCAGACACTCACCAGTGGATGAAGATGGGGAACAAGTGGGAAGTGCAATGTGTGAATAGACTCAGAAATCAGAAACTCTGGGGGTGGCTGGGTGGTTCAGTCAGGTGGGCGTCCAACTCTTGATTTCAGCTCAGGTCATGATCTCAGGGTTGTGAGATTGAGCCCCACGTTGGGCTTCGAGTTCAGGACCGAATCTTCTTGTCCCTCTCCCTCTGCTCCTCTCCCCACTCACTTTTTCTCTCATTTTCTCTCTCTCTCTCAAATAGACAAATAAATAAATAAATAAATAAATAAATAAATAAATAAATAAAATCTAAAAAAAAAAAGAAATCAGAAACTCTGAGAAAAGGCCTGAGACTAGGAGGTCTGGGGCTAGGAGGGGAAAGTGTTTGGAACTCATAATTCAGAACTAGCTTTAAATCTTCCCATAATAGAGTTAAGTGGAATTTGTTATGGGCAGAAATAATTCATCCCTTTTAAAGGTCTCAAACAACTATAACTGTACAGGATGATTTTATTGTGTTTTTAAAACCAATTATAAAAGTATTACATGCACATGGTTTATAAAGGTAGTAAACATTATAATAGGGAAGAAAAATCACCCATAATCTTACCACCCAAATATAATCATTGTTAACATTTCATTACTTTCCTTCCAGTCTTATTATTAAATATATTTAATATCACACTTCATTTGCAGTTCTGTATGCTTTTTTATTTAATAGTATATCTTGGCCATTTTCCTCATATCTTTAAAATTATTAACGTGTATAATTTCTAATAACTGCATAATATTCCGGTGTATGGATTTAACAGGTCCCCTGTTATGGAACATGCAGTTTGTTTTCAATTCCTGCCATTACAAAACTCTGTAATAATTATCTTTGTGCACAATTCATGGGCTTAATTTCTGTCCACTGGCTTAGGCCAGATTTCTAAAAGTGGAAATAAAATTTTTATTTTTGAAGAAGATATGAATTTTTAGCCCTGTTTCAATTTCTTTTAGGTATAACTTAAATACCATTTCACATTTTATTATACACACTCTCTACTGGTCTCTCTGATGATTTAGTGTCTATAAGCAATACCAAGGTTATTATAATAATTGGGAAAATGCATCAGTGAAAATGCTAATAGCAGATATTACAATCAGAAGTTTTTCTGGTGAAAGCAAATGCTGTATTTTTTTCTTTTGAATATAGATTCTTTGGGTTATTAAGAGTTGGCTTGTTTTTTCTAATACTTTATTTACTTTTTTACATTACGTCCATGAAAACAAATAAGAGATTAGTGCAAACATAGCCCCCTTTGTATTTCAACTCCTCAGATATTCCTAGGTCCAAATCAGGGTTGGTGCTCTTGATGGGCTGCATTTAAAGAAATGACCATATTTCTTTTTCTTCTCAATTTTAGCTAGTCTGGTATTTTTCAAAAAATGATTATGTAGACAAATTTCTAAGTTATGTCCTCAAGCTGCTGGCTCTTGCTTTCATGGGTGGCCACCCCAGGGCTCCCTGAGCAGCCTCTGTTGGCCCCACACATGGGCTAGTCACCAGGGTCTTCTGTACAAGTCACCTGGGACCAGATCCCTCAGGCTCGTGAGGAGCAGAGATGAACGGAAAGGAAGTTTTTCAAGAGCCATCCAGTGGCCAATTCATTTAATGTAGTTGATGTAGTTGAACCAATTCAATTATTGGTTCCACGACCTTCTCACCTTCCCTGAGCCTGAAAATAATCAAGGCTTATCTTGTTTTCAGTACTTATCTTGGTTCAGACACTATGCTAAACTTTTTATAGGCATCATCTATTAAATCTTCAAAGCGATTTTATGAAGTGGGTGCTGTTAGTTCCATTTAACAGGTAGGAAACTGAGGCCAAAATATCCCAGAGCTCAGACCCCAAAGTCCATGTAGCCAGCACCCACATTCACATAGCTCACTTTTACTCTCTAAATAGGCAGGATGTATGAGGTGCCTAATGACAAACTGAACTGCCCAATGAAGGAAAGAGAGCAAAAGTTCCTCACTTAGTTTTTGGGGTGGAGGAGTGGGGAAGAGGCAGAGCGGCAACAAGTGTCAAAGTGGGACTCCTCTCATCTCTTTCCTGAGTCTCTCCTATAGCTTAGAAACTTCTCTGCCTGCCTTCCCCTCCCCCACCCCAAAGCTTAGGGACCTCTTTCTGACTCAACCGCTCAAGTTCCCCTCTTCAGCAACGCAAGGGCTGCAACTCCTGCCTAAGTGCCTCACACTCTAACAGCCGCCTTGGAGATTGAATGCGATGCTTCTTCTTTCACCTCCTCAGAGCTCCCTTCTGCCTATGACTAGCCTGCCCAGGTCGGTGTTCACAAAGGGCCCGCTAGTGCTGGGGGATGCTACACATACCTGCTACCCCAGCCTTTCATCATTTCTAAAATCAAACTCCTTCAGGGAAGCAGCGTGTGGTTGTAGAAAAAGCTCCAGGTCAGAGCACTGAAACCCAGTTCTTTGTCCTCCATTTGCCAAGGACTCAGTAGACATTTTTTGAGGACATTGCCTTGACAAAGGAAAGAATGCCAACATAAGAAATATGGGTCCCTGTCCTCAAAACACTCCAATGGGGAGTTATAAAAATTTGATCAAGTAAACCAACTGGAGTCTCAATTCTATCATCTGTAGAAGGGTAACTAATAATATTTTCATGTTTGTTCCATCTGTTGACACAGATTGGTGGTGTCCTCCTGCCCCAACTCTATCTCTGAGGGTGTTCTACCTCTCAGCTGCTGGAAGATTGCTATAAAACACAACACTGATTGTGCCGCTTTCTTGGTTAAGAACTTCAACCATGCTTTGTCTCCATTATGGTAATACTGTTACTTATTAGCCTGCTTTGCAAGACCCTTCATGACCTGATACCTGCCTGCCCATCCTGCTTCAGCTCTCTCCATCCCCACATGCCTCTGCATAGAACCAGGCCAACTATTCCATGTTGTTTTCTGTCTCCTCTCCCTGAAACCTTTCCTGATCCCAAAGGCCACTCCTTTGGATTCCTTCAATGTCCTGTGCTTATGTCCTTCTGTACTTCTCACTCCTTTAGTCTCCTCCACTTGACTGTGACCTTTCGAGGATGGAAACTGTGCCTAACACAGTGTCTAGCTCATAATAAGTGCTTAATAAATGCTTGTAGAATGAAAGGACAAGGGAAAACCCCAAATAACTCTTAGGCTGTGTGGAGTGGTTGTATTTCAACAGCTTGATTTTCCCAATGCCACTTAAATAAGCACACAGCAGAACTATTGTCTGGTTATGTCCAGTCCCCATAGTGGAAGCAAGTAAATATCTCCAGGTCTCTTGATGCTAAGGGAAGAATCCCATAATTGCTCACACTTCTCCTCAAAGAAACATTTATTCTAGCCCGACCTCCTGGGTTACTATGGCTCATATTATCATTAGTAAATATGGATAATTCCATGAGATAGAGCCTTGAATGACCCGTCCAAGAATGACCCAGAACCTGAACACCTTTCCTATCCTGGCACCAGCATACAGGGTAGATAGCCAATACAGCAAATTGGCCAAGACAATAGGTAACTCAGGACAAAGAAGTAGGGAGGATTTCCTGGGAATTGGGTTGAGATATAGGGGTCTTCAGAGAGTCCCAAAGTTGTGTCTAGTTCTAGTTCCTTTTTCACAGCCAAATCCAGAAATACTGTCTTCTTTCCAATTCCCATAGTCCCTTCACTTCTATCCTGGGCCCAATACCTGGCCAGCTGATTCTCCTGGGACACCTTGGCCCAGATCTCTGCTTTACTGGCTAATTCCCAAGAGAAGACCTTGATCAGAAAACCAACTCAAAACCACCTCTGGTTCTGGCCCCACTCTGGTCGATCCCACCAACCTGTAAAGTTTTTTCTGGGAGACAGGAGTGGATTCCTATTTGAATAAACTCATGGCTGCCCTCTATCCTACCAGGTCACTCACTAAAGCCATAGCCAAGAATCCTTTGCCTTCATAACCTGCCAATCATGAACCATACCAGCCTCTTAGCATGAGCATCTGCTTCATCTGTAAAAAGAAATAGAGATAGCAATTTAAAATAGGTTCTTCTTTAAATCTTCTTTTAGAAGATTTCTAATTTTAGAAGTTCTATTTTTCCTTCCACTTATATACTCTATTCCTCTCTTTGTCCCTTTCTTTCCCTCACATGCACACACACACACACACACACACACACGAGTACCTTGATTGTTCCCCACTGTTATATCTTTGTTCATGCTGGTCTAACTGTGAGGATTGACTTAGTCCCAATTTGTCCTTCTAAGTCAACTTAAGCCATTTTTCTTCCATGCTTTTTCAGGACACTCCTCCCCCATATTCATTCTTAGCACTCACTGCACCATTTTCAAATGGTATATTAATGTGTCTTTCTCCAGGCTAGGCCCCAAGCATCTTAGAGCACAGGCCATTCTGTATTTCGCTCTCTCTCTCAGTATCTGGCTCATAATAGACACTCAGTAAATAATGGCTGAGCCCAAGAATTCCACAGAGTTTTTTCCGACTATGGCAGCCAGTGTCGTTTCCTCCCTTCTTTCAGCTCCCATTGTATACACTCTTCAGGACTGCACAGTTTGTGCCTAAATTCTTCTTGAGTTGGTTCATGCTCTATCAGTGCTGTTCTTGCAGGTAGATTCTCAAGGCTGGAGATCACGTCATACATTTCTTCTTTCATTCCCATAGTGCCTAGAAGTGCTGGATGGGGAGCGGCACAGAAAGTAGTTGAGGTGTTTGCTTTCTTAGAAAGGAAGGTCCAGTCACATACTGGTCATGAACCACAACAAAACAGAGGAGCTTAAAGAATTATGTGGCCCCTGGTTTTTCCAAGAGTGGCACTTTCTTGGTCAACTATGATGGGTTTCAGTTTTCACAATAAGCTCCCATTTTCTGAGGACCTTCTATGAACCTGGCATTTTATGGCACATGTTGTATACATTAAGCTACTGTATTTTCATGAAAACACTGTAGGACAGATCTCTTTGTCCCCATTTTACACATGAGGAAATTGAAATTTGGTAGGGTTTGGTCACTTGTGCAAGGCCATTCAGTTAGATAGAGCAGATCCAAGAACCAACCCAGTTCTATGAGACCTTACAGTCTATACCCATTCCATGCAATGCAGAGTTTAGCCTGGCCGAGCACTCTCTGATTCATCTTTTCTATTGTTCCTCAATCATGGCAAAGTTCCTACCATATGTGTCTCCTCTCTGGTCCGGAGAACTTGAAGGAGGCCATGTTGGTGTTGGCTTTCCAGGGTGACTGAATTTCTCTTGGTGAGCCTGGATGTCCAGTTTGTCTTGGGGCCATGGAAAGCTTAGAGACTCCTAAAACAATCTGGTTTACCCAGAGTCCAAGAGGTTGGGAGTGACCTAGGGCCAGCATGGAGGCCCCCAAGGGTCAGTGCTAATTGGAGCAGATGCCCCAGGGGTACATAGCCCAGACTGTTCCCAAGGAGTTCAGCTGGAACCAGATTGCCTCAGGAATGTGAGTGAGGCAAACAACTGCTTGATTGTTTGAGCCCCTACACTTGGTACGGGGTGCTGCTTCCCAGCTAAATGTAGGCCAACAGGATTTCTGAAAACTGTTTGCAAAGCTGAACGCAACACTTCCTTCATTTGCATTTAAAAGATAAACTCAGCCTTGAAATGGGCATTAGCCAAGCCCTTCCTGAAAATTGAGAAAGAGTGTAATGGTATACTTCTCTGCTCCCCAAATGCTCCTCTCCCCAACTTGCTTGTAAGCCGAAGTTGTTTTGTTTTATAAGCCTCTCTTTCCATTCTCCTTCATGGAAAGCTCAAGCTCAAGACCTTGAACAATGAATTGCAGCCTTTCTTCTTCTAAGGTGAAATTGTCTTCACTGAGGGACTGGCATGTAGTACTAGAACTTCTCTGCAGCATGACTCTTTTAGACCCTTCATCTTGGATGTCCTGAATTTTAAGCACATGTTCATAATCGTCCCCAATCCATAATGCTCATCATTCATGAATTAAGCCTAGGACAGCACCTCGTCGTCATCCCTCTTGCTATCATAGGGAAAGGCTCAGCATCAATCAGAAATGGCCAACACTTTCTCCTGGCTATCCCATCTGCTACCGCCCTCTCGTCCCCAAGTCACAGATACATGATGTGGTCAAGTGAGATTATTGTACAACATTTACTGGTTTTGAAGGAAGTGATCGCTTTATTACTTGTCTTCTGTAGCCCTTGCATTAGATACAGTCTAAAAAGTAATAATCTGAGAATAATAAAATACAAACTTGGCAAATTTGATCCCATCAACATATTCTCACTTTTCCAAAATCAAACTCATTGTAAAAGTACCAGGACATGATATTTTTGGATCTCATTGACTTG
Organism: Leptonychotes weddellii; assembly: GCF_054177405.1. NCBI lineage: Eukaryota > Metazoa > Chordata > Mammalia > Carnivora > Phocidae > Leptonychotes > Leptonychotes weddellii. The sequence continues at coordinate 117,008,389 of NC_138369.1, read as the reverse complement.
ATCGCAGGGATAAATGTATCTGTGTGCAGTGAGTTAATACATATGAATTATGGTTCCTAGATGAGTTTTGAAGACAAACTCCATCTTTTTATTTCTCCTCCTGGACTTTATCTGCATGGCCACTTCCTTAGGCATCAAAGATGACACCACTGAGTTAACTGTTCTCTGTGGGCCTATGTGGCTGAAATGGACAATACTAATCAACACGTGGCCAATGCACTTATAAATTTAAACAGTAGGGACAGTTTTCAGAAACCTGTTCTTTTTCCCCTCCAAATTTAAAACATGTTCCCTCCTTCTAACGCTTACATTTATCATCCCATAAGATGGGATTTTTAAAGGAAGCATTAGGTAGAGACATCTCATTGATAGTCTTGCCTCAGATGAGTAAGCAATGATGATATCTCACTGATTTCAATACAGTTTTGGGTTGTGCTCGTGTGTTTGTTTGGTGGTATTATTTACAAAAACTATGACTCTGTTGGAATAACTGGTCGGGGGAGAGGAAGACCCATCTGGAAAAGTTGGAATTGTTTTCTGTATCTTTAATCAAATTACTTACAAATGATATGCCATGTCGCATAATGTTTGAAATGTTGCTGTCAGAAACACACACACACACATTTATATATTTATGCTTTGTGGTTGAATTCACTCAGGCTTCATTTTAAATCATGTAGGTCTCTGAGCCATTTCCACCAAAATGTGGTAAAATGCAGAAGTTGGCAATTCAATTTTATTCAGCCTTTCAAGAAGGAAGGCCCAGATAAGCTTTGCTTGTTCATGTCAGTGATAATATTCATCAGTGAGGCCTAAATCTCATTCTGTGGGCTTGCTACTGCTTTGTTGTACTGTCATTTCTGAACCTCAATCTCTTCTCTCTCTCTCTCTCCCTCTCTCTCTCTTTTTTAATCACAGCAAAAAGTTTCTTAAGGGCTTAACTTACAGCCAAGTGCCAGTTCCCCCATTTAATTTGTCCTGCTTCCCCACAGCACTTGTACTTTATGTTCAGGCAGAGGTGAGGTCAGTTCTCAGGGCCCAGCTCTCTGGACACCCTCAATGATGACCTCATTAGAGTCACAGATGTTTGCTGCACTTCGGGAGATCTGGAAAAAACAGAGCAGTAAACTAGGCCAGCTTGCAGTAAGGCTGTTACCCACAATTCAAGATAAAATGCTGGATAGTTCCCACTAGGTTCTGGTCGGCTAGGAAACAGCAACTTATTAATCTTGTGTCAGAGAGCCAGCTGCAGCCGTGGCAGCCACCATATTTTACCACCAACTCCATGTCTGGACAGCCATTGTCTTTTTTTTATGAAAAAACTCTACAAATCAGCTGCGTTCTCTCTCTCTCCCTCTTCCTCTCCATTCCCCCTTTAACTTAGCAAAGCCCCTGCTTGTCCTCCTTGGAGAAATTGCACTCCAGCCCTGAGAGAGTTCGGGTGCGTCGTCAATCCTGTGGTTGGTTTACTAATTCAGAGAGACTGCTTACTTTCCAACTTTAATGATATTCCCTCAGCATATCACTTTGGTTGCCTGGCGACCGGATTTGAGCTAGGCCTCTCATTTGATTCCCACACATCAGACCCTGAAAAGCACTTTTTTTTTCCCCGTCCCTCAGCTTTTGATTCTTTCTCCTCTGAAACCCTTCCCCCTGCGGTGTCAGTATGGGTGGGCAGAGCGGTGGTAGAAGGAGGGCAAGGGTGAAGGGCGGCCTATAGCGCACTGGTCACACATCAAGGCCTCCAAACAAAGCCTCCAGGAACCCTTCCTGACAAACACAAATTCCCCTCAGAAAAAGCAAATTTGGCTTTCCCTTCATAGTGTGGGTGTCATTTTAAGACTTGCCTTAGATACTTTATTAAATCTGATGCTTTTCATTGTTTTTCATGCCGTCGCTCACAAAAGACTTCCTATTATCAACAAGTTGCTATAGGAGTAAGCAAACAGATTGTGAAGAACGGAAATAATCTAATAAACACTGGCCTTTTACCCATGTCCTCACAGGTTTTAATATTATAATGTATATGGTAGCATAAGAATTGTCTATCTTAATTTTACTATTGCACACTGCTCTTCCCATGATGGAGAAATGTTTTATGCTAAAATCCGCTTGCTGAAATCCAAAGTGCTACTGCAAAAGAAAATGAGAAATGTGTCCCTTTTGGTCTTTTTCAAGGAAAATAGAGATGCTTCTATCTATTGTTTGAAAGGGCTCAAGCGAGAAAAATTGCAATGATCACATGTATGGGTGTTTTATGATTGAGGTGACTAAAAAAAAGGAAGGAAGTAAAAAAAAAATTCATATGGTGTGCCATTTGAGTTTTGCCGTGTTATTATTTCACTTGTTTAAGTGAAATTTTATGTGCTGTGATCATATCCTCAAAAGAGCACAATAACAAAAACTAGTTGGAGTGCTTAATGAGCTACTTGGTTTTACTGGCTAAGAGTTAGTGCATAATCATATCGACACCTACAGATTTCGAGTATATATGTATATGGTTTATGTACATCTATAAATACATGTCTATACACGTAGACATATATTTGTAGATTACTCCTGAAATATTAAAATTTCCACATGAACATCTTTTTTTTATGATCAGTCTATTGTAAAATGTAGTTCAGATATTCTTGTTAGAGTTTATTTTCTCACAGATCCCTGAAGGATTTGCTCATGTAACTCTCATTCTCGTGTGCAAATCCCCTGTGTATTGATGGGAGAATGGACTTCTAATACCACACTAGAGCTGAAAATAGGATTCTTAACCTTTACTCTCTTGTTGTTGAACTTATATAAAGCTAACACAAGTTCTTCACCCTTTTCTCAGCAATGATTAAAAATGTGTACAAAGTTACTATTTTTCCAGTGACACTTTTTGGATTCCTCCCCATACACTCACCTCCACACCTCCCTCCATTTCCTACACTTACAGGATCTACTATCTGCTACGTATTACTTACTACGTTATTAGGTGGTTGAGGGAGATGGCTTCATACTGTGTATTCCTACACATGAAAAAAGAATGTTTTCAGATTAGTGTTTAAGCTTCATTTCTCTTCTGTTCAAAGTTGTGACTAATACATTATTTGCATTTTAGCTGTGCAGATGGGCAAAGCAGATATCTATTTATAAATTCTATTGATTCAGTTATTCTAATATTTGGTAGTATTATATTTCATGTATGCCAAGAACATTCTGATTTTTGTTTTTTCAATATCTACTGGGATATAGACATTGAATGAATACTAGATAAAATATTTCAATGGTAAGAGCTAATAAAACAAGATAAGTAGCCTCCCTTCAATTTTATTTTTTCCTTCTGTATTGAATGATTGCTAGATCAGACCAAGAAGATAAAATTCAGTATAAAAATATACTCAATATAAAAATTCAGTATATCCACCCTAATGCCATGCTCTTATATTTGGGCTGTGTTTAAGGAGGTAGAGGGTCAAGTGGAAAAGAAAATCTAATTGGTTGCTGGGGGTGGAGGAGTATACTCAAGAAAGAGCAAATGGAATGAGTTGACCAACTTAAATAACTGTGAAGAATATCTCAAATATCCTTACAAGAAAAAAAGTTAAAACCCCCAATAAAGAGTTGACCTGAGTTTTTGTGACCTTTCATTAATAAAACATTAAAAATATTAGAAAATTAAAGTCATGGTCTTTCCTTAATTTAATGCAAAGTACAATTGTTATTCTATTTGCTCTTCCCTCTACTTCCTCACTTTAATTGAATCTGAACTAAAAATTGTAAAAAACAGGAACACCTTAAGAAAGGATTTCCTTAAAATATTTTCAATCTTGCAAATATCAAGTTTCTAAAAATCCTGTGATGGAAACCTGATCGTTTCTAGTTCCTTTTCAGAGAGTAGACCACTGGCTAGGCATTTATTTTTGGATGCTTGCCTAAATCGTTTTGTCTGCAATTCCCACCACTACTAGCAACTCACCTAGGCTGCAGAATTGTCCTCTGATTCTAGAGACCCTTGTACGTATGAAAGGAACAGAGAACATGAATAGAGAATGGATGTTGTTTCACTCTTTTTCTCTGTAAAAGACAAAACAAAATCAAGTCTGAGTTTGGAAAAATAAAAGCTTATGGATCTTGTTAATAAATGGATAGCCTTCAGAAACTGTGAATTATTTTGCTGTTAGTTACTTTCATGGTGACAAGGTGTGCATTTATGTAAGATGAAAGAACAGGGAGAAATAAAATATCTTGGGTTCATGATTGCTGACCCAAATGAGTGCTTCATTTGTCAAGAACTAATCATGACTTATATAATTATTAATATTATCATCAATATATCCACATAGCATAGTTGTACTAAAAATAGTAGACATGTCCCACTTGCAAGTGGCACCCTGCCTCTTATTTGTATGCTACTCTTATAAACAATACCTATAAGAGATGAGTTGTGTAATAAAGAAAAGAACAGGGAAATGGAGAAACCTGGAGATGTGTCCTTAACCTTGTCACAGCAACCTGAGCCTCAGTTTCCTTAGCTGGAAAGCCAGGGAACTATCATAGAAAAACTTCAAATAGTCCTTTCTATTTGCCTTTTGCTATATGGCTCTGTGGTCTCTATGAGGAAGGGCTTTCATAACGATAGTTCCTATTTATATGTCACAAAGAGGAAAAGAAGGTTCACGAGCTTGTGTGTGAGTACGTTTAAGAACCACATGAATATCTCAGCCTTTCTACCATGATGCCATATAGACTCAAATGGGTCTATATGGTGAATATCTGCATGATCACAGTTTTTAAAACAAAAGCTCATGGTGGGAGAAAGGAAAATAGAAAAAAAGAAACCACCACCCAATGTAGACTCCCAGAAGAAACCGGAAACCCCTCAATTTACTTCTCTTTGTGCATCTAAAGCTTTGAAAAGTCCAAACAGACTTCTTTTTGAACATTTCTAGCAGATCTCACTGTTCCTGTTGTTGCATGCACTGAGTTTAAATTCTCAGCACAGATGAACACAGCCCAGCGGAAGTTCTAATCCTTAAAAAGTAGACAAATAACAGGGAAACTCCAACGGCCCCTTAATACAGCTGAGCTCTCAGGCCTCCCCGGGATGCGGGATTCTGAGTGGTGCTGGAGTTGGGGTTGCTATTTTGTTTGTCCCCATGAGCCCCACCTCAGCGTGCCGATGCTCTGATGTAAGAATTCTAAATGAGCTTGCTCAGAAGGGCCCAGATTAGCCGGGTTGCTAGGATCTCGCCATTCCAACCCCCTTTTCCACTTCAGTGGACTGAGCTTTTGACACTATGAAAAGCACCATTTAAAATTAATTAAAGCTTCTTATTTGGTACCAAATCTCATCACTGCCGACTACATTTAATATGTTTTATGTGTGGCTCTAAGTCCCTGTAGCATCATGTGTTGTATGATCCTGCAATGAAGCAGCTGCAAGTTAGAAAACACAGAAGCAACCCAAATTTAGCTCTTTGGTATTTTATCTGGTGTGTTCAACTGCAAAGCTAGTCTTCCAGTCTCCTGAGTCATGCAAATTTTGTTGAACGAGAGAATGGTGTGCCTCCTGGACTTGAAGGCAAGAGACCTGAGTTCGAGTCCTGTTGGTCACTAATTCGTTGTTGTAATGATGGGCAAGACATAGTTACTTTTTAAAACTTCAGTTTCCTCATCTGTAAAAGAAAGGGGCTGGTCTGCAATCTCAGACCTGGCACTCGATGTGAATGTTTTTGGATTCTGAGTGTAGGAGGTAAGGCTATGTTATAGGTTAGACTCTCAAGTTTTGGAGTCAAACTGATCTGGGTTTAAGTTTCAGTTTAACAACTTTTCGTGTAGCACTGAGCAAGTGATCTAATCTATCAAACCCCCGGTTTCATCATCTGTAAAATGGGGTCAATAATTAGAACTCCCTTCAAGACATTTTGTCACCTATATGGGCCATAAATTATTTGCTAGTCTATTAGCTTCAAATGACTTATGAATAATTTTCACCAAAAGTCAGAGACCAACTTGTCCATCTCATTATTGGTTTTTTTTTTCCAAAAATAACCAGCGTCAATTAGATTAAATAATAACAGTAATAATAATGTCTCTTTAAGGTGCAGGAAAGTCTCGTGGACAGACAAAAGGTAGTCAAACCTTAAAAAAAAAGAACTATGACAAAAATAATACATGTAATTTGCTTGACTAAACCCAGTCTGAGTTTTATCTGCCTCCAGGAGTCTTGATTTTTTTTTATGGTGTCATTTTTAATACAGTTTGTTCCCATTGCCAAATTATATTATGTATTTGTTTGGACTATGGCAACCCCCCTCAATCTTTTGTGCACTTTGACTTAACAGGAGGGAAAAAATAAAATCTGAGAAGAATAGAATAGTGATTATCGTGAATTGCATACCAGAAGATTTGCATATGTAAGAGACAAAGGTTTTGGTTTTTTTTATTGATTGGTGATTCACATAAGAAATATATGCTTGTATAGAACCAACCTCAATGTATAAGTAAGCCAGTACCAGAATGTTTCTTAAAGACTTAGCAAAACATGCCACATTTGTTATTCATGAAAAAAAAAAAAACTTGACATTTTAACAAATAGGGTGTTTCTTAAAACACCATTGTATTTTCATATTTTTATATTTATTTACTGCTTACACTCTGAAATACAGTTTTAGAAGCATCACAATAAAAACTCCACAGTGGGAGAAAAATAGATTGACATACACGGTAAGTGGTGAGTAGCCTTCCATTTACCTGATGTAGCAGCTGAAAACACATGGTGATCACTCTATTATTAATACTTTAAGCAAAGTAGGGAATCATCCCATGTTTTAAACAAGTGGCTAATTCAAACTGGAAAATTCTTGGATTACAGTATTTTGTTGAACTGTCCTGAATGAAAGTGCTCTGCAGAGTTTTACACCCCATTGCGGCTTTCATTTTTAGGTATTGATCGGAAAGGTTATCAGATTTATGTTAATTTCTTAATTCTAAAAATTTTGGCAAGTGACTACCTCTGCCTCTCAGTTTTCTCATCTGTAGAATGGGAAACATTATAACGTAATAGAATAATAACGATGATAACGAGCTCATGAGGTGGTTGTGGTGTGGGAATTCAGGCAGCATCTTTGCAGTATCTGCTATGTATGCAGTCCAGATATGCAGGTCTTCAGTAAATGGTTCTCTCATCCTTGTTATTATGGCAGGGCATCCACATGGGTTTGGACGTTATTGTGCGTTACCACAAGGTTGATCACATTTGGACCATCTCCACCAACATGATGTATAGTTTGGTTTACTAGGAAGTCATAATAAAGCCCTGAGAAACAGATTATTATTATGATTATTTCAAAAAGCACTAGAATGCTTTTCTCAGTGTAGGAGTCCTACCAACACAAGGTATTTTCTTGGAGGAGCAAATAAAACTTTCCATGCATAGAACCAGCCTTAACATTTAATAGCCAGCATACAGCTACTTTCAGAAGAAAGCCCTACTGTTCTGGATCTTTTGTTTCCTGGGTATGACTGAGAATCCCAGTGTATGATTGAGATCAACAGCCAGATATCCAGCAACTGGCAGATCAATTACTATTTCTTTCTAATGTTGCTGTTTGCAACTTAGCAAAATACTAGTATGTTTGCATGGTCCTCTACTTAGGTAAAACTATGGATTAGTTAATAAAAGAACCAAGTAGAAATGAGAAGGGAAAAGATATACAGTTACTAGGTACACTTAAAAAAAGGAAATAAATATGTAAATGTTTATTCCCCCTGGCAGATAACAGAATATTCATTCAATTTAAATTTTATTTGTGTATATTTCTTCGTCTTTTTTTCCCCCAACTTTTATCATAAAAATATTTTATGAAGTTTAATTTGACTATTAAATGTTTTTGGTAGCAAAAAGATATATTGTGTTTCTTAATGTATTGCTCTAACAATACAAACTATTTGGTAGTGCTGGAAGACAACTGTGGACATGAAATTTGAAAAAAAAAATTAAAGTATGTCTCCAAACAGAACATTTTGTTGCTAAATATTCCTTTCACTAAAATTATTACAAATGAGTGTGCTTCTAAACATATATATGTATATGCATATATATGCAGAGGTCTTGACATATCATTCAACATTTGCATAATTTTTGCAAGAATGCAAAAAATAACATTAATACTAATTGCTTTTTTCTCCCATTTGGTGGTTAAAAAGTTGTTTTAAACCAGAAAGGAATAGTCAAATTACTGAAATGCTGTTATCAAGCATACTGTAAGCAAACTTTTCTGTTTTCACTCTGAGAATCTCTATTAACATAAAAAAGATAATTAATGACTGTAGACCAATCTTTGGACCTGCAACTTTAGAAGAAAACTGGTTCTATTTCTCATAAGTGTGGTAGACTCTGAGAAACAAACTGAGAGTTCTAGAGGGGAGAGGGGTGGGGGATGGGTTGGCCTGGTGATGGGTATTAAAGAGGGCATATATTGAATGGAGCACTGGGTGTTATACGCAAACAATGAATCATGAAACACTACATCAAAAACTAATGATGTAATGTATGGTAATTAACATAACATAATAAAACAAAATGTTAAAAAATAATAATAAATAAATAAATACTAAAAAAAAAGAATGAAGTAAACTCACTAATACCTTCTCAAAGTTAGTAAAAAAATGATCTTTCAAATAATTTCATTCCAGAGTCAAGATGTTACTAACAAAGGGATCCAAACCATATAACTTACACTGAATTAGATACAAATGAATAGAGTTTTTATAAGTCAAAATACAAGAAAGCAGTCCATTTGTACATCAACTTTCCAAATTAATGTTGCTAGTAAAGGCTACCTGAATCAAAGTGGCAAAACTATCCTATCAGGATTATACATATTCAAACATTAATATTAAAATTAAGAATTATCTGTTATAAGTATAGTAAAATAATTGCCTATAGAAAGTCCAAAATTAAATGCCAGCTTAGTTTGATATATAATTGATCAATTTATTATTTCTCAGGTGATGTTTCTGTGTTTGCCACTCACATGACCAATATGTCCCCCTTTTGTTAAGCTCTGCTTTGAACACAGATTTACCTCCAATAAATCTTTAAAGAGAAAAACAGTGAAAGAACATATTCTCCTTCCCTGTCAGAATAGAATCAACAAAGAAATAATCCCTTGTTGCAGGTTACCAAAAAAAAAAAAAAAATTCTCCCTACTCTCCTTCCCTTCTATCCCAAAGTGTAGAAACTTCTGCTTCCCTTGCTTTCCTCAACAACTCTTTGAAAAACATCAATTCCCCCCTGTAGGCTTTAGGAAGTTTGCTGATCCTATCAGTTTTAGGAGCAACTACATTCACAGGAAAGCCCAGCACCCAGGATCATTGTCTCCTTTATCTGAAAGCTGGATGAAGACATCAGATTCTCTGCTTGTCATTGGTGTATGACTGAGCTTAAATAACTGGATACTGGAAACTAATAGGTCCGTTCATATTTCACCCTCAAGTTGCTAAAAATAATTTCTACCATGTGCCAGTTGCCTCTTTAAATGCTGGCTCAAATATTAGAGTACTTATGGATTAAGATAAAGTTTTCTGGTCACTGAGAGAAGACCAATCCCTAATTCTGCATTCAGTATCCAAATTTTGAACATCCTCAGCTCAAAGGATGAGATTGCAATGGCTCAGTTTGACATAGTTAAAGAATATCAGCGATTTCACATTTAGAGGTTGTTGAAATGCTTCAGATTTGAAAAGAGATTTGTTTCCTGTGAAAATGGTGAAAACTTCATTAGCCATTAAGAAAAAGATACTCCCCAGGCTTTGTCATTTGGAAAGAGGAAGGAAAGAAGACTATTGCAATGACTATATCGGATCTTCAGCTTTGGGAGCTTTCCACCTGCACCAGGTAAGGTGGAGAGAAGGAAATTCCCTTATTCGGCCAAAAGAATGAATACTCGTTTCTGCTAGTTAATTAGGCAATTAGTATAAATAGCTGGTAAGGCCCAAACAGCTTCAGGGGAAAAGTCCTTAGAGCCAAGATAAGCAAGGTATGCTTTCCAGACTTCATAAGGTACTAGAAGAGGACTAAAGAAAAAATCATATCTTCATAATTTTGTGTACTTAGTCTCAAGCAGTACAAACAATAAAAAATAAGCTAGTATATTTTAATCCATTAAGGTAATGTAATAAAGGGCAAAGAAGAAACACATCTATTAAAAAAACAAAAAAACAGGATCTTTCCTCTGAAGTGAACCATGCACTACTGAGCTTAAAGCCCCCTGTGCCTCATTCATCCTTCCAACCTAACCCCTCTGACCTCTTAGAAACCTAATACATTTCCTATTTCACTCATACTCACACCCTGGAAGACTCTTCTTTATATGGTATGTCGTATTTCCTTACTTTACTACCAATCAGAAAGTCACTATATTATAATATGCATAGAATAAGTTGTGTCTCATTTTGGTATGGATGGAACTTGATATCAAAATTAAAACACAAAAGAGAAGTAATTTTTACAAGCCAGGTAAATGTCAAGTGAATATAGGGGAAAACAGTTTGCCAAATGTAAAGTGTGATACCAATTAGAGGATTATCCCAATTCAATTGTTTTCTTTAAGTGTCTATTTTCACTAGGAAACAAAATGGACTTTTCAAGAATTCTTATTTTTACGCTCATTTGTAGATTATGCTTTATTTTGGAAGTGCAAAAATATAAGAACTAAATACTTAAATAAAAATAATAAAGAAAAAACTCTATCTTTCATCCATGACATTTGCATTCTAAATTCTTTGCAGGAATTCTAAATTATATGGCAGACCTGATTTTCTTTGAGTAACTACGTTACAATAAATGGTTTGGGGTATCAATTTCTTAAATGCGCTTGATTTGTTAAGAAAGAAATCATTAAACCAAATATTAACCAGCTTACCATCATATATTGAGGGTAGACAGTAGGTTATATTTTTCAAATTCACCATTTCAAACACCCCCTTCTCTACCCCGCAATCCAGTCCTCAGTATAGGGGAAGAAAAAAGAAGGAGCTCTACTTAACTCAAGTTAATTCTGTTTAATTCCACATATTTTATCAAAATGTTTAATTTAGAGGTAATAATTTAGTTTAAAGATAGCTGTTGAGACAAACTAGATATGTTAAAGAAGTTGATACCAAAAATGTTGAGTGTCAGTGAAACTTAGCTGAAAGCCAGTAGGATTGGCCATCTAATGGCGATTAAGTATGCTATAAATTTAAATCTTTGAAATAGTTGTTGAGATTTATTCAGGCAGACAAACAAAGATAACAAAAGTCTTTTGTGTGTTTGTCAGTCATTTCCACTCCTCTGTTGTTGTGGTGTCAAATAATGTCAGTTATTTAAGGGCAATTACTGTAATTTTAAATTCTCAACAAATTAAACTATAAAGACTAAAAGTCCAAGAAGGACCCTACTCATTTTTCTACCACATTTTCCATCTTCCATTTTTAAAGGTAAGTTTTAATTGTTTGAATGTTTAGAGAGGAAAAAAAAAAACACCAACAACTTTTTGTCTACTGGTGTTTTTGTTTTTTTTTTCTACCCATGTTTGGATGTTTTTTTTTCACTGAGTTACATTTTATAAAATTTTTCCAATGGCACTATGCTTTTTTGGTTGAGTAAGTGGAATGATTTTTAATTAAACTTCATTCACTTTTTAAAAATATTGAAATAGCTATATTTTTAGCCTTCTCTTATATTTTGTATATACAATTTAATGAACTTAGGTTAGGGTCTAGAAAAAAAATTGTACAAGGAAGCAAAATAGATCTTGAGATGAGTGAGAAAAATATGCATTTAAATTGTGTTTGATAATAGAATGTTCTACCAATAAAAAAATCTTGAAAATGAAATGTAAGCATAATTAATTTGAATGGGATCATTAAAGTAGTTTCATAAAATAATTCAAAGTGAAGGAGGAAAATAATTACCTCCCATCATCTTTAAGCTATGTTGACAAAGTTTAAATGTTACATAATTTAAGAGGAAGGATTCAATACATTTTATATTTCATGAGATCTTTTTTAAGATTTAGAGCAGCATCTAGGATTTCTTTGCAGTAATAAAGACAATGACCCATTATGTTCTTCTATTACTAATTATTCTGTAAAGATTGTCTGTTCCAAAAGATAATTAGAAAGGGTGAAATTTAATTCCATTAAACAGAACTCAGCTGGGACGTAATGAAATTTTGCTGTGAAGTTGAAGACTTTGAAGCCAAATAAAAAGCTTTTACATAGATAGAGCAAATGAGATTGTAAAACTCACACCTTATTCATGCAGGGCATATTTAAGACATACTAGGGTAGGACTATGTTTACTCATGATGAGTTTTAAGTGTTCAGTTAGCATGAACATTCATAGAATATGTTTCTTCACTTCACTTCTTTGAGAATTTTAGTGATGGACAGAGGTACTTTTAGATTTTAGGTCTGTTCATTCATTTATTAAACAATAGTATTTTGCATATATACTCTGTACCTGACTCTAGACAAGATACTAAGAGTACCAAGATTAATAGGCAGGTAGTGACTGTTCTGAAGAAGCCCACCGTCTAGTCCTTCTATGATGACCAACTGAGTCTATTTCATTTAGCAATAACACTTAAAGAGTCCACAGTGAAGACTTGAGGTAAACAGAGTTTTAGTAAGCTCTTGTTTTGTATGGCTGAGAGGTTTGCACAGATGGAGCAGACTCAGCGCTTGCTCTCAGAGAATGTATCACCCAACAGAGGCAGACATATGCACTTATAAGTGCAATAGAATTATAGAATCACGAAGATCTTTATCCCCTTGCTGAATCCTTGTCTATCACAATTTACTCACCCTTGCACCATCATGCTTACTATACTCTCCTTAGATCTTAAATATATCTTCCCTCTAGACTGGAAACAACATGTGGGTAAGTACCACATTGATTGTGTTCACCTCTGTGTCCTTCATACCAAATATGTGCCTAGCGCATAGTACGTGCTCAATGAGTACTAAGAGATAAAAATTAGAAAAAAAAAAATGACCACAGGATGTTGGTGATAACTAGCCCTCACAGCAAAGACAATGGCCACACTAACCCATGAGTAGGTAAAAACCTACTAGAGGGAAGATAAGATAAAAATAAGTGCATAATCTGAGCTGACCAATTACGAGTAAGGAGATTGAATCACTAATCAAAAATCTTCCAACAAACAAAAGTCCAGGACTGACAGCTTCACTAGTGAATTCTACCAAACACTGAAAGAAAAATTAATACCAATTCTGAAAAGTAAAAGAGGTAACTCTTTCAAATGCATCTTATAAAGCTAGCATTATCCCGATAACAACACCAGACAAGGATGTCACAAGAAAAGAAAATTACAGGCCAATATCCCTGATGCACATAGATGCAAAAATCCTCAAAAAAAATAAATATTAGCAGACCAAATTCAACAGTACATTAGAAGAATTATACACCACGATTGGAGTGGGATTTATTCTAGAGATGCAAGGATTGTTCAACATCCACAAATTAGTCAATGTGCTGCACCACATTAACAAGATGAAGGGTAAAAATTATATGATGATCTCAATAGATACAGAAAAGCATTTGGCAAAATTCACCATCTATTTATGATTTAAAAAAAAAGTCTCAACAAAGCAGGTATAGAGAGACCATATTTCAACAAAATAAAGGCCATAAATGACAAGCACACAGCTAACATCATACTCAATGGTGAAAAGCTGAAAACTTTTCCTCTAAGGTTAGGAACAAGACAAGGATGCCTACTCTTGCTACTTTTATTCAACATAGTTTTGGAAGTCCTAGAAGAGGAACTGGGCAACAAAAGGGAGGGGGGAAAAGCCATTCAGTTTATAAAGGAAGAAGTCAAACTGTCAACATTTGCACACGACGTATTATATATAGAAAACCCTAAAGACTCATCAAAAAAATGTTGTAACTAATAAACAAATTCAGTAAAGTTGCAGGATACAAAACCTATATGCAAAAATCAATTGCATTTCAATATACTAACAAAGAACTATAAGAAAGAGCAACTAAGAAAACAGTCCCATTTGCAATAGCATCAAAAATAACAAAATACCTAGGAATACATTTAACCAAGTAGGTGAAAAACACTGTATGTTGAAAACTACAAGACATTAGTAAAATAAGTTGACGAAGACACAAATAAATGGAAAGGTATTCTGTGTTCATGGATTAGAACAATTTATATTGTTAAAATGTCTATACTACCCAAAGCAATATAAAAATTCAATGTAAACCCTATCAAAATTCCAATGGCATTTTTCATAGAAATAGAACAAAAATCCTGAAATTGGTATGGAATCATAAAAGATTCTGAATAGGCAAAGCAATCTTGAGAAAGAAAAACAGAGCTGAAGGCATCACACTTCCTAATTTCAAACTATTTTACAAAGCTATAGTAATTAAAACAGCATGGTATTGGCACTTAAAACAGTCATGTTGATCAATGGTATAGAATAGAGAGCCCAGAAATAAACCCATGTATATATGATCAATTAATTTATAACAAAGAGTCAAGAACATACAATGGAGAAAGGACATTCTTTCAATAAATGATATTCAATGAATGATATTGGGAAAATTGGACAACCACATGTAAAATAATGAAACTGGACCACTGTCTTACACCATACACAAAAAATTAATTCAGAATGGATTAAAAACTTAAATGTAAGACCTCAAACCATAAAACTCCTAGAAACAAAGGTGATAAGTCCTTCACATAAGTCTTGATATATATATATTTGTATCTGACACCAAAAGCAAAAACAACAAAATCAGAAATGAACAAGTGGGAATACATCAAAATAAAAAGCTTTTGCCCAGCCATGAAAACCATCAACAACTGAAAAGGCAACCTACTGAATGGGAGAAAATATTTGTAAATTATATATCTGATAAGAGGCTAATATCCCAAATATAGCAAGAACTCATACAATTCAATGGCAAAAAAAAAAAAAAAAACAATTAAAAATGAGTAGAAGGTCTGAACAGACATTTTTCCAAAGAAAATTTACAATGGTCAGTAGACACATGAAAAGATGCTCAACATCACTAACCACCAGGGAAAGGCAAATCAAAACCATAATGAGATATTACCTCACACCTGTCAGAATAGGTATTATCAAAAAGATTGTGTATAGCAAGTGTTGGCAAGGCTGTGGAGAAAAGGGAATCCTTGTGCACTGTTGATGGGAATATAAACTGGTGCAGCCACTATGGAAAACAGTATGGAAGTTCCTCAAAAAATTAAAAATAGAGGGGCGCTTGGGTGGTACAGTCAGTTAAGTGTCTGACTCTTGGTTTCAGCTCAGGTAGTGATTTCAGGGTCCTGAGATCAAGCCCCGCATCAAGCTCTGTGCTCAGCGTGGAGTCTGCTTGAATTTATCTCACACCTTCTCCCTCTGCTCCTCTCCCCCTGCTCGCTCTTTCTCTCTCTTTCTAAAAATAAATAAATGAATCTTTAAAAGAAATAGAACTATCATACAATCCAGCAATTCTACTTCTAGGTATTTACCTGAAGAAAATGAAGACACTAACTTGAAAAGATACGCACCCCATATCCATTGCAGCATTATTTACAATACCCAAGATACGGAAGCAACCTAAATGTCTTTGAAGGATGAATGGATAAAGAAATTGTGATATATATATGCAATGAAATATTATTCAGCCATAAAAAGGAATGAAACCTTGCCACAACATAGATGGAACTTAAGGGCATTATACTAAATGAAGTAAGTCTGAAAGAGAGAGACAAATACTATATGATTGCTCTTACATGTGGAATCTAATAAATACATTAATTAATTAATAAACCCAAGCTCATAGACACAAGGAACAGATTGGTGGTTGCCAGAGAAGAGGGTTGGGGGGTGAGAGAAAAGGGCGAACTGTTTTTGTTTTGTTTTTGTTTAAATAAATTCTTTTCTTTTTAAAGGGCAGAAGATGGACCAAAGAGAAGTGGACCTTTACACATAGAATATAGACCCACAATATAAAAGAAAACCAAAATCATTGTTGCCTCATTGTCCATGGCCCTAGCAGAGAAGAAAGGGGGAATCCTTAGTCTAAAGGAGAGTATGAGCTTATAGTTCCTAACATGGTCAAAATAACACTGGGGGAAACCATTTCCCGAAACCCTTTCTTCAGGTTCAAGAGATCTTTGAAGAGGCTTTTATTCAATTAAGAGTGGATATATGTGATTAGTAAAATATCCTCTCAAAAGTATGCTTTTAACAGTCAATTTGGAATGACATTTTATTTCTTTGGTCTCCAAATTCACTGAAGTCTGTAGGTATTAAATATAAAGATTGATGATATTGTAGCAACTTAAACTTTGGCTCAGGGTTACTTGTACCTAAAGAGCCCAGGCCCCGAATCACTGAGAATGCCTGCTCCTTGTCAATAATGTCTTAGGACTATACTCATTTGGCTCCCAGAATAAAGAGGATCCGATGCTATCTATATGTAAAAATCATGTAAAAATCAATTCTATTGTGTTGTGCCTCTTGAAGCTAGTGGAATTTTTCTATTTTTATATCTATCAATTCCTTCTACCTATACCCATAGATAAAAAGCTGACGGTCCCGTGTAGTAAGCAGATAATGGCCCTCAAAGATGTCTACATCCTAATCCCCAAAACCGTGAACCTGTTATATTACATGGCAAATGGGAATTGAGGTTGTGGATATAATTAAGGGTGCTATACAGTTGACCTTGAGATGGAGAGATTATCCTGGATTATCCACATAGGCCCAATGTAATCACAAGGGTCCTTGTAAGTGGAAGAAAGAGGTAGATGAGAGAGAACCAGATAGACTGAGTATGAGTCTTGACCTAATATGGCTGACTTTGAACATGGAAGAAAGCCATGAGCCAAAGAATGTGGGTAGTCTCTAGAAGTTGGAAAAGGCAAGGATATGGATTTTCCCTTAGAGCCTCCAGAAAGATATACAGCTCTACCAATGCCTTGACTTTAGCCCAGTGAAACACATTTCAGACCTCTGACCTCCAGAAAGATAAATTTGTGTTGTTTTAAGCCACCAAGTTTGTGGTAATGTGTTATAGCAGCAAGCAAAAGCAAATATACCCTGGGAGAAATTGACCGCCTTCTTACCATTATAGTACAGAAAGCAGAGCAGAGATGAAAAAAAAAAAAATAGGCCTTTGGTGATGTTTTTAGTCACTGAAGCCTACCATATTTCTGGGGGAAAGGAATTAATATTCCCTACAGAAGGATTCCAAATAATAAATGCAAAAGCAATGAGGGAAATAGAAAATCACCTTTAGAACATCATAGTAATAAAGGCTTCAAACAAGATCTAGTGATGAATGCTAAAATTAGTTAGTAAAATAACCTTTAATGAGAAAGAGGATATTTACATAGATTTAAAGTATCCATACCCCAAAATATTTATTAATGTGATGGTTTTAACATATGTCCTCAAATTCTATGATACTCAACTCTCTGGGTAGTGGAGATTAGCCCACCTCCCACTGGAGCGAGGACTGGCCTTAATGACTTGTCTCTAACAATTGAGTATAGAAAGAGAAAAAAGGGATAATTTTAAGTGGGGAAACCCCAACTGAGTAACACTCTATAAAATACCTAACTAGTATTCTTTAAAAGTGTCAAGATCATGAAAATAAGGGAAACCTAAAACAGTCACAGATTGGAGGAGACTAAGGAGACATAAAAATCGAAGCAATGTGGGATCCTAGATTAGATACCGGAACAGAAAAATACTATTAGTGGAAAAATTGGCAAAATCTGAATAAAGTCTATTCTAAATAAAATACTAGTTAATAATATCGTACCAATGTCAATTTCTTAATTTTGAAAATTGTACTGTAATTATGTAAGTAAGAAGGGGAAGGTGGATAAAGGATATATAGGAACTCTCTGTACACCTGTGTAACTCTTCAATAAATCTAAAATTATTTAAAAATAAAGACTTAAAAATAGGCAAACAATTCAAAGGCAAAGAATAAACTAAGGAAAATATTTAATACAGCTGGCAGAAAAATGATTGACAACCTGACTACAAAGGGGCTTTTACAAACACATCGCAAAGGAGGCAAAAAAATAAATAAGCAATTTATAGTGAGAAATACAAATAAACATATAAGAATAATCAACCTTACTAAGAATCAAGGACATGGAAAATAAAATCTTGTCCCCCTTTTTTCAGCCTATCAAATTAAGCTGAAAGAAGATAATATTCAAAGGTTCTTTGAGGTTATGAAAAGAACAGATATTCTCATATATTCTTGTTAAAATATAAACTGATATAACTTTTGTGGATAAATTGTCAACACATAAATAAAACTTTTAAAATACACAAATCTTTGAGGCAGAAATTCTGCCTTGTGTGATAAGACTGAGTATACATTATTATTATTATTAATTATTGTTATTATTTTTACTTCCTTCTTTATTGTGTGTCTGATTTGTTTTTAAACAGTCAGCATATGTTACCTTTAAAATTAGTTTTTTAAAAGCTATTTATAGGGGCACCTGGGTGGCTCAGTTGTTAAGTGTCTGCCTTTGGCTCAGGTCATGATCCCAAGGTCCTGGGATCGAGCCCTGCATCAGGCTCCCTGCTCCGCGGGAAGCTGCTTCTCCCTCTCCCACTCCCCCTGCTTGTGTTCCCTCTCTCACTCTGTCTCTCTCTGTCAAATAAATAAATAAAATCTTTAAAAAAAAAAGAATTCACCATTTTAGATGCCATTAAGAACATTTGTGATTCATCATAAGAGGTCAAAATATCAGCATTAACAGCAAGAAGTTGATTCCAGCCCTTATGGATGACAGGGAGGGGCTCAAGACTTTAGTGGGGAAGTAACTGCAGGTGTAGTGGAAATAGCAAGAGAACTGGAATTAAAAGTGGAGCCTGAAGATGGGGCTGAATTGCTGTGATCTCATGATAAAAGTAACAGATCAGGAGTTGCTTCTTATGGATGAACAGAGAAAGTGGTTTCTTGAGATGGAATCTACTCCTTGTGAAGATGCTGTGAAGATTGTTGAAATGACAACAAAAGATTTAGAATACTACATAAACTTAGTTGATAAAGAAGGCAGTGTTTGAGAGGACTGAGTCCAATTTTGAAAGTTCTACTATGGGTAAAATGCTATCAAACAGCATCACATGCTGCCAAGAAATTGTTCATTAAAGGAACAGTCAGTCAATGCATCAAACTTCATTGTTATTGTATTTTAAGAAATTACCACAGCCACCCCACCTTCCAGCTACCACCACCCTGAGCAGTCAGCAGCCATCAACATTGAGGCAAGACCCTCCACCAGCAAAAAACCTACAACTCACTGAAAGCTCAGATAATGGTTAGCATTTTTTAGTAATAAAGTATTTTTAAATTAAAATATGTACATTTTTGGGGGGCACCTGGGTGGCTCAGTTGTTAAGCATCTGCCTTCGGCTCAGGTCATGATCCCAGGGTCCTGGGATCGAGCCCCGCTTCGGGCTCCCTGCTCGGCGGGAGGCCTGCGTCTCCCTCTCCCACTCGCCCTGCTTGTGTTCCCTCTCTCGCTGTGTCTCTCTCTGTCAAATAAATAAATAAAATCTTTAAAAATAAATAAATAAAATAAAATAAAATATGTACATTTTTTAAGACATAATGCTATTGCACACTTATGGGCTACAGTATAGTGTAAACATAACTTTTATATGCACTGGAAACTGACTGTGCCACCCATACGCCCCGACCTTTCAGTCTCTTAAATGCAGAGTATTTATTTATTTTCAAGTACAGGCATACCTCAGAGATGTTGTGGGTTCAGTTTCAGACCACCACAATAAAGCAAATATGTCATAAAAACAAGTCTAATGAATTTTTTGGTTTCCAGTGCAGGGGAACATTCCACCAAAGAACTCTTTTGCTGACGCAGGTCTGGGTACCTATCTCAGCATCTTGGTGGCACATCTGACTTTCACCTTGGCCTTGGTGTTCTTACAGACACAAGTCACAGAAGCAGGGGCTGCCAGAGGGATATTCTAAGACTATCTAGCACATAAATGTCTAACTCCTGATTGGATCCTGTTAAATCCCCATTTTTTAAAATTACATCCAGGCTTTTCCTCTATCCCCTAAAATTTTTAAAGTACTATGTAAAAGACAAAAATTGTAGCTGAGGGTCTTAATTTACATAATCTTACTTCTGTAGTGGTGTTTGAAAACAGTGTGTTTACCTTTTCTCTTAAACAATCACTTAAGCTGCTCACGGCTATGATCAGCCAGGCAAAACATGCACAAATTCAGGCCCAAACCCACAGTCTCCAAAAAGAAAACGTGGGAAAGATGATATTTACATTACATAAGTGGTATTAAAGCAAGCCCTGTTCATTTAGGTGGAAACATGAATAAAACCCTTGGAACAGGCCAACAGCAAAGATGTGTTTCAGAAACAAGGACATAACGCTATGTGCCAAGCACATATCTCTACTTTAGGGTCTAGTCCTGACTTTCCTCCCACAGACAGCTGAGGGCGCCCCTCTTCTCACCTTCCCCCCCACTTCAGGAAGGCAGAGCAGTCTAAAGGAAAACAGGTATGGTTCAAAGTCCATCACAACTGTGTTGGAAATCTGTCACCATTAGCCATGTGACCTCAGGCAAGTTAATAATTCCCATTTTGGTTCTCAGTTTTCTCATCTGTAGAATGAGGAATAATAAATTCTTAAAACGTTGTGAGGATTCAATGTAGTCTTATGTAAAATGGCAGGTACCCTTGAAATGGTAGTGATTGTCATCATGACCTTCAAACCCAACGGACTGCCTCTCCATCTGCAAATATGGTTCTTGATACCCTGCCCTGAAATATTTAAAAGGAACCAGTACAGAGCTGAGGACAAGCGATCTTTTTCTCTATTACATAGGCAGAAAGAAACACCAGAATATAAACAGTGTCAGCAGCACTAACATCACATCCTAATGATCAAGTGTTGTCTGGCTAAAGATATGGAAAATTCTTAGTAATGAATTTTTAACATTGAAATTTGACTTACCTCTTGTGTTCTGCTGCCTTAAATCCATTTTGGAAACAGGCAGGGCATAAATAAATAAACAGTCAACTCTTCCCTGGATGTTTGGGTGGAAGCAGGTGGCGATTGAGAAGACCTGGGTCAATGTGTGTGTGAAAGTTAAAAACAAACGTCTTATGAGGCGACTAACTTGAGCACTAAGAATGGAGATCTTTCTTGAATGGGAACCCAGGTCACTTGGGTGTCTTTGCTCGGGGGGCTTCTTTGTTCTGTTGTCAACATTAAAGGTAAGTCACCAAGCAGTCCTGGCTTGGCGACCTCCTCTATCCTTCCCTTAACCATTCCCCTCCCCATTCCTTTATTGTGCATCGGGATTTTCTCTCACATGATGAGTCTTTTCTTGCCACAATCTTTGCTCTCCCCTTCCTCTGCTGGCCCCCGGCTGCACGTCGGCTCTCACACTAACTTGCCCCTAATCCTCACCATCTTTTGTTGGAAAACAGGACAGAGCATCCAATGCTACCCAAATGTCTTCCCTTTCTGCTCTCCACACCAGCCTTACATGTGCCCTTCCCAACTGTTAGTCTGAGCGGGTTGTTGAGGGCACCCTGGAGGACACTGCTTGTTAACTGAGGGTCATTACCTCTCCTTGGCATCACTGAAGGAACATTCCATTTGAGCTCAAAACTTGTATTTGGATGACTGGGTTGAGATGAAACTTTCTTCCCCAGGTCATCTGCTCTGTACTCCCAGATAGTTACAGAGTTCATAGTATCCTATACGGTAATAAATGTGTTTGGGGAGTTGTGTCTCCCTCTAGATTAGTGTTGGATTATCCACAGGCAAATTAAATATACACGTAGGGTTCTGGCCAAGCAGAGGCATTAAACCAAACAAACAACTAAAAACACCAACACCAAAAACAAACAAACAAAAAGCTACCATATAGAAATGGCAATTAGAAGTCCTAGAAAGAGGCAGTTTTAATTCATAGAACTTCATTTTTGTTTCTTTAAAATATTTAAAACGTATTTTGAATTACATGTGGGAAGGGGACACCACAAACCTTTAAGGATTTATAACCGGCTCAATTCATACTACTTCTGGACTTGATGAGGATTAGGGTTTCCTTCAGTCACCTGAAACGTTTGTTTGTGCATATGGACATTTTTTCAGGGATGAAGCCACAGGCTCGTAGAGCTTGAACTGTTTAAGAACCACTGCTAGCGTGAGCTAGAGAGCAGGAATGAGTTTGCTTCATCTTTGCGCATCTGGGGCTAGGGCAGTGCTCGACAGATGTGCACACATATCCTGCTTGATATGCAGTGGGTCTCTCTCAGCAGTGAAGATTATTATTTTTGACACTTTTTATGTATCAAAAAGATGCAATTAGTGATTTGTGATCCTACTCTGTTGTGGTTATTTAACATTTTGGTCTACCTGGCTCTAACACACACACACACACAATTCTTTTAATTTTTAAATTATTGGTTTCTAATACTTTAGCAAGCTTAGAATAGCCCTAGCATTGAACTTGGTAAAAGGGTCATTTGCTGTACTTTTAATATTGGGGTTTGCTACTCCTTAAGTCAGAAGTGTTTTTAAGTACCCCGTCTTCTCATTTGTCAATTTAAAATCAGCCTGTCATTGTATTGTTTTTAAAATTGGCAGGTGTTGCCCTAAGGCAAGATAAATTCAGAGAATTTTATCCCCCTTTATCAGAGGTTCTCCCCTATCTGTGTGTGAGAGAAGCCTGTTAAACCTGTGGATTCCAGAGCCCCACCCACAGAGATAACTGGTCTGGAATCTACTTTTTGGCAAAGGCCTCAGATGATTCTGAGAAGGGTACTCTGACTTTATGCTCTATGTTAGCTCACTCTCTCCATTAATGTTTATTGAGGTTTAAATGCAAAGTTGGGGGTGGGGTGGATAATGAGCCTGTATCACTCTTAAAACTTTCCTTTGAGTCTGCATTTCCATGAGACTAAGTGAATGTGGAAAACTGCTCTAGGGGAGAAGCAACCAGCCCTGTTTGAGACTTGTAGGGTTTTGTTTTGTTTTCTTTTGAACATGTGGTTAATTTCTAAATGAATCCGTGAAAACCTAAGTAACACAGTGGAAAAACTTCTCACTTTATTATCTGCTTCATCTTTTGGTGCTAGATCCTACTAAATTTTAACACTGAAACTTGGAAGACCCACAGCCAATGGATTCCTGAGGATGATGACAGAGGTTTAGGGCACTCAGCCACTCTGTTTGTTTGTTTTTACTTCATGCAGCTACATCCTAAGTGCATTATAGCTGTTTATGGAGCTCTGACCCGTTGTTGCAGATAAACGTGTTGATAGTACACAGCCTTTCTTCTCACACCCACTCCTGACAAGGGCAGACTGTGCTTGGTTTCGTTTTGTTTATTTTGAGAACATTTATCAAGTACTTGCCTGTGAAAACTATAGCTAGATGATTTTCCCTATATTTCATGTAGTTCCCAGAATGTCTGCGAGCTAGGGCTGCTGCTATTACATCTACGGCATGGTATTAGGATGACAGCCCTGGTACCCACTCGGCCCAAGCACTGCAGCCCCGATGCTCTGCAGAGCTGTCTCCTTGTCTCCTGCTGGAGCGCCACTCAAAGGTGCGAGGTGAGCACCATTTCTTTGACGCAATAATAATAAATACATTAATTTTTTTATCGAGGCGTAATTGACATACAACATTATATTAGTTTCAGGTGTACAACATAATGATTCAGTATTTGTATATATTGCAAAATGATTACCGCAGTAAGTTTAGTGAATATCTGTCATCCTCCAAAGTGCCAAAATTCTTTATCTTGTGAAAAGAACTTTTAAGATTTACTCTCTTAGCAATTCTCCAGTATGCAACAGATTATTAGTAACTATAGTCATCATGCTGTACATTAGATCCCCAGGACTTTTTTATTTTATAAATGGGAGTTTGTACCTTTTGGCCCCCTACACCCATTTTGTCTACCTGCCCCTCCTCCCAATCTCTGGCAATCACCTATCTATTGTCTCTGAGTTGGGTTTTTTTATTTTTGTTTTCTTTCAGATTTCACATGTAAGTGAGATCAAATAGTGGTTGCAAATTTCATTCTTTTTTATGGTTGAGGAATAGTTCATCATGTGTGTGTGTGTGTGTGTGTGTGTATCACATCTTCTTTATCCATGGACACTTAGATTGTTTCCATGTATTGGCTATTATAAATAATGCTTCAATGAACATGGGGTGCATGTGTCTTTTCAAGTTAGTGTTTTCATTGTCTTTGGATAAATACCCAGAAGAGGAATTGCTGGATCATACGGTAGTTCTATTTTTAATTTTTGAGGACCCTCCATCCTGTTTGCCGTAGTGGCTTCACCAATTTCCATTCCCACCAACAGTGCACAATACACATTAATATTTTTAAAGAAACAAACAAACAAATGATTCCACAGAGGAGAAAGCTGAACTGAATGGGGTTAAGTGACTTGCCCAAAGTTGGAGTCAATAACTACAACAGCCAGGATTTGAACACCTGTCTAGTGACTCTCCACCCCAAGGCTTGCAAAGTTCTTCAGCAGATTGTGTCCTGTGGATGTTTGTCCATGGCTGGTCACCCCCCCGGCAAGACTGAGGGTGATGCTCAGGGGGAGAGGGTATCTTCTAGAAAAGTTTCTTCCAAGGGGCACAGGAGACCAGGAGTTCCTTGAAGGATGCAACCTTACCTCAATCTTCTTTGTCCCTTGCGTGTGTGACCCAGCATCTAGCACAATAAAAGCTGATTCCTCTAAATTCATCAAAATGAGTAAACAGGTGCATTTTATTTCTTTAAGAGATTTTATTTATTTATTTGACAGAGAGAGAGAGAACAAGCCGGGTGAACTGCAGAAGGAGAAGGAGAAACAGGCCCCAATTTTGGGGGCTCCCCACTGAGCAGGGAGCCTGAGGTGGGGCTCCATCCCAGGACCCTGGGATCGTGACCTGAGCCGAAGGCAGACACTTAACTGACTGAGCCACCCAGTGCCCCTAAACAGGTGCATTTTAATATATTTCATGTGTTTCCTTAATTTTAGAACCTGAGTTAGTGATGGCCAACTTTCATGGAGTGCTTGCCAATTGCTTCACAGACTGCACCTGTTACAGGCTAAATGTTTGTGTCCTCCCTCCCCACCAAAGCAATTCATATATTGAAGCCTAACCCCCTTGTGATGGTATCTGGAGGTGGAGCCTTTGGGAGGTGGTTAGGGTTAGAGGAGGTCAGGAGGGTGGGGTCTTCACCATGGGATTAGTGCCTTTGTAACAAGAGACCAGAGAACTTGCTCTTGCTCTCTGTCTACCATGTGAGGACAAAGCAGGAAGACAGCTGTCTGCAAACCAGGAAGGGGGCTCTCGCCAGGAACCTAAGCGACTGGCACTTTGATCTTAGACTTCCAAGGCTCCAAAACTGTGAGACATACATTTCTGTTGCTTAAGCTGCCCAGTCTATGGTATTTTGTTATGG
The DNA here is from genome assembly GCF_054177405.1 of Leptonychotes weddellii. Classification (NCBI taxonomy): domain Eukaryota; kingdom Metazoa; phylum Chordata; class Mammalia; order Carnivora; family Phocidae; genus Leptonychotes; species Leptonychotes weddellii. The sequence goes on along the minus strand of NC_138369.1, from coordinate 116,982,852 downwards.
CAACCCAAGCTGACTAAGATAGTACCCTATGAGCCGATCCTGAGCTACAGAGAGCTTAGAGAAAACTGTCTCAAAGTCGCACAGCCGGGATTTGGACCAGGCTAGTCCGACTGCCTGAGGGAACGGTTGTTTCCCTGTGCTAACCTGTTTTCCTACCCCTTGCGGTCTGAAGGGGCACTGAAATATAAAGCAACAGCCTGTTGCAGAAATATTTGAGGAAACAAAGGTCATAAATGTGTTCGCTATAACTGGAGGGTAAATTAAGGTACCAAAATATGACCAATGATACTGTGAAAGCTAGCTCACAGGCAGAACTGGAGACCTTGTATTGATTCACGGACACTCATTGATGCTACTATTTTCCATCCCCCTATCCCCAGTTCTGACCACCAATTTTGGGGGATTGTTGTAAGATAAAAGCTGCTTTCAAGAAACTGCTGATTCTGAGACATGGACAAGAACCCTGGCTACCAACATGTCTTGCCTGGTCACCATCTGGTCACAGAGGACTAGTGACCAAATCGCAGACTTGAAATTTAGCAGCTCTGAATGCATGTCTATCCACCCATCTGCCTTGTTTTCTGTGGTTTTTGGAAAGCTATGATGTCTATCACAGATGGCTTATTTTCAAAATAAGAAATAATACTGGGAGACTGCTTCAAGGAAACAGCCAAGATGAGCTCATAGAAATGACTGGAATCTAAGTGCAGTTGCAGAGTCCGGCAGCCACTGGAGAATGACTGTCAGACAGGGGCGCTCTTGGGTGGGAAGACTCCAGTGTCAGACCTGGTCCCTCACACTCCGCACCGCCACTTCCCAGCCTCGTGACTCAGGGCACGGTGCTTAATCCCACTTGTGCCTCAACTTCCTTGCACATAAACTGGGAATATGAAAACCTGCCCTCGAGCCTTGTCAGGAGGATTAAATGAGATAACTTGTATCTGGCACATACCAAGGCACAAATAAGCTTTGCAAAGCTCGTTTTGTTTTTTAGCTAGACAAAGACGAATCTTCCCCCACGGACATATTTTTCTATAGAGAGGTAATTGTATATGCTTGTAACATAAATCTACATCTGACTTTTATATAATAATGGACAAGATAAGACACCAGAAATCTTTTAGAATTTTTTTTTAGGCGAGCTCTATTAGTCTGCATTTAAAGAAGCAAAAACCTTTCACTACAGACTGAGAAGGAAAAGAAAGAAAAAAAAAACTGGTTAGTTTAAACAATATGTGTATATGTATACACATATATATACACATATATTTTGTCAGTATCTTAAAGAGGCTTTTCTTATACAAACAGGAGTATTTGCTGGTCAGTACTCAGATTTTTTTTCTTTTGATGTATATTAAAAAAATTAAAAGGAATATTCTTAGAAAGACATCTGTGCCCGGGGTGACTCACATTTGATCAATCCCTGTGAACTGAGCTTTTCAGGGGATGTGCAATTATTTGCTCAGTTAGGCTTAAACTTTTTATTTATCTAATCACCCCCCTGTAATGCTTTGATCTGAACTTCCAAGGCCTATTTTTCAACCACTTTAGCTACATATTTTAAGTCTTATGGTCTAATCAACCCCAGCCCATAAAACATGCAATGTCCTGTTTAATGCATCCTATTAGGAAATCCGCTGCCACATGGATTTTGCAATCTCCCACTTTGTGACTGGGTGAGCTGTTTGGAAGTGTCATTATGTCATTATTCTGGGAGAGCAGGAGAGAACCGGCGGCCAACTGCACCCTCCGCATCCCGACTGCTTCTCTCTGCTAACACTTGCCGAGTGACTCAGAGGTGAATCACCGATTTCTGCAGGTGTATGCTTGGGGGTCCTGGAAGCCTTCCACAGCCCAGCGGGGGTGCATGTTTGCTTCAGTAGTTCACGAGGTTACTCAGTACTTCCAGCTAACTTAGTTTGACTGTACAATCATGTAAGAAATACATGTGTCTGTATATTTGTGTGTGTGTTTATATACCAAGAATACACGGCAACTTAGAAATTGAAAAGTAAAACCTGTCATTAATTAGAAAGCGTGTTCACTTGAAAGCTTTGGAAAGAAAAATAATTCCTATGTATGTCATTTTTTAATTGCACAGCATGCTTTTGGTGATGATATTCCTGCTTTTTCTGTCTCCCTGGTTGGGCCATATTAGGAGACTAGGGCCCATCAAGAACTGGTGAATTAGCAGACTCTAATTTCTTCCTCAGCCTCAAGGCTTGTTTAGTTGAATATCTTCAGACGCTTTAGCCCATCAGGGACTTTTTCTTTTTAAAGAAATAACACTCATTTTTTTTTCTGTGGCAACAAAAATGTAAGTATAAATACAAATATATTTCTTTACTTTGTTAATCTCTGAGCACACCTTACTTTCATGCGGTAGCCGTGCCTAATGAAGATAACAGCCATCAGTTAAATAAAGAAACAAGATTGAAGAATATTGCAATACAGCCACAATGCATAAATTGACCAAACACTAATGGTCATTAATCGAGATCTATGACACAATATAGTACACAATGGTGATACCAAATGTTTCAGTCCTTCGTATGTTCCAACATCATTTAAAATGTGCTACATCGGGGCACCTGGGTGGCTCAGTTGGTTAAGTGACCGACTCTTGATTTCAGCTCAGGTCATGATCTCAGGGTCTTGAGATCGAGCCCGCTTGTGGGGGGAGTACATGCTCAGTGGGGAGTCTGCTTGAGATTCTCCCTCTTTCTCCCTCTCCCTCTGCCCCTCCCCCAGCTTGCATGTGTGTGCTCTCTCTCTCAAATAAATAAATGAATAAAATCTTTACAAGGCTTTACATATACTAATTCTTTTAATTATAAGAGAAATGCTGTGACGTTGGTACTATTATTGTCTCCATGTTACCAGCGAGAAACCCTAGGCTGAGAGAGTTAAGGAACTTGTCTAAGGTCGCACACAGATAATAAAGAAAGAAGCCAGAATTAAAAATATATAAAATAAAGAATATTTAGAGCTCTAAATCCCCCCCCCAACCCTTCCCTTGGCTTGGTGGATGGATGCCATGTCTAATCACACCCAAACAGAAATCCAGGGTTTTATTCTCTGGAGAGGTCTCTGAACTGTAGGATACTAGGCGCATAGCCCAGCCCTAACCCTAACACTAACTCTAAACCATAAACCCCAAATGCCTAAGCCCTAATGCTAATTCTAACTCTAATCTTAACCCTGACTCTGTAGAGGTCTCTGAACTGCAGTACACAAGACACATACCCTCACCCTGACCCTAACCCTACCACTTACCCTTTCCCTACCACTTACCCTTTCCCTGAACCCAAACCCTAGCCCTAGTTCTGAGGGGAATACAAAAGGAAGATGTGGCATACACACACACACACACACACACACACACACACATAATGGAATATTACTCAGCCATAAAAAATACAAAATCTCGGCATTTGCAATGAAATGGATGGAGCTAGAGAGTATTATGTTAAGTGAAATAAGTCGGAGAAATACAAATACCATATGATTTCACTCTTGTGTGGAATTTGAGAAACAAAACAAAAGAACAAAGGGACAAAAAGAGAGAGGAAAACCATGAAACAGATTCTTAACTATAGAGAACAAATGGATGGTTACCAGAGGGGAGAGGGAGGGGGGGATGGGGAAATAGGTGATGGGGATTAAGGAGTGCACTTGAGATGAGGACTGCGTGTTCTATGGAGGTGTCAAATCACCATATTGTACAACTGAAACTAATATTACACTGTATGATAACTGGAATATAAATATAAACTTAAAAAATAAAAATAAAACTAGCCAGTTGACCCCAGAACCTGCATTGTAGAACACTGTGCTATTTAAGATCTAATGACAGGTTTTTAAACAAACACAGCAGAATCTATATATCCAAATGGATCCTGCCCACTCAAAAGTTGTCACCTGTGTATACTCTGGGTTATTCCAAATGTTGCCATGGCTCAACAAATCTGGATCTTTCTCTCCATCTCTCTCTTTTTAAAAAGATTTTTTGAAAAATTAAAAAAAATTCCCTCAGAGTCTATGGCTTGTTGTTCTAAATATCACCAGTAAAACCTTTACTCTTTGACTTCAGATTTGAGTTTTAGAAACAGTCAAAAGAAATTCAGAAGCCAGGTTGTCAGAGAGAGGAGAAATCAAGTTTGGTAAGGTGGCTATTAAACTGTCTCTAAAGATAATTTTCAAAACATGGGTTCTAAAATTCCAAACATATTTTGTATACTGGCAACATAATTTAAAAAAAATTGCAAAGGTCATCTGAAGAACATTCCATGGACAGAGAGCAGTAGCATAGATGTGTCTGATACAGTACTCATTCTCTAATCCTACCAAACCACACAAGTAGGTCATGATTCAGTAGCTGCTACTTGGCCACCTGACCTGTCATAAGCCCTTTAGATTTCTTTCTGTATCCAAGTATATATATACTATATATATATATATTTGTATATGTATGTATAAATATATATATATATTTGACTATATATATGTATATATAGTCAAGATCCTGTTGAGAAAGAGTCACTCAAAATGGATAAATAAAGGGACAATGTACAAAGTTACTCTCTTGCTCATTTAATTCCTGCTCCATTCCTCCTTGGAGCAATGCAACTCCTTGCTCCATAACTGGCTCCATTGACCAAACCCCACACAAACCTAGACAGCAAAGAATCTGTCTGTTAGACCATAGAGATCACCTTTCTGGGGCACAGGACATGAGAGAGGTCCCAGAAGGACAAAGCACAGGGAGCACTTGTACTCAGGGGGCTGTCCCCGAATATGTTAACAGCAATCCAAACTTCCTCTTTATTCTCAAGCCTGCTTTTCATCTGGATCATACCTTTCCTAGAAAAGAGGACCTGGAACATGGTTAAGAAGTTTCATGTACAGATAATTTTCTGGTTCCTAAACTGGCCTGAGGGATGGGAAGAGAAGAATCTGTGTTAATTATTGAGTGCCCGCTATGAACCGGGTATTTAACTTATGTTAAAAAAGAAGACTCGTTATCAGAAGATAGTATCCCTTTCCCTGTGTGGTCTTCCTCCCCAAAACCCACACCTACAGTTGATTTATGAGAAAAACTTCAGACAGATATCTCTTAAAATTTGATTTTTTTTATTAAAGATTTTATTTATTTATTTTGATGAGGCGGGGGGAACACAAGCAGGGGGAGTGGGAGAGGGAGAAGCAGGCTTCCCTCCGAGCAGGGAGCCCGACGCGGGGCTCGATCCCAGGACCCTGGGATCATGACCTGAGCCGAAGGCAGATGCTTAACAACTGAGCCACCCAGGAGCCCCAGACAGATATCTCTTGAGGGACAACCCACAAAATATCTAAGCTATCTTCAAAATATGCTCAAAACTCTCAAGGTCTTCAAATACAAAGAAGTCTTGAGGAACTGTCCAAATTTCCTGGAAGAGAGAAAGGACAAAACTATGGATATCCCAAGAAAGAGTGGACTTTGGCACATAAGAATGTATCTATACTGGTTCATTAATTGTGACAACTGAGCCATACAATGTAAGTTGTTAGTAATAGGGGAAACTGGGAGCAGAGCATATAGGAATTCTCTGTACTATCTTCACAGCTTTTCTGTAAACCTACAACTATTCTAAGATAAAATTTTTATTAAAAAAGAAAAAAAAGCCTAGGGCTTGCTTTACTTGGAGAGTGAGAATGGGGGGAGGGGGAGGAGGGGGAGGAAAGACTCCATTTCTTGGCCTCCTTCATGGCCATTGTTTTGCATAGCAGGCATTGTGGCAGTTGGCGGGGGAGGGGCGGGAGGGGCAGCTCCTGCCATTTCTTGAGTAGGCATCCTAAACAAATGTTGAAATGTTTTCACCTTATGATGTGAAGTATTATATTTTATTACTGAGCCTAAAATTTCTTAGACCATAGGGCCTCAAAATTTAATATGAAGGACACCAACAATATTTCTTTTAAAAACTCATCTCCCCCTCTAAAAAAGGCAAAAAAAAAAAAAAAGTGGCATAAGCATGGTAAAAATAAAAGCACTTAAGCAAGTATTATAGCAATGAAAAATAAACATATATCTGATTTTCATAATAGAAATAATAAATTCTACTTCTAAGGAATAATAAATTCTACTCCTGAAGATTGACCAAAAGAGTGTTCTCTGTCTTCTACCCATGCCAACCACTCATGTCTCTAAAACATATATAGGACATATGTGTGTACATCAACATACACTATACCAGGAATCACACACTATGAGGTGTGTGCACATAAGATCTAAGAGAGCCACCATTTGGTGTTCAGGCCTCTGGCCTGCCATCATAGCCTAGCGGTCCTGTGAAGAGGCCCGCCCTACATTTTATTTTACTTTGCACTGAGCCTGAGTCTCTCCTGGGACTGAGAAACTTGTGTTTGGAAGGTCCAAGGCAGAGGGAGTGCCTGGCACCCATCAAGCTTGCCTAGACAGGGCAAAGTCCCTGACAGACAAGGATGCTCTGCAAGGCCTGCCAGTCCCTCTTCAGCCAGTCTGGAATCTCTGTCTAATCGTTAGCACCTTCCCAAACTGCCCACCTTGCTCTGTCTCATGGCGCTGTGTGCCTGGGCTCTGTCTCACTTTGGACGGTGCCCTGTGGAGACCTGCGGGAAAGGCGGTGCAACACTGGGTGGAGTGAGAAGCGTGAGGACTTTGCAGCCTGCAGAACTGGTTTGGATCTGCCTCTAACTTTGGCTGCTGTGCATCCTTGGGTCAGCCCCCTAATGTCTGTTTTCTCATCTCAGAAGTAGGGATGTGACCCAGAGATAATGCCTATAAAGTGTCTGATACATGATGAGAGTTCCTCAGATGGCAGTTATTACTGGCAACTGCAGACCTGGCCTCTTATGTGAGGCCTCTAGTGTGAGGCTTTTTCTAGAATCCTGAGCAAGCATTTGCCCTAGAGTAACGAGTAGCCCTTTTCAGTTAGGTATTTGGCATTTCATTTTTCTCAGGCTTCTTTCCTCTTACTAGACTGAATCTGAGGATTCTTTGAATTCCCTACAGTTGTCTAGAAGAAATGCATATGAGGTATGCTAGGGAATATTTGTTCAATAAATGAATCAATGAACCTTTTGAAAGCAATTCCACAACATGTGCACCCGTGAATGTAAAAGTGTGTGTGTGTGTGTGTGTGTGTATGCACACATGTATGCAAACAGACCCATACCCATGGCATCATTCTACACACACACATATATGCAGCTCAACAAACGTATCCTTATGAAAAGCAATACGGGCATATTTGTAACTCAGTGAGCCAAGTCACAAGCTCTCTGCATTTCAAATGGTTCTTTGCACCAACTTAAATTAAATTTTAAAATGTGTGAGTGAATGGATGCTCTGAAATTGAATATTAAAGCATTCTACAAAAAAAGTGCCAAAGAATAGCTACATATATCCATGAACAAATTTCCAACAATAAGTGCGCTTTTGAAGTTTTTAGGAGAACATTGTTTCCGATGCCTACTTCAAACATGAAAGCGAAGATGTGCCAAATTCTGAAGTACTCTTTCTACTTCCATTAATGGGAATTCAATTCTGTCAAGATAATGCTATTCTAATTGCTCACCAAAAATAATGGCCACATCATATTTATTATTAGTCCTTTTGAATTCTAAAGAATCCATTCTAAAACATTAGGTTCATGTTACATTTCCCAGCACAGACTTGATCAGCATTTTCCTTCTTCAGTTTAGGGCATTTTTTCTCGGTGTAACAAAGATATACATGTGAAGTATGTCTCCAATACACCTCTCCGTGCCCAGAAAGTTCCCTGAAAGACATGTAATATGAAAAAGCTGGGATATAGAATTATGTGATTCACTTTTTTACTTAAACAATTGACATACAATATTGTTTTAGTTTCAGGTGTGCAACATAGTGATTCAATATTTATATACATTATGTATGCTAACCATGATAAGTCTAGTTACCAACTGAATCGGTACAAAGGTGTTACAATATTGTTGACTATATTCCCTATGCTAGACATCATATCCCCCTGTCTTATTTATTTTAAAACTGAAAGATTTGTACCTCTTAATCCCCTTCACCTACTTCATCCATCTCCCCCTTTTGGAAGCCATCAGTTTGTTCTCTGTATCTATGAGTCTGTTTCTGTTTGGTTTTGTTTTTCAGATTCCACATATAAGTAAAATTGTATAGTATTTGTCTTTCTCAGTCTGACTTGCTTCACTTAGCATGATGTCCTTAGGTTCATCCACATTGCAAGTAGGAAGATTTCATTCCTTTTTAAGGCTGAATAATATTTCATAATGTATATACATATACCACATCTTTTTTATCTTTATCCATTCATCTATTGATGGACATTGAGATCACTTCTATACTTGGCTATTATAAATAATGCTGCAATGAATAATGTAAGATATTATTTCAAACTAGTGTTTTAGCTTTCCTTGGGTAAATATCTAGAAGTAGAATTGCTGGATCACAAGGTAGTTGTATTTTTTTATTTTAATACTGTTTTTTCATAATTTTAATACTGTTAATGCACCAATTTCATTCCCACCAATAGTGCATGAGGGTTCCCTTTTCTCCTTATTTTCACCAACATTTGTTATTTCTTATCTTTTTGATACTAGCCATTCTGACAGGTGTGAAGTGATATCTTATTGTGGTTTTGATTTGCATTTCCCTGATGGTGAGTGATGTTGAGCATCTTTTCATGCCATCTGTATATCTTCTTTGGAAAATGTCTATTCAGATCCTCTGCTCGTTTTTTAATCAGATTTTTATTTTTATTTTTTTTCTTGCTATTGAGTTATTTGAATTCTTTATATATTTTGGATGTTAACCTCTTATTGGATATATCATTTGTGAATATCTTCTCCCATTCAGTAGGTGGCCTTGTCATTTTCTTGATGGTTTCCTTCACTGTGAGGAAGCTTTTTAATTTGATGTAGTCCCAGTTGCTTATTTTTGCTTTTGTTGTCCTTGCCTGAGAAAAAAGATCAAAAACATGTCCTTTAGACAGATGCCGAAGAACTTACTGCCTATGTTTTCTTCTAACAGTTTTAGGGTTTCAGGTCTTACATTTAAGTCTTTAATCCCCTTTGAGTTTACTTTTGTGTATGGTATTAGAAAGTGGTCCAGTTTCATTCTTTTGTATGTAGCTGTCCAGTTTTCCCAACACCATTTATTGAAGAGACTGTCTTTTCCCCATTGTATATTCTTGCCTCCTTTGTTAAAAATTAATTTGACCATATAAGTGTATGGGTTTGTTTCTAGACTCTCTATTCTGTCCCACTGATTTATGTGTCTGTTTTTGCCTCAGTACCATACTGTTTTGATTGCTGCAGTTTTGTAGTATAGTTTGAAATCCAAAAGCATGACACCTCCAGCTTTCATTCTCAAGATTGCTTTGGCTATTTGGGGGTCTTTTGGGGTTCCATATGAATTTTAAAATTATTTGTTCTAGTTATGTGAAAAATGCCCTTGGTATTTTGCTAAGGATTGCATTGAATCTTTATATTACATTGGGTACTATGGACATTTTAACAATATTAATTCATCCAATCTGAGCATGGTTTTAAAGAAAGCAAAGCAAAGACCACTGCCTTTGCAACCAAACCTGGCTTCATTACTTATGAGGTGTGTGGCCTTGGGAAAGTTATTAACTTCTCTGTTTTATTCCCTCAGCGGCAAAATATGGGGAAAAATACCCATCTCCCATAGGATCATTGAGCACTTTAACTGAGATAATAAACAGAAAGTGGTATGTATTTGGAACAGTTACAACACAAGACCTTTGGGTTACAAAAATGGATAATTAAAGACCAAAAAATAGTTTATAAGAAAGAGTCTTTCCTTCTTTGGAGGAGCTAAAGCTGCCTGCCATAGGTGCTATGTGTGAGGCTAATAGCTGCAGTGACCATTAACCTCATAATCTCGCTGTATTCTGAGTCACCAAAAGATGAAAGATCTGATTGTACCACATGTAAGCATTTATTGGCGGTAAAGGCACATGGTCTGCTCAGGAAGACCCCCCCCGCCCACTCCAAAAAAAGGCATTTGCCAGGCTTCCACAAGCCAGAATTCCCACATCACTGATGTCCTTGCTATGGGTTAGAGATACAACTATACCCTTACTATCTCAATAATTCTCACAGTACTCTGTCAACCTCCATTATCTATGTTTATCCAGTGCCTAGTACTATGCCTGGCACAGAACAGGTTTACACGGAAGAGGAAGAACCTGATGGAAGAAGGAAGTGAAGGAATAAATGGATGAACTCTCTGTCCTGCTCTTCTCTTTGTGTCATTCTCTGTGTTTAGTACTCCACCTATCAGCCCTGCTTCATCCAGGTCATCAGTCCTGGCACTTGCTTATCCCTTGGCAATACTCACCTCCTCTAGGAAGCCTTCCATGATCTATCATACTCTCATTCCCAGCCCAGAGAGGCCACTGCTTGATCCTTCTTTGCAGCTTCAGTGTATGGCATTTGGATAATGCTTTTGCACTTGAGCTGCCCCATGTTTTTATTTATTATCTCCCCATCAAAACTTTTTAGGTCAAGAATTGTCTTCAACATCTTGAAAAATGGTTTTTGTTTGTTTGTTTTTAGTGAATTTTTAGTATATTTAGGTAAGGGCCTAAAATACCATGAGCTTTATTTATACGAAGTCAAACTAGACAATGGAATGCTTAGTTGGCAGGGGAGGTGAGACATACAGCTGTAAAGTGGAAAGTGAAGAGTGCTGAAAGCCGGGTATGGATGAAGGTGGCAGGAAAGGAAAGGTCAGGTACATCTCCCAGATGTCATAGTCAGGGTGGACTGCTGGAGGAGGTGCCACTGGAGTCGGGCCAGGAAATACAGAACGAATGGTGCTCCTAGCAGAAGAGAAAATGTGCGCACAGGCATGGAGGAGGCGTGTGGCAAATATTGAGATCACACTTCACAGTTTTCAAAGGGCCTTTGCTTCTCTTTAGGGTTCTGTACAACAGCCAGGTAAGGAGGACAAGACAGAGGTCACCTGGCGGCTTCCACAGTGGGGTGCAGAGAGGCTATGGGACTCGCCTAGACTAGTGATTGAACTAGGACATGACGTGACTGTCAGTAGGACTGAAGTCTGACTCCAGGTCCACAGGGAAAACTCCCTCTTCGGAAAAAGCAATGACCCCCATGGATATCAGTCAGTTCTTGCTTACTGGTGACCAATGGCTTGGAAAGATGCAAGTAAATGATGCACCTCTTGCTTCTGGGAGGGCAACTACCCAAGAGGCCTGTGGGTTCCTGGAAGGACTTGAGGACACTGGTCCTTAGAGGTCTTAGATCACAAATACTCGTCTGGGCCAACTCTGAACAATGGAGGACCACATAAGGCAAGGGATACCATCGGGAATGGAAAGCCTCTTAATAATAATGAGGAATATCACTAGTGTGCCCTCACTCTGAGCTGGGTGCGGCGCTATGTGTCTTAGATGATCTCATATGACGCTCACAACAGACCTATGAGGTTCTCTTCCCACCTTTAGAGACTGGAGAAATTAAGGCTTGGAAAAGCAAAGAAACATTTCCTAAGTACTCAGCTGGTAAGGGGTGGAGTCAGGATTCAGATACAACAGAACTGACTTCTGGGAGTTCTTAACCATGTGCCGTGGACCCTTTGGGCCATCTGGGGAAGCCCATGGACCCCTTCCCAGAAGAATGCTTTTAAATGTATATAATAAAATATGTAGGTTTACAAGACCAGTTGTGTTAAAATTTACCAACATATTAAAAAGCAAATTTGTATATAATAATATGTGCTTCTTTGTCAATAGATAAATGATAAGAGCTGGCAGCAGGTCATGATTTTGGGTCACGATGAGTGTAAACAACATGTTGAGATAAGAACGACAACTGTAATGGGATATGAAAATACCTGTGATTTCACCTGATTTCACAAAGGCATGGGTACCACTAATACCACTGTTTTGTTTCATTCAAAATGGAAGAAAATGCTACATTTCAGTTAAAAGTTAGTGAAAATTAAATTATGTTGTTTCTATTCAAGTTTATAAGCACCCTGAATTCTCTTCAGTAATCCACTGTCTTGTGCCCTGGACCTTGACTAGCAGGGTCTTCGAAGCTCCAATGCTGCCTTGATTGATGGGGCAAGGGCTTTAAAGCACCTCCTGTGAAGGTGTGATGCTTAGGGCGTCACAGGGCCACTCTCTAGAGGAGGGCAGGGAAATGCACAGATGGGGCTGATAGGGCCAAACCAGACTGAAGGGCTTAAAAGGAAAACACAGGAGAGTGAAGGGGGACAGAAGGAAAAGGAGCTCCCAGTGATAGCCGGATGGATGGTGCAGGGTTAGGGAGCCGTGGGTAATGGGCTCTGCCAGAATCCTGCACACCATGAATATCTGGTGCCCAGAGGAGAGAGGGCTGAGGGGAGGGGAGGAAGAGAACAAGGAAAAAGTGAATGGCAAGAATACCCTCCTTTTCCTCCACTGGAGGCAACATGAAAGAACAGGGAATATGGAGCAGTATCTGGTTGGCCAAATCCTGTTGTCCTCACTTTATAGTTCTATGACCTATAGGGAAATCATATCCCCACTCAGAGCCCCCATTGCCTTATTTGTATGGGAGGAACTGAGACATTAAACTCTCAGGCCATTTGAAGGGTTGACTTACTCATTGGCACCAGGCAGTTTCTGGCACATGGTTGCTGCTTGATAAAATTAGGGTGAACTCTATGAGATTGTTGTTTTTGTAAGTCAAAAAATGGTTGAATATGGGTAGTTTCATACGGTTCCAATTATAGTTCCTGGTAAACAGGGGAACTGATATGAGCATACCCAGCTCTCTTTGGTGGATTCAGTTTTAATATGGGATTAAGGGATTCCAATCACCCATACTCCCACTCCATCTCTTTTGGGGAGGGGTGTTATTGAGAACTTCCTTCCCCACCTTCATCCCATGATCCAGAGTAAATTCTGTAAAGGGAAGCTTATGGTAACTTTCTCCTTGGTATCCTAGGAAGTGATAAATCACGAATCACAGGATGGCATAAGAAGACTCCTGTGATCTGTCAGTGAATGAAGAGGGAGACAGAGAAGGAGAAAGAAGCACTTTACATTCCTTGGACTAGACTCTTATTTTTTTGGTATGACTTTTAAAAAGCTCAGAGTGGTGAATTGAAAAATCCTGTGGGCTGGACTTGGGCTGTAATCCGTGCTCCATATTTACCACCAATTGCTTATATGACTTGGGCCCATCACAGCCACCTTGAACCTCAGTCTTCTCATCTGTAAGAAGGGAATATTAGACCAGATCATCTCCAAGATCCCATCCATGAGTAACCCTGACAATGGAGGCTTTGATTTGCTCCTCAGCTCTGTACTAGGAAGCCTTGAGTTCATTCAGTATCAGTTTAGCCATCGGCTTAGCAGTGTAATAATAATTCAACCTGTGAAATGGGGCTTAGAGAACCCAAGATTAGAGGTGCATCTGCAGACCTGGATGGATGTGTGGAGAGCCACGTGGAAGGGTCTTGCCATGAAGCAAAGCGAGACCCAATAGAAGCATTCAGGGTCAGTGAGGCGATGCCAAGGAATAACTCTTGAGGTTTGTTTTGAAGTATAGTTTTTCTAAAAGCTCATTTCATATTAAATTATAAGAACCTCATGGAAAAGTGATTACTAGCTCCTTCTGCAGTAATAAAACAGCCCTTGGGGCAAAGAAGCACTAAGGCTTAATACATCTAAAAATATCTTATTTTTCTGCAGCTTGATTGAAACTGATGTAGGTGTGCTTGGCATTTGACTTGGGGAGGTCGTGCCTTTTTTTCTTCTTTTAATAATACTCTTTGGCAGCTTTTTGCTCTATCTTACCACAGATCTTTGCCAAAACTTGAATTTACTTCCGTCAGATTAACTGTCTCCAAAAACAAACTGGTATTTCTTCTAAGGGCTCCGATTAAAAGGATAAGCTTGAGTGACACTCCCTTAAATGGCTGGATGTTCTCACAGGGCTAGGAAAGCAGAACTGGAAAAGTAAAGGGCTGAATTTAGTCACAGGGCAGCAAAGGCCTCTGGACGGTGAGAGGGGCTGCCTTTCAGAAACAATGGGTGAATTACGATTTTGAATGCACACCTCTGAAAAAACTGTGACAAGAAATCCTTTCAAATCTCTCCACTACTGCTCTACTCTAGGTCTCAAACTTCCAGCATTCTATTTGATTTAAATATCACCTTCAATAATTTTACTGACCAAATTATGTTGGCTTCTCTAAACCACCAATGAAATAGAAGTTTCTTCTAGTTGCACAGCTGAATGCATATGGAATTTGAATGAGTCACTATGTAGGGGCCAAAGAACGAACTTTCTTCAACATTCCAGTGGATGGAGAGGAGAGAACAGGAAAAAGGAAAGCAAGAAAAGATGAAGGAAACATTCTCCAGTTTTCCCCTCACTCCTGTCTGTAATTTGGTCCCTCAAGAGTAAGAGTAAGAGTCAAATAATTTTCCAAGCAGGTATTTTTCTATTTTTTGTTTGTTGTTGTTGATTAACTTCTCTTTAAATATACATTTGTTGAGGGAATGGCAAGGGGAGAAAGAAACCCGGTCACTGATTTTCTTTACAAATTATAAATGTGAATACTAATAAATAGAAAATTCGAGTGAGATAGCATTTCAAGAATTGAGTTGAAATGTGGTTCCTGAACATTATCTGGCCTCCCTTCCCCCTTTCACAGGAATCTGTGTTCGTCAAAGTCACAGTATATTGAATGGACGGGTCCCATGAGAAAGCTGTGGAAAACCTTAAGTCAAATGTGAATACTATGCTAACTTCTCTAATCCTGTATTGATACTAACCATCCAAAAATGTAGGACAAAATAACTATTACTGTTTTTTTCCCCTAACTTTTATTACTCAGCCTAAGAAGATGTAAGATCAGTAAATAATGCATTTAATTCATTCTGAGAAAAGACATTTTGCTCAGATTGCTATATATACTTAAACTTTTTCATTACCAAAATCCAAATTTCTCTGTTAGAACCTTTTCGGCTTAAATAAGCAAGGTAGGTTATATTTATATTTTATATTCTCTATCTCTTTGGATCCTGAAAATGAGATTGCTCTCATTAACCTAGTTAAGTTTTGCTGAACAGAAGTCAGAAATGGACAATCACCAGCCTCAAAGTGATTAAGTTACTAAGACTTCTTCCATTTTCCATGAGGACGAAAAGCAGTGTTAGCTCAAGGATCACCGGATAACTCCTCAGGTGCCCTTGGTTGTGATATAAATATCCCATTGAGAATGGGGTTGTTTGTAAAGAAACACTGTATACACTGTATACCCTGTATACACTGAAATGAATTAAAAATATATCTAAGTCCCCACTGACAGTTATCTCAATAAGAGCCACTTAGTATACTAGATTGACAACCACTGGTGATAAGTGCTTTTTCCGGGACTTCATATGTATTTTTGTATCTGATCCTTGAAGCAAGTAGGTGCCAAACTGTTTTGATCACATATCCCCCAAGTATCATAATTTGCAACATACAACCCTCAAAATATGCATATTGCCTTTTTATTATATACATTTCCTGCACCACTACCATATTGCATACGTTATGAAATACACACAAAAATAGAAATTTTAAAAGACTCGGATGAATATGAAACAAACATTATTTTAAATAATTACTTCAGTTTTTAAAGGCACAATTTTATTTTGTTCTCAATAAAAATATAATAATATTTTAATAAGAGCAATGTAATTAAATGTTTCATGTTCCATGAAAATTTTGACTTACAATTTCTGATTCAAAGGCCTGGCTCTAAGTTGGCCTTATTTTTATGCTTGTTATTAATGATGTCAAAGCTTAAACATACTGTCATTTTTTAGCTTAATGTGGTTACTAATGATTCATAGTAGGGGAAGGAGAAGTGTCAGCTTTGTCATTTCTTGTTCCTTTGTATTCATATTATTAATATTAATTTCAATATATGGTTTCATTGAAGGATCTTCCAAAGCCATTAGTCCATTTTGTGAGGGATCCTGCCGTTAAAACTAGATAATGTAATCCACAATTCCCTTTAGCTAGCATGTGAAAACTGCAATGCCTTACAATATGCTGAAAGCACACTAATGAAAAAAATATAAAATAAAAAGCAAACTAATGGGTGAGGGTGCCCGGCCAGCCCTCTGGGATGTGGTCCCTCCATCAGGATCCCTCCTGAGCTGTGTGAGACCTATGGTCATCTGACACATGAGACAAGCAATCCTGCATCAGGCATTGAGGGTCAATCCATGCATCGAGTACTGAGGTCAGCAGAGTTGTATATAAATTAATATATTTATATATGAAGTTGTAATGCATAACATATATATGCACATATGTAATGAAAGTACATCATTTTTTTTCTCTTACACCTGCTAGGATGAGCATACCTAATTTGAAGGCCATTTCTCAAAGTAGTTTACATTGTAAAATACATATTGTTGATCCTTATTTTACTGATGAGAAAAATTAAGTTGCTGGAGGTCACAAGTCAGTGACTCGTTTTCTGCAGCCTGTGTTTTCCCAAAAGTACTGGCAAAAAAAAAAAAAGAATAAAGACACAGTCAAGTAGTTTAGTCACCACCGTTTTTGTTTTACTTTTTAATTCCATTCTTTAAGTCTCTTGTTTAGGGAGAAAATATGTTTTCACTTGATAGGATATGGGAAAAAAGCCTGTAAACCAGTTATAATAATGATCAGTAAAACTCAGTGGGGCCTGAACAAGAATTAGTCAACAGTACCCTGATATTAAAAAAATCAATGTTCCAGGGCACCTGGCGTGGCTCAGTCAGTGGAGCGTGCGACTCTTGATCTCAGGGTCATGAGTTTGAGACCCACGTTGGGAGTAAGAAATATTTAAAAATAAAATCTTTTAAAAAAATAATAATCAATGTTCCATTATTCCTATTCTTTGGTTATTCTGATGATTCCTCCTTCCCCCCCTTTTCTTTTTCCCATCCATCAATTATTTTATATCCAAATCATACTTCTCACCGGCACACCTACCAACTGGGGGTCAGCCTTCTTTTTTGGCATAGACTCAGAATTTTCATGTCTACAACATGTAAAATAACTTCAGCAAAATGGAAGAATGATTTTAAACATTATTTGAAAATATGACTCAAACTCACACTTCATTTTACATGAAGCTTTTTATATTATGAAAATAATTTATACTTGGTATATACAAAATTTAGAGAATATAGAAAAAGAAGAAAAATTACTCATAACTCAGTCCCCCAAAATAATTATTGTTACTATCTTGGTGTATTAACCTTCTGATATTTTTTCCTATTTTTCCTTTACATAGTTGTAATCATATTGAATATGCAGTTTTGTACCCTGCTTTTTTTTGCCTTAACATAAATATCATAAATATTATCCATGTTTATAAATTCTTATAAATACATGTAAGTTTCTGTGGAGGCATAATAACCTACCAGGTGGATGGCAGCATACTTTTTTTACCTATATAGCAATCCTGAGGTAGGAGAGATAAATACATGATGTAGGCAAGTATAGTCGGCTCATGATTCCAAATCTAATGGGAAATATAAATAGACTAAATAATTGAAAATCAATTGTATTTTCCTTTCTTTTAGTGACTAACTTTGTTAAGACCAAAAGGTATTTTGTGTTTCTCAAACATTTATCTTCAGACAGGAAAGGGAAAGTGATCCAAGAATAGAGTAACTGGCGGAGGAAAACCAATTTTTTTTAAAAATACAGATCATAAATAAATAGTATATTATTTTATATTATATTAAGTATTATGTAAAAAGATTAATGAAAGTTAATTGTACAATATTTGATTTAAGTTGCAGTTTCTCATCGCTTCTAGTAATATTAGTGTTGATTACCAACATGAAAGGTTGGCCACTATTTTATAAATATATTTCTGCACCAGTGAAGATGATCTTAAAAAAAAAAGGCTGGGGCCCCTGGGTGGGTCAGTCATTTAAGTGTCTGACTCTTGATTGCGGCTCAGGTCATGATCTCAGGGTCATGAGATGGAGCCCTGAATCCAACTCCACACTCAGTGAGGAGTCTGCTTGAAATTCTCTCCCTCTGCCCTTTGCCCCTCCCCCAATCATGTGTGCTCTCTAAATAAATAAATAAATAAATAAATAAATAAAATCTTTTAAAAAAAGAAGGCTAACTTTTACATGACAATTCCCACTTTTTAAAGTCGTAAGTACTGTATGTAACAGAAAAAGAAACAGAAAGCATTCATGAAACTATTCTTGAATACAAGCTGTTATATGGACAATGTCTATGTAAGAACATGGCATGATGATGAGCTATGGAAAACGTATTGCTAATACCATTCCTGTTTTCTCCCATGTACCATTTTTAATAAAGGTGCCTGCTTTATGGTAAGGTTATAATTATTTTAAACCAAATAACAGACAAAATTTAAGGGGTGTTTTTCTATGTATATATATGTGTGTATGTGTATGTATATGTGCATATATGTCTATTTTCTGTGTTTAATACAAAGGCTTATTTTACAAAACACATTTTATGAACCAAATTTGATTACCTCTATATATGAAAATAAAAATGACAAAAACTTTTAAAACTTAGTCAACTAGAAATATAGTTCCATTTAGACAAAAATGTTTTGGTAATTTCACTGCAATTGTTTTAACTTTCAAGAAAAATGGTTTCAAATGGTTCTGGCTTTTGAATAAAACCAGTCCTCCGCCTTTCAACAATAGAATATATTAAGATCTAAGATTCTGTGTGGCTGCGAAGTGTTTAAGCAATTTCAGGCAGTCTGTACAGTGCCACTTCAAGCACATGAAAAAAGTGAAGAATTTCATCAACCAGGTGTTAATTTGATGATTTCTTTTTCTCTTTTCCTTCCTTGCTTCCTTGCTTGCTTCCTTCCTTCCTTCCTTCCTTCCTTCCTTCCTTCCTTCTTTCCTTCCCCTTGTTTTTAACTGAGTTTATGGAATTTCTTGACTATTCCAAGGTCCTGTAGTCAAACAATAGACAAATTGTTCATACCGTCGTCATCTGGAAATTTCTGTAAGTATATTTAACAGAGATTTTAAGATAAGCTTTTCGAACATTTCTCACTGGATTGGTAATAAAGCATTAACTTCCTAATCAAAGCACTTCTGAATCCCAGAAATGATAGTGTCCTTCCTCCAGAATTAAAGAGCGGATCAGTTCTCAGGTACTTTGTCATCCAACAAACAATTGTAACCTTGAATTAACTTCACTGAGCCTCAGTGTTCTCATCTATAGAACCAGAATGTTAATACCGGCATCGGAGGGTTGATGTACAGATGAAGTGAAAGGGCATTTGTATAGCCCTTGGCAGGGCACCTAACATATAGCAAGTGCTCAGTAAACAGTAGCTGTCATTTATTTAATGTATCATTTCCTTGTGTGTGCAGTACAAATTGTACTGAACTCATGCGACGGTGGGGTGATTGCCCAAATGCTCAGTTATATTGCTCTAGGTAACCAAAAGACTATTATAGAACTCAGGGTAAATACATTTAATTCTCAGATGGCATATTTGTTGATATTAGTCATTATATATAAATTGTAGAAATAGGAAGACAAGCAATTATGTCTAGAAAATACTAGAGCTGACAACAAAAGCTTATTTTATGGAACATATTTTATTTGTTAAATGTGGTCAGGAACTAAACAAGAATCAAAGACTTGATGAAAGATAATGAAAAGATAATGATAATTAAAATGAGCTGTGAAAAGGAAGCCCATACACTCACAAAACAAAACATTTACCAAATATTGTAAGCTCTGACATGATAGCATCTGAGGTTTTCAATGTGCTTTGAGGGCATTTTACTGATCTAACAGAATTTCACTTACACCCTTAAAAAAAATATAGCATAACCTGCTGTATTCAACCACTTTTGAAAATCAGTTAAAAGGGCCACATGCAGGGGCACCTGGGTGGCTCAGTCAGTTAAACTTCTGCCTTCAGCTCAGGTCGTGATCCCAAGGTCCTGGGATCGAGTCCCCATTGGGCTCCTTGCTCAGTGCGGAGCCTGCTTCTCCCTCTGCCTGCCGCTCCCCCTGCTTGTGCGCTCTCTCGCACTTTCTCTGACAAATAAATAAATAAAATCTTAAAAAAAAAAAAGAAATACCTTTAGAAAAAGGGGGGGCACATGCAAAACAGAGAGCGGATATTAGAACAGTCCTACACTACAACTTAAAGTCATAGTAGGAAAAGCAAGAAAAGCTGCTCCAGCCTAACAGGTTGGAAGCAGAAAAAAATAGGGACATTTCATATGGGCCCATTTATCCTGCTATCTGACTTTAAAAAAACAAAACGAAACAAAATAAAACAAAACAACAGCCATCAGTACAACCACCACCCCCAACAGTACAACACCAAATTGTTATCCCATAAACCACTGAATTTATTTGGTGACTACTGAGTGACATGGAATCCACCAACATAATTCACCAAAATATGAGCCAAGGAATATTGGAAAACGAATTGAAAATCTAGATTAGACTTACTGTAGTTTCTTTAGAGCCATCCAAAAACATAAACTTCATTTTATTAAAAAAGAAAATCTATTAGTCTGCTTTTCATGAGGGGAAACTATTCCCTCAACCTCCATAATTTTTCCACCTTTTGTTTTATGGCAGAGCTTCATATTTTAATATAGTAAATAAGGATGTGATTGGGGGTGAGGGAAGGTCAAGGCACACAGCTCTCTCTTTCTTTCCCTAAAGATCTTCTGGGGGTTCCAATCAATTCAGTCGAGGGCAAAATGAATTAATTAGTCGAAAGTGATATTTCAAATAAAACAATTAGCACTTTAATCCAATTTTGTAGGGGGTGGAGACTTCACCAAGTCTCCTGCCTTTTATTGAAATGAATTCAATTTCAAAGTTAATTTTAAAAATTAAAAGCACAACCTTGAAGCTCAACAGAAATATTTAACTGTTTGCAGTGTGTGCAATTTTAACCTACCCCTGCTGAGTGAATGAGAAAGTTTAAATAGATTTCCTCGCTCACTTTATTTAGGAAAGAAAAGATATAAACAAACAAACAAAGGTGGAGAGGGATGTGACCTATCCTGCTGCAGTCCTCAGAACCATTCTGAAAACTCTCCTTGGCATTCTATAAAAAGCAGAAATTATAGATTAGATCTACATACATAATCAAAATGAGATGTAAGAGAAAGACAAATACAATATGATTTCACTTATATGTGGAATCTAAAAACACAGAACAATCAAACAAACAACAGTAACAACAACTAAAAAGAGAGAAACAGAGGAACAGACTCATAAATACAGAGATCAAACTGGTGGTTGCCAAAGGCAGGGGTGGGGGCGGTTGATTATCAAGGTGGGTGAAGGGAAGGGGTTAAGAGGCACAACTTCCAGTTATAAAATAAATAAGTCACTGGAATGAAAAGTACAACATAGGGAATATGGTCAATAATACTGTAATACACTTATTGTGGTGAGCATTTTGTAATGTATATAATTGCTGAATCATTATGTTGTACATTTGAAACTAATTTAATATTGTATGTCAATTATACTTCACTTAAAAATAAAAAGTATATTATAAATGATTAACAAAAAATGAGTAGTCATCTTTTCTATTCCATATCGAACATAAACATTCTACCTTTATGTTGTAATTTTATGAAATTATATATACAATCTACATTCTATATAGGTTGAATCAAAAAGCATGACTAGGGGCACCTGGGTGGCTCAGTCGGTTAAGCCTCCAACTCTTGATTTTGGTTCAGGTCATGATCTCAGGGTTGTGAGATGTGGGCGTGGAGCCTGCTTAAGAATCTCTCTCTTCCTCTCCCTCTGCCCCTCCGTATGTGTGCACGCCTACACACACACTCTTTCTGTCTCTAAATAAATAAAGGAGGCATACTGTTGAGTATTGTTGATCTGCCCAAGAAAATGAATACTGTGAACATAAACCAAATTGCACAGTGAGTACCAACTACAGGTTAAAACTGAGTTTTCCGATGCTAAACCCCATGAGCTCCTGGTAAGACAGAACTGCCGGGAGACTGACGCATGTCAATAGCAGGGAGCGGACAGGTTTCGGTTTAAATCCGATTGGTACCTGCATCTTGGACAGCCATTCTTAACGATGCTTCCACTTAAAATACCAAAAGTCTGTCCCACACAAACTTCAGTAATGACCCCTACCCACCACGACCACCACCACCACCACACACACACTGTAACTAAGAAATGAATAAAGGGCAAATAACTTTTTAGCGAATGGAAACTTTCTTACTTCAGAGCCATTTCTAACAGTGCTGGTCCTACACATTCCCTGATGAACAACTTTGATTAAGAGCATTTTTCAGCCACATCACTAATTGGTCTACTCTTACTTTTTGCTTTAATTTAAAACCAAAGGGGGGAAAAGTGATTTCAAAAGCACCTGCAATCCGACATGTGTGAGCAGAACTAAAAGTATTTTTTTTCAAAATTGGATTAATTAGCATTATCAGAAAAACAAAGGAACAAAGCCACCAGTAAGTAGTGCATTAATCATATTGCTAGTAATTAGTGCCACAATAGAAATACAAGACAAAGCAAAGAAGTTGGAAATAGTTCTGAAACTAGTCATATTTTGCAGGTATCCCTAGCTAAGAAATAGACATACTTGGACATGCAGAGAGGACAAGAATAAAATAGAATCTCAAAAATCACATAAAGTTGAAAGACTAGACTGCACAAATCCTGAGCCCCAGAGAAATAGAGAAATTGATATATTTATAGTGTCTAATACACAGAGTTTAAAAAAAGAGGAAAGAAGGAGACAGGAGGAGGATGGGAAAGAATTAGAGAAACAGACTATATTTCCATTTTTAAAAGAGAGAGAGCTTATGCTATTGTAACAAAGCTAATGCTAGGTCTTGCCAAACCTCAAATATGCAGGATCATTTTGAAACACAGAAATAGTGAGATTCCTTTTCACTTTAAATATATGATTAAATGACATTGGGGAATGCAAAACCTTTTTCTGAATGCTAAAATTTTAAATTAATTATAACTTTTTAAAGAATGGAACAAATCATAGGGTTGATTTCTTGGCCTTTGATTTTTCTATATCAGAGTTTATTCCAAGAATCCTTTATAAAAAAAAGTTTCATATGAAAATACTGGTTTGTGTTGATTCATTTTACAAATGAAAATTGGGCCCAGTGATGTCCAGAAGAATACGGATGAGAGGAAGAGTAAAATTTTTCTTCTGGTTCTGAAAAGTCCATATTAAGTCATTCACTTTTCTGTGCTCCAATTTTCCTTACCCAGAAAAAAAAAAATTGGCAAGATAGTCATCTAATCCAAGTGTTCCCTCCTTGAAGATGGCCTTCCAGGAGGCATATGGGACAAAGAACTTTGCTTCTCCTATTAAAAAAAAAAAAAAAAAAAGAGTTGTGCATCTGAAATTGGTAACATGGTGACAGGTAATGCTGATTGGAGTTGATTTTCATCTCAAGGCCTGCAGGCCATAGAGACAGGAAAGAAGTCACCTCGGAGAAACTAAAGGGAAGAGAGAGATTTGCCTGGCAATTCCCCTCTTATACTTCTTCTGGACCTTCACTAAATACCTTTCTCAGTCTCTGTGCTTTTCTTTTCAATACTCCCATCCTCTCACTCCCATCATCCCTTCTCTGTTGGATTTTCTCCTTCCGTTTCCTACTTATTCTTCTAATGTCTTTCTCTTCACAAATCTTTTCTACTTTCATATTTTATGTTAATGCCTTCCCCAAGTGAGTCTGGGAGTCAGTCACTAGCCAACTCTCTCTTTCTGTCACCCCTATCAAGTTAGTTTTCAGGGGCGGTCAGTTGGGTGGCTCAGTTGGTTAAGCATCTGACTCTTGATTTCAGCTTATGTCATGATCTCAGGGCCTTGAGATCCAGGTCAGGTTCTGCATTCAGCAGGGAATCTGCTTCTCTCGTTCTCCCTCTCTCTCTCCCCCTCACCCTACTCTCTCTCTCTCTCAAACAAACAAACAAATAAATCTTTTAAAAAAGTTAGTTTTCAATACTTAAATTTCTCTATTTATCTGAAAAGGATAGCAACACTTATTATCTTAAGTGGCCTCAACCATGCAGATAAAAGAAAATACAACGAAATTCATTGTTGCTTAATTTGGCTAATTAAGTAGCTATTGAGTTTGCAATGTTAAAAAGAAAGCCTTTAGAAATATATCTTCACAAAATTTCCCTGTGTAAAGTATAAATATGGCTCAAACATCTAGAAATTATAAAGGAAAAGGTTGATAACTCTGATCACATTATAGGCAAAAAATAAAGTTAAAAAATAAGAATATAGTGGGAGGAAATTTCTCCAATATAAATGCCAGAAAAAGAGCCAATTTAATAAATACACAATCCTTATAAAGTTAATAAGAAAAATATAAATCATTCAATATAATATGGACAAAAGACACAAATAAGCAATTTTCAGAAAATAAAATACAATGGCCAAAAATAAATAAGGGTTCATCTTCTCTCATAATTGTAGAAATTCAAATTAAAGTAATAATGTACCACTTTTCATCTACCAGATAAATGATTCTAAAAATTCAACAATGCTGTTGTTGAAAAGAACATGGAAAAATGGCTGCTCATTCACAAATATATTAAATAAATATTTATTGAATTCTACTCTGAAACACTAAGGGATTGCAAAGTGCAGCAATCTTTTAGAAGGGCAATTTAGAAATATCTAATAAAATTTTAAAATGCACACATCTTTTGACTTAGGATGTATCTACACAATGAATTTATTGCTGCAACACTTTAATAGCAAAGAAATTGAAAACAATCTAAGTGTCCTCCAATAGGCGAGAGTAGTTAAATGTATCATGTCATTTTTACACATACTATCATGCACAATGCATAATATTATAAATATATATATATAAATATATATATATAAATATAAATATATAAATAGGTAATATATATAAATTTATATATAAATATATAAATAGGTAATAAAAGAAATGTAATAGAGCTATATAAGCTGACACAAAAAGCTATCCCAAATATATTAAGTAAATATAGAATATAGATATATTTTCTAAAATGATTCAAATTTATAAAAATAAGGAATATATATTTATGTCTATAACATGTTTATGCATTAAAAATTTCTAGAAGGATACAGAAGAAACTGTTACCAGTTGTTAGCCTTGGAGAATGGTAATATGGGGTAAGGAGAAAAAGGCATGTAATATTTTCACTTTACACTCTGTCCCATTGAATTTTTGTTTTTGCAAAGAGTATATGCACTGCTATTATAATTTTAAAACAAGTTTGGGGCACCTGGCTGGCTCAGTCGTTAAGCATCTGCCTTTGGCTCAGGTCATGGTCCCAGGGTCCTGGGATCAAGCCCTGCATCGGGCTCCCTGCTCAGCAGGGAGCCTGCTTCTCCCTCTCTCACTCCCCCTGCTTGTGCTCTCTCTCTCTCTCTCTCTATGTCTCTCTCTGTCAAATAAATAAATAAAATCTTTTAAAAAAGTAAAATAAAACAAGTGTACAAAATTGGCCATAAAAATGAATTTCCTGTCTTTGCAAAAATTCATTTCAGGAAGAGACAAGGAAATTTATTGGTATACATAGGTTTTGGGAAAAAAATTATGAACAAAGCCAAAAAATTTTTTTCATAATCTTACTGTATATTTCATACATAGACATGAATACTATAGAAATAATTAAAAGAGACTATAAATGGATATTCATCAAATTTGCCTGGGGGCAGCCTTTTTGTTTAAATGTTTGAATTTGTGAAATTAGGATCAAAAGTTAATTATAATAATTCTCTCAAATAAAACAAAAAGGATAGTAGTTTCCTAGTCTCAGTAAAACTGATTTTCACCATTCTTTATAAATTACCTTACAATTTTAACAAGAAAGATTTTATTTAAAAATTGCTTTAAATAAGACCCAGCAGTTACACAACATTGAAGCAAGGGCAGGTGACTTCTGCAGCAGTAGAAACTTTAGGGACCACCAAGCGAATTAGAAAGAACTTGGGCTGTGGATACAGACTGGGTTCTATTGCAGCTGGGCCTCTTGAAGACAAATACTTCATCTCTCTGGGCTTTGTTATTATTGTTGTTGTTTAAATCGGTAAAATAGAGATAAAACACCCACCTCAGGAACTGTTTGTGAGGGATATAACTTGATCCATGAAGGCAGCATGACCCTGTGTAAAGAATGTGCACTTTGGAGTCAGTTCTGATTTTGAAACTACCCTCCACCACTACTAGCTGTGTGAACTTGGATAAGCTAATCTATCTTCTCTATGCTTCAGTTTTCTCATTTGGAAATTAGGTATAATAATCCATATATTTGATACGGTGAGTGGTTTCAAAGATTTAACAGATAAGTGACATAAGGCATTGAACATATCGTGGCACCTAGTTAATCTTAAGTAAATTTTAGTCTCTAATTCACATGGAGTATCATAAAAAGAATGTTAGAATTATAGAATTACAGACTCCTTTCTTTTATCTCAATGGTCTATAGAGAGAGCAAAGGAGGAAAGAAGAAAGGGAACTGTGATTTTTCCATATCTGGATTTATAAAGACTTCTGTCTAGAGATAGGACAATTACTCAAAACTTCCTTTGCACTTCTACTTCTG
Source organism: Leptonychotes weddellii (assembly GCF_054177405.1). NCBI lineage: Eukaryota > Metazoa > Chordata > Mammalia > Carnivora > Phocidae > Leptonychotes > Leptonychotes weddellii. Next base: position 116,956,149 of record NC_138369.1, on the reverse strand, counting down.
GCCAAGATAGAGTAACAGGAATTGGATTTACTCTCCCACCTGGAAGAACCAAAAACCAGATACAATATATGAAAAAACAATTTTCAAGATGTTGGCATCAGGCAATGAAGGACTGTGATCCCTGAGAGATGAAAAACAAATGGGGTGGGCTCTACTATTCTACTGCCTTGAGCAAGCCTCCAGGTGATGGCACAGAGAATGAGAACCCAGGTAGAGTCTAGCAGACTCCCTCAGTTGAAGAAACAGTGTTGAGCACCTGTGAAGACCAAGATTGCTAGAATTGACAGGATAGAGCACCAGAGAGGAGCAAGCTGCTGAGAGAGAAAACTCTGGATATCTGCAGAGGATCTCTCTCAAATATTCAGCAAAACACTGGTCAACAATGCATATGAGGAAGTTACGTGAGGCCTGGGAAAGAACCACCAGAAAGGATTGGAGGTAAATGGTACTGACAGTTTCATAATGCTGCCTCGTCCCATCAGCCAGACTGAAAAACCTCATGACTTAAAGGGCATTGGGCAGAGTACACAAAAGAGGCTTAACTCAGTAGTAGGTAATAAGTAGACATAGACTTAATACTGCTCTGGTCTTGCTTTACAAATCTTGAATACAAAACTCAAAAAAATTAAAACTGTTTCCAAGTAAATTAATTATATCTGAAAACAAAATTCCAAAGTATATTTAAGAGTACAAAAATAATGGTCAACAAATCTTCAACAAAGCAGGAAAGAATATCCAATGGAAAAAAGACAGTCTCTTCAACAAATGATAGTGGGAAAATTGGGTAGCCACATGCAGAAGAATGAAACTGGACCTATTTCTTACACCATACACAAAAATAAATTCAAAATGGATGAAAGACCTAAATGTGAGATAGGAATCCTTCAAAATCCTAGAAGATAACACAGGCAGCAGCCTCTTTGATCTTGGCCACAGCAACTTCTTGCTAGACACATCTTCAAAAAGCAAAAATGAACTGTTGGGACTTCATCAAGATAAACAGCTTTTGCACAGCAAAGGAAACAGTCAACAAAACTAAAAGGCAACCTACTGAATAGAAGAAGATATTTGCAAATGACATATCAGATAAGAGGCTAGTATCCAAAATCTATAAAGAATTTATCAAACTCAACATCCAAAAAACAAACAATCCAGTCAAGAAATGGGCAGAAGACATGAACAGACATTTCTCCAAAGAAGACATACAAATGGCCTACAGACACATGAAAAAATGCTCAACATCACTCATCATCAGGGAAATACAAATCAGAACCACAATGAGATACCATCTCAAACCATTCAGAATGGCTAAAATTAGCCACTCAGGAAACGACAGATGTTGGTGAGGATGCGGAGAAAGGGGAACCCTCCTACACTGTTGGTGGGAATGCAAGCTGGTGCAGCCACTCTGGAAAACAGTATGGAGGTTCCTCAAAAAGTTAAAAATAGAACTACCCTATGACCTAGCAATTGCACTACTAAGTATTTATCCAAAGGATAGAAAAATAGTGATTCAAATGGGCACAGGCACTGCAATGTGTATAGTAGCAATGTCCACAATAGCCAAAATATGGAAAGAGCCCAGATGTTTGTTGACAGATGAATGGATGAAAATGTGGTGTGTATGTGTGTGTGTGTGTGTGTGTGTGTGTATAATGGAATATTACTCAGCCATCAAAAAGAATGAAATCTTGCCATTTGCAGTGATGTGGACGGAACTAGAGGGTATTATGCTAAGTGAAATAAGTCAACCAGAGAAAGACAAATACAATATGATTCCACTCGTATGTGGAATTTAAGAAACAAAACAAATGAACATAGGGGAAAGGAAGGAAAAATAAAATTAGATAAAAACAGAAAGGGAGGCAAACAAAAAGAAACTCTTAACTATAGGAAATAAGTGGAGGGTTGCTGGAGGGGAGGTGGGTGGGGGATGGGGTAACTGGGTGATGGGCATTAAGGAGGGCGCTTGATGTAATGAGCACTGGGTGTTATATGCAACTGATGAATCACTAAATTCTACCCTGAAACTAGTAATACACTATATGTTAACTAAGTTGAATTTAAATAAAAAAAATTTATAAAAGAGTACAAAAATATCCAGCACCCAACAAAGTAAATTATAATGTCTAGAACCAAATAAAAAATAACCAGGCACACAAAGAAGCAGGAAAGGATGAAAGGGGAAATCAACCTATTAAATCTGATCAAAACTGATGCAGATGATAGAATTCGCTGACATTTCTTTGCCATTATCCAGAGCTAACTCCCCCACTGTCCATAGCTTTTGTGCTTGTACTACCTGTGAATATGCCTTATTATGTTTTCATTCATTCATTCATTCATTCATCCAACAAGTGTTTATTGAATCACTGTGTGAGAAAGAGATGTGCTAGCACATATTTTGCCTCTTTAACAGTCTTATAAGGTTTCATAGGCTATTCATACAATCTGCATTTAACTAGGACAATACTGAGAGCCTAAGGAACTTGCCCAAGGTCATCTTTGGTGTTAGCTGAAGTGTTAGATCTAAACTCCGCTTGTTCTATTTGTGAGTCCTTTTTTTTTGTTCACTCTGACCCACTGTGGATTTTCCATATGTATTAGTTCACCTTTCCCTATAATAATTATCTTAAAAGTAATGGCTTTTGAACTCTTTTTTTTTAAAGATTTATTTATTTATTTATTTGAGAGAGAGAATGAGAGAGAGAGAGCATGAGAGGGGGGAGGGTCAGAGGGAGAAGCAGACTCCCTGCTGAGCAGGGAGCCCGATGCGGGACTCGATCCTGGGACTCCAGGATCATGACCTGAGCCGAAGGCAGTCGCTTAACCAACTGAGCCACCCAGGCACCCGCCTTTGAACTCTTATGATCTTGGGATGTCACATTCCTACTTATCTAAAACCCAGAAGCCCCAATACCTATTTCCTGGTGCAGTCACACCTGAGTTACTTTGGGATGAGAAACTAATGGCTGCAATACTTCTCAAGCTGTCCGCATGTCTAGGAGCACATCTCCATGTGCAATGTCAGCCTTCAGAAAGGATCGTGGATTATTTAATAATGATGAAGAAGATGATGATAATAGTAAATAATTTCATGGTGAATTACAGTTTACAAAAGGTTTTACATATATGATTGAAAATGTAGTTTTTACAACAAAACCTATTACAAAAATGTTATCATTTAGCATCCTTGTCTCCATTTTACAGATCAGAAAATAGAGAGATAAAAGAATCTTTCCAAGATCAGCAGCTTTTAAGTAGAAGGGTGGGGAGTAGAATTCATGCCTATCTGATGCCAGACTTCATGGCCTTTACTTATAGCTGTTGTCTGCCCATTTCTCATTTAACAGACTGTTTTTAAATGTGGCTGAGAATACCAAGGTCCATGCTTACTTCCAACTTTACGAATTAAAAATCTACCCTTCCTATGGTCTATCATGTGTAACTGCATAAAGGTTTTTTTTTCCCCATGGAAATCTGCTCTTAAACTTTTAAAAATTTAATCAGCTACTGATGAATGAATACTATACCTTCATGTTTTCTACAGTTAAATGCAGATTTGGAAATTAGGTAGATTTTTTTTTTAAGGATTTATAAAATCACAGTTGTACTTTATGAAGCCAAAAGGGCTATAAAATTAAAGAGGACTAGCAGAAGTAAGACTTGGAAATGGAAATGTTACCAACTTTCAATCAAAGGTGTTCCTCATTACAAAGGAAAGAAAATGGAAATTCCTTTCTTTAAAAGGGCTGTTATGTGGGGCGCCTCGGTAGCTCAGTCGTTAAGCGTCTGCCTTCAGCTCAGGTCATGATCCCAGGGTCCTGGGATGGAGCCCCGCATCGGGCTCTCTGCTCAGCGGGAAGCCTGCTTCTCCCTCTCCCACTCCCCCTGCTTGTGTTCCCTCTCTTGCTGTGTCTCTCTCTGTCAAATAAATAAAATATTTAAAAAGTAATAATAATAAAAAATAAAAGGGCTGTTTTGTTTGCCCTAGACCTCTCTTTCCTCCAGTGTGGGCAAGACAAGAGAGCCACAAAAGGAAGGACACAGAGTATAAGGAAATTTGTACTAAAGTAATCCTGTTTTTGAAAAAATAAATAAATAAAATCATTTGGGGAGGCTTTCTTTGCTTCCTGCTCATCTCTTACCTTACCTCCCCTCCTACCCTCTCTGGAGACTTGGTGGGCTTGTTGAAGTGTAGCTAGGTTCTTACTCATTGAGTTTAGACTTCAGATTGGAAGCATAAAGCACTCCAAAATGGAATTTAGAATGCAATTTAGTTCACAAGACTCCCAGAATGTTCCTCTAGCCCTAAGGAGGACTTGGCCAATAGTTCCTGCAAATGATTCCCCTCTTCTAATATCATGCAAATCCAAGTTCTTTCATATTGAAAAAGTATTCTATATAGTATGAAAGAGAACTGCATCCTAAATTTTCTGGGCAGCACTTTGGAATATAACATGGCCAAAAAACAAAACTTTCACCATGAACAATAACAATCCACTTCAGGAAGTCATGCTTCTCCATGGAGCTCAGTGTCCTCACCTGTAGAATGAGGAGGTTGAACTAAGATAATTCAGTTCTAAATTACTGTGACTAAGATGAGCATTATAATATAATAAATAAAACGAAAGTGATTATATCAATATGATCCCAAAAAACATTTTCTCCTGTTACTTATACTCTTTCACCAGGGAAGGGAAAAGAAAACACTAGCGTGTCTGATTTCACCTTTGCAATGTGTCACTGATCTTTTAAACCCAAGTAGGAGAAGGCATTTACTAAGAGGACACAGCATTTGGAAGAATTAATGCACCTCCAAGTGGGAGTGAGTACGCTTCTTACCAGTGGGAGCAGCCCCTTTATAATAGTGTCTGCAGACCTGGCGATTCCAACCCATGCTTTCTCAGGCAGCATTCTGTAGAACGAGTCTTTCTGGAGATTACAGAGTCAGTTATTGAATTTCTATAGCATAGATTAGAGTAACATTGAGCCCATTTAGAACCAGGGTTAAATTTACAGTTGCTCTTCAGATTCAAACATTTTTAGTGTGTTCACTTTTATACCCTTAAAACTGTATCGCTTATTGATGTGGCCACCTCCTCTTATCTTATCTCGCCCCATCTTACCTTTCCTTACCTTATCTCATCCTCTGAAGTCATTACACTAATATTAAGACACCTTCATAACAAAAGGCTTTTGTTCTCAATAGGACCTTTCTAAGTCCTCTCTCCTCTCTACCCTGACATAAAACATGCACCTTGGTTCTTTTTTCTTTCTAAGTTCAGCATTTAGATGGAAGCAAGAGAGAGAGGAAAAAAAAGGAACCAAGCAAATATTTTGTTGAACATGAGCAGATACACACGTGCACATATACCCAACCCCAAACCAATTAGGAAAGCATGCCGCTGTGAATAGTATGGAAGGCCAGGGGAGCTTATGCCTTTTGTTTAAGCAGGTGCTTGGGAACAAGCAGACATCAGCCAGATTCAGGGCATCGTGTGAAGATCTGGCTTCACTCATCACTCGTTGTTGAGCACCGGGAGCAAAAATGTAGCAAATAACGCAAAGAAAATCCTTCTAAGAGATCGGGGCCCAGAAACTAATCCAGGCAAGTATGACTTGTGTCTCTGTAGTTTTATAAGGGCAGATTGCTTTGGTATTTAATTAGTGAATGGGTGGAATCTGCACATTGAATTTAAGAAGAAAACATTTCACTTTTTAGTCCCTGGGAAGTCATGAGCAGTCCAGAAAAGATATTGAATTGCTCAAGGCAACTCCTCACAGCAATCAAAACAATGTAGATGGCATTTCTTGAATACCAGCATGCACCACAATGCAACAGAATGGAGCATGGCATTCGGATGAGAGACTTCCATTTGCAAATATGAGTGAGAATTAAAAATAGACTGGGAAGAGATGGGCACTCCTTGGTGAAGATTACCCATCTCAACAGGTGTGTGGCAGGAATAAAAAGGGAGGGGGGATGTTAGTTAGCTTTAAGCTTTCATTTTGTTGGCAGATGGTGCCTGCCCACCACGATTTGTGGTCATATTAAAAATCTATCTGAGTCCACCTATGAATACTCAGTCCCTGTGCCCACAGGAAGCAGGGAGGGAGGGAGAATGAAAGGAAGGGCAATTGACATGTACTAAACACCTGCCGCATGCCTATACCTACTGACACTATTTGAGGAAGACCTGTTTTTGGCTGCTAGGAGGGCCACATACGGGCCTTGGAATCAGGGGCAAATTATTGTTTTGTTGTTGTTGTAGTTGTTCTGAACCTTACTTAGTGGCGGGGGGGTGGGGGGTGGGGGAAGCACAGATTCCAGAGCCAGCCCCCCTGGACTTAAATTCTGACTCTGCAACTTACTAGCTACGTGAGCTTGGGAAATTTACTCAACCTCTTTGCCTCATTTTTTTCATCCATAAAATGGGGATGGTACTATCTCCCTCTGTGGGTCTGTGAGGATTACAGGATATACTGTGTATAACACAGTAGGACAATACCTGGTGTCCAGTAAGTGCTCATAGTTTTTCGTTGTTTTGTTTTTAACTGTTTTCAGGCATAATAACCCTACTTTATAGGTTCTCTATTGTCAGCCTTAGAGAAAGAATTTTGAGCACCTATTTTTTTCTCAAAAACTATTTCTTCGTAACCAGCTAAGGGATATTTATATCCTTCCTTACTTATTTTTTGCCACAGTTAGTTCTTTCTTAGGTTGCAGAGAATCATCCTGCAGATTAATAATAGTTCCCCAAATGTATATACCAGTCTTCTCTGAGTCCCTGTGGCTTTTTAGATCAGGTGAACCGCATCTGAACCTCCGCCAGCAGCGTGTGGTGACAGTGGCTGGGTTATTACCTGCATTTCATGCGAGAGGGCTATGACTCACAGACGGCCACTGGAATGTGACGTCCAAAGTTTCACAAGACATTGAGGGGGTTCGGACCTTAGACCCTGGCTCACCACTGGACACATAACAATCTCATAGCCATCTACACATGCCATGTCCTGAACTGTCACAGTCTAAAACAATAATAATAATAATAATGACTGATTTCTATTGTGTTTTATGAAGTGCTTGTATACTGTGGTGATAATGTTACATACATATCAAGTGGAATGGGGAAAAAAACATCCAGAAAGCAGAAGGTAACTTGAAGCATGCAAAATACTCACATGGAAATTCAGTGATATCTAATCCTCTTTGTGCCAGCATTATGTAAATACATAGGTAGGAGGAATTTTGTTAAAGCCTTTCTTAATTATTACAAATTACCATTGCATTTTTAAGATCAAAATTTCCAAGATGTTTTTGGGGAAGCCTTATCTTATAGCTAACAATGTTTTCTTGGAATGCAATCATCTAAAGACTTTTGATTTGCTCTTGGGTTTGTGACTTAAAATTGACCATAAAATGTATAGCATTTGGATACAAATGATATATGGTGAAATCTAAAATTATAGGATGTGAAATTTAAAAGAGATATTAGAGGTAATATAGTTTGGTGATCTCCCCACTCTGGCTCACCCATTTGTAAGGTGAGGAAACTGAGATTCAGAGAGATTACTTATGCAAATTTGTATCAATTATTAGTTTTTATAATAACTATTATTCCACAGTTGGGTTGCCAGATTCCAAATCCATTGATCTTTTCATTTCATTATATTAAGTTTATGGAAACAAGTAAATTAAAATGTTAACAGGGGTGCCTGGGTGGCTCAGCCGTTAAGCATCTGCCTTTGGCTCCGGTCATGATCCCAGGGTCCTGGGATCGAGCCCCACATCGGGCTCCCTGCTCAGCGGGGAGCTTGCTTCTGCTTCCACCTGCTCATGCTCCCTCTCCCTCTCGTGCTCGCTCTCTCTCAAATAAGTAAATAAATAAATAAAATCTTTTAAAAATAATAAAATAAAATGTTAGCACTAACACTAACAACAGCACCACTTAGGAAAGCTCACCTCGATATTATAATTTATTTTTCAAGCTTATGTATCTGGGGGGCTTCACACATTCATTCACTACATGTTTATGGTCGGTTCAACATTTTATAGAGTGTTCAAACAATAGTTTACTTTTAATCCAGCCCTTCAGACAATTATATTTGCTTTTGGTTCTCCGCAAATAAAATTTAAGCTTTTGAGAAGATCTTTGACCCACAGGCATTTTCCTTCCCTCCCCATCCATGCCAATTAGCGCCTTTCTCTCTTTTAACCCATTGGAAAGCTGTTACTACTACCCAAACCAATATACATGCTTTATTTCACCATTTCATCTAAGCATTTTCTCTGAGAAGGTGAGTTCCATTTACCATATGCTCCTTTTCTTCAGGTGACTTCTTTAATAAATACATTTTTTAAAATCATGTCCTTGCCTCTGAGAAATCAAATTTTTAATTTAGTTTTCTAAAAGAAGCAATGTTCTCAGATAAGGAGCCATCAAAGGGAAACGGTGACCACATGCCACGTCCTTTCATGGAGCCACATTAGTGAAGCCCGCGATGGCTCCTCTCACCCAACGCACACTGGAGCGTTAGTGCGGATCACGTTTACGTGTGTGTGTCTCAGTGGGTATTTTGGGCCATTTTCACTTTGTCTACACAGGCTAAAAGAAATAATTCTTTGTTTATTCCCTTCTAATTGGAAGTTGCTTTAACTATTTTCTGAACTGCAGTTTTCATTTGAGTGCCATGTTCACTTTGATAAGAGATCATTCTGCTGTTTTCATATCTCACTGCCAAAAGGGACTCGCTGGTTATCTCTGATTGCAGGGCAATTCGAACTTTAAGTAAGCCTGTCTTTATCAACTACTGTTTTAACAGCTGATTAATTAGTGCTGCGGAGATCCAGGGGAGGCCTTTATCTGAAGAGCAGTTCAACCATTAGCAAAGGAAACTTCCTTGTGCACCAGCAGCTCAGATAACAAGGTAAGATAATAGTTCACAGTCCTTCCCCGGCTAATGCAAACAGGAGCACTCCCTCTTATCCCCATACCACGGCCAGACAGAAACGCTCAGCCAAATCCTCAAAATGCCGGGCTCTTCACGGGCAAAAACTGGTCATTCCTGTGAGTACTTTTTAGAATAGCGCCTTGCAAGGACACAGAACAGCCAGCACTTAGAAGCTCGAGTAATATTGCATGGCTATTGGCAAGTCACAAGAGGAAATCAGGCCCCAGTAGGATTCAGCGATGAGCATGGTGGGATTTGTCTTATCAGCTGAGATGGTCTGTGGGCCTGGAGACAGGCCTCTCGTTAGCTATTCACTCTTGGACAAGACACTTATTCCCCTGTAACTCAGTTGCCCTATCTGTGAAATGGAGCTGATAATAGTACCTGGCCTTATAGTGAGAATTAGGTGAGCCAGTGCTTCCAATGTTCTTAGAACTTGTCTGACACATGACAAGCGCTGAGTAAATGTTGATGTTATTACTAAGGTAGGAAAGGTGCAAGAAATGTAGGTTCTTCAAATCCTAACAGAGTTAACCAGAGGTAATTAAATACAACCAGAGAGGACCTGGGGCTGTGTGTGAGCACGGACTGTTAAAACTATCACACCACCACAACCATTATAGCTTCTACTCGCAGCGACTATAATTACCGTAGTAAGAGTTACATTATTCTAAGGACTCTATGTAGGTTAATATATGTAACCATCCTGTGAAGTGGGTACGATTTTTGCTCCAATTTGACAGCTGATGGAATTGAAGCCCAGAGAACCGAAATAACCCACCCAAGGTCACACAACTTACAATGCTGGGAGAGATTCGACCCCAAGCAGTGTGGCTGCAGACCACTTGCTCTGAACCACTTGCCACCGCAATCACATCATTATTATTCCATCCTGCTTGTGGATGCTCAGAGGCCAAGTGACTTACCCAGGACCCAAAGCTAACAGAGTTGAGCCAGATTCAAAGCTAGATTTGCCCCAATTGTTTTCCTTGCACTAGGATGCCTCTTCAGTGTGGAAGTTTGGGGGGAAGGTGTGTTCGAGGTTAAGGGAAAAAAAGTGACCCCCAGGGAACCAGGAATGTTGGGTTGACTCATTTGATTTTCTACCCCTTGGGATTCCCTCAAGAGCTCTGGCTTTTGTTCTGAACCTGTCTCTCCCACCACTCATTCATATTTGCACCACAGCTCCTAACATAAGCTTAATATATAGTGGGAAGCATCAGTGTAGCACCCAGTAGGAGACCAGTATGGGGGAAGGAGATTTTGTTGAAGTTAATCAGTACAGAACATTCATGAGAGTTGATTTTTTAAGAAGATATTATTATTCTTAAGAGATAGAACGTGATTTAACACTTCTAATAGATGAGAACTGAGACTCTTTGAAAGCTAACACAGGGAACAGCCCAAAGCAGCTTTTTGAGAGGGATAGAATCAGCCAAACAGATGTTTAGAACTAGACGTTCATCCCATTTAAAAACAGGCAGTATGCCATTTGTGCTTTAGATCATGTTTTTCCTTTATACAATATTGAATGGTCCCTAGAAGTAAGTTTAGCAACACTTTTCTGAATATAAAAACTGTAATTAATTTTGGGTGTCAAACATCAAGTTGTTTCTGGAGAGCATAGAATAGTATAAGCCCCAGCTTCTTAACTCTTCCATACCCACCTAGGAAATTCTAAACCATTTGACTGCCAAGTTTCTCAAAAGACCCACCTCTGGTCACCTGATGGTAGACACATCAAAGGAACTAATTGACCCCTTAGGACATATCTCCAAACTTCAATCCCTCCGCTGAGAAGGAAATGTCATATCAATTACGGAGGGAAGTTGGCAGAGGACTGGAATTAAGACTGGCTACAGGACTTGGGGACCTTGTTCAGCTAATGCATAAACATTTAGGGAGCACCTAATGTAGACAAGGCCCTGGGGGATGCAGAGGTGAGTCTCACGTGGCCTTTCCCTCCAGGAGTATCCAGTTGCACCATAAATAACAAGAAGGTAGAGGGTGTTAAGTGCCATAAAAGATGTGCAGGGGAAGTGCTAGGGGGACATTAGGAGCACAGGGAAGGCAATCTGTCCAGATTCTGTTGCACTCCCAAGAGTGGGAACAGAAAATGCCACACCAGAGGAAAATGTTTTCTGAGCAACACCAGGTATAAGTAATATATCGGTAAAAGTGTATGTGTGTGCCCAAGATGTTTATAACAGCATCATTTATAAATACCAAAAAGAAAAAGAAACTTAACATAGAGGATTTATTTGGTGAGCTACTATGCAGCTATTAACAATTACATAGAATAATATTTAACAAGGGAAAAAATCATGATATATTACTAAGGTTTTTGTGCTTGAAAACAATTATGTATATGTTACATATATCCACTTACATACATCAATGCATATATGATATATGTTATTATAATATATACATGCTGTTATGTAATAAAAGTTTGAAAGCATATATACCAAGAGGTCAAATTAGTGATGGTTATCCCTGAGTGGCAGAATTATGAGTGATTTTTTTCATGTGATTCTCTATGTTTTCCAAGTATTCTGAACAAGCATGTACGATTTTTGTATTAATATTAAAAAATAAATGAATTTTGATAAAAATCACTATATCCATCCTTCCCCAAAATTGCCTACTCAGAGCCCACAGACTTTGGTCAGTCAATAATAGCGTTCCGCTAGATTGATCTCATTTGGTCCTGAGAAACATCCTCCCCTTGGATTGTCCTGCTCTCTTGGCTCTTACGGTGACTGAAACCAGGCTGGAAAAGCCCTGTTTTGTTGGTTCTGCCTCCATGTAATTTGAGTTATTAGCAATGAATGTTTCTTATTTGGTTTCTCATGGGAATTTTTTCTCTTCATTCTGTTTAAATATTTGTATGTTTATGTCATAGTTGCCAATCTTGTTTCCCCAGGGCACCTGTCTTGGGGATAACCAGGGTGTGGATAGCGATGGCCACGGAACCTGACTATGGCCTCAGCCTGGGGCTGTTCCCAGGATGTTGGGCTGTCAGATCCCTTGCATTGGTTGGTGCTGGTTCCAGGAGGCTTGGGTCTCTGGAAGCCATAGTAGTAATGACCTGCTTCACTTCTGTGACCCTTCACCCTGCCTCTCGCCATGCCACTGTCCTTTGCCCTACCTCAACTCCATTGGCCAAGACTCCAACCATGGGGAGTTCTGAGGGGTTCTCAGAACTGACAAGAGGTGGGGGTCACTTGGTTATTTGATCCTTTTTAGCCAACTTTGAATGGTTTGCAGGACCAGCTTCATGGGCCTATGATCTGGGCACACAGGGCCCCACACTCAGGAGGACCTCATGCTTGGCTTATTCCTCTGCTCTTAAAAAATCTTAATTTCCTTGTTTGGACAGGTAGGGTGGAAAGAGCATATTGGAAGGTAGGCAGTCCCATGTTTGAATCCCAGCTGCACCACCTAGCTGTGTGATCAAGTTCCTTGATCTCTGAGTCTTAATTTCCCCATCTATAAAATAGGTATAGAAGCATCAACTCTACAGAGCTGATGTTAGAGACAAACACATGTAAAGCTTCTAATATATACTAGACAACAAATAATACTATTTCATTATTAGTGTTGAATAATCATAGCATCAAGACGTTCCTTCCCTTAAATGTAGCCTGGCTCTTTGAGTCTACAATTTGCTTGATTAAGGAAAGTTAAGTTGGTTTTTCTAATGCCCAGGCTGGATAGTGTCCACACATCTGGGACAATCTTGTGCCACCCCTGGACTGAAGGACCAGGACTGAGCCATCAGGACTCGGCATGTCTCCCTGATATCCTCCCCATAAAGGCCAGTCTGATCTTTGTCTCCCCAGTTTTCCTGGAGGGTCAACCCAGGGGTTGCCTGAAACTGCCACATTGCCCTCCTTCCTTCCCCAGGTGGTAGGGAGTCTCTCCTCAAACAGAACTAATGGGGGACCACAAAATTCCTGAAGTTAGTATTTAGGTTCAGTCCCTTTCCTGTCCTGGCTCCACACTTGCTTTCGGGACACAGTTGATCTCAGGTCTGCTTTTGCTCCATGTCCTGCATCTAAAGCTCCAGTGGCAGCAGTACTTCTTGTTCAGTAGCTTACACGTTAATGGAATTTTATCCCTTTCAAGGCATTCATGTCCCTTTCATGCCATGTGATCCTCGAAACTATATTCAGAAGGGATCCAAATGATATCATTATTTTCTCAAATGAGAGAATGAACACCAGCAGGATAAAATGACTTCTTCAAGGGTACCCCACAAGCTGGTGAGAAGCCAGGTGTAGGGAGTGTGCTATTCATTCATTCATTCATTCATTCACTAATTCATCCAATCTCTCTTGGGCTTTGTGCTAGGGAGACTCTGGTAACAAAAGCAGACAATGCCCCCTAACTTCAGGGAGCTGATGATCTATTTATGAAACACAGATATTAAAGAAAAAATCACAATAAGAAATGTAAAGTTTCACTTGTGGTAAGTATTAGGAAGAAGAGGCACCCAGGGTCAGGTTCTGACTGGTCAGGAAGTCCCTCGATCAAGCTGCTTCTTTGAAAAAAAGCAACTTGTAACTCTGCCTTTAGAGACGGTTATGCATTTGCTGGTTTATTTGATACTTTAATATACAAATGATTTCTTTGGAAGCAAAACAATTTGTTTCATTGGGTAGATATAAACAACTGTAGAGTCTTCTTTGCTTTTGGCCTTTCTCAACACTAATGTTTCACCAGGGGTGTATACTGTGGTAAAGCAGTCTGAGTTATGTGGGTCTACCTGGGCAGCAGAGAATTTAAAAATATTAGACTGTTTTGATCCTTGGAAATCATTACCATCAGAAAAGTTTGCCGTTTACACCTGCACTCTTTATCTAGAGCACCATGCCCCCACAGCACTCACCTGCTGGGCACAAAAGGGAGGAGTGAGCACCCACCGGCATTTACACTTGGTGCTGAGAACCCTCCTTGCTTATTGCCACCCTGATCTTATTCTGCCATTTACTTATTATTGATTTATCAAAAATTATTTATTCATTTATTTCTCAAAACACCTTCCTTGGGGCACCATGCAGGACACTGGAGACTGAGTAGGAAAGCCGAAGGATGAGGTCCCTGGTCTCAGGAGCTTGTTGTAGTCAGACACTAAACAAACACATGAAGAAGGAAAAGACCCAGGAAAAGAATGAAATTGCTCATCAAGTGAGGCTTCTCTGAAGAGAAAGTGAGAAGTGGGCTGAGATGCGAAGAATAAGGTGGAGTTCATGCAGGCAAATCGAAAGAGGACAACTTTTCCAGGCAGAGGGAACACGGGCAGACAGGCATAAAAAAAAGAGAAGGACAGAGAGACAGAGAAAGACACACAGATAAAAAGTGCACCTGAAATGGCAGTTATTGGTGACATTTCACAGAAGCCTAAATCAAATGTCAACTAAATACCTTAATTCAAGGACACAGTTGCATTTCGGATAGCTTAAATCTCTCTGGGTGTATGCAATGTAATAGATGGCTTCTTTATAATGACAACAACAGTCAGAATGTTTTCTTCTGTGTGGTTTGCTCCCATTTGTGCATAAAGTGGTTTAAATGTTGAAGACCACTTTCCCCACTTTTAGCCTATCTTTGTTGTTGCTGTTGTTGTTTTCCCATACCGATTTTGTGCTCTGTATTTGCGGTACTGGCCTTTGAGGCAGAACAGCTGCTTTCTGTCACCACCATGTGAGGTGGAAAGACAACTCACCATCACCCTCCCGATTGTCCGAAAGCTGTTATTCTGTCTGTGCCAAGGGATGGTTCCTTTCTCTTGGCCCAGCGAGTGTTACTTTAATGTGGCCCTGAAAGCAGTTTTATAATCTGAAGAATAAACAGATTACTGTCAAATTCTCTTTGTCTGTTCCACTGTGACCTACGAACATTTACACTGCTTTGCGGAAACCTGGTAAAAGGGTTGGTTGTCTACATCAGCTATTGCCATAACAGGAAAATGTGATGAGGCCACTTTCAGGCCGGGGGCGCCACCCCCACTTCAAGGCCATCACCAACCAAAGACGATGGGACTGAATGCTCAGTAGGTATTTGCAACTTTGAATCATTTTAGAAAAATCCCTTGGAAGAATAGATGCATGGATGAGACTTTTTTTTTTTTAAATAAAAACCTCTCACCAAAGCCATTGTTTTGGGACTCAATTTTTCCCTGATGTTGAATATGCATTTCTAACAATCCGTGATTTTTAAATTACAAAAGCCATGGGTACGGGGAAGTGTTTCTTAGCAATAAAGGGAAGGGTTTTAGAAAATTCTACAATGGCATTGAGAGGTCATATAGTGCCCACCTCATCTCAGCTTCATTGTGTCTTCTTTATAAACATCTCCAGCCACGGGGACCCTCTGATGCAGCCCGTTACATATTGGACAGCTCAAATCATTAGAGAATTTGTCCTAACATGGAACCAAAATCCACCTTTATTTTCTAACCATTGGCTGCAGAGCTCATCTGCACAGGGCAACACAGACACATACTCTACTGGAATACCGTTGAGGAAGGAACAGCAAACTCAATTTCTCCAGGCATCTGGTTTGAATTAGCTATTTCACAAATCCTTTTCTGCTAACTGGCACCAAATTTCTTTATAATTAAAAAAAAACCCCACATTTTCACCTTAAAATCAAATATTCTCCCATATATTCATGTAGAGAATGTTCCAGTGGTTTCTTGTTCTGGGGAGGCAGTTTCTTTCTAATGGCTGCAAGTAGAAAATTAACATTTTTCTGAACAGAGTGACTTGATTTTTTTTTCCTTTTCGTGATAGCATGTTGGAATTTTAGGAAAATATTGTGACTTCACAGAACGTGCTGGAGCGAACAGTGGAAACCAATGATCTCTGCTACCTGGGTACTGGATGCCACCACAGCTTTGCCCTTTGGTCAAGCCCCACAAGCACAGTCCACACCCAGAGAACCGGGGGATTGCCGGTCCAAATAATTGCTGGGCTTAGCTGCCGGATTCATTCCGAAATTGCTGGTATTGTCTTCTGTAAAATGATACGTCCCCATGATCTCTCTCTCTCTTTTCAGCAAACCAGAGTCCTGGATATAATTTGATCTTCATTACGAAGAGTGGAGCTGAATCAGATAATAGAAGACCTGAAGAGTTTCAGTAACAGGGGATCAACCTCACATCCCCCATCCAGCTCTGCACCCCCAACTGAGGGAGTTGTTTATGGCTCCAGTTAATTTGGTAGGAACTGAGAACAGAATATTTTGAGTCCAAGACCTGAGGCTAAGGGCTTTCCCTCTCCTGGGAAACCCCCATACCTGAAATCTACCCAAATCTTAGATTTCCATCTCACAAAGGGAGATGCCAAGACTGCCTCTTTGCACAAGTAATACACCTCTCCCGCCTGCCCCCAGGAGCCTACAGGTAGCAATTTGCCACATCCTCTGCATTTGACAGAGGGCTAGGAATTAGAGGAGGTGTTTTGCTCTCCTGTCACTTGTCTCCTCATGGTATAATTATCTGAGTTCCTAGGTGTTGCTGTGATATGTGAAGAAATCCAAAGAAGAAATACAATATGTCCTCATTGTCTTTCATCATTAGCCTTCAATTAAATATTTCTTACCCTGGGCTAAGGTAGCATGGGGTGGAAGGAGCCATGGGCTGCAAGCCAGAAGAGGTGAATCTTAATCTCTCTTCCACATGTAGGAGCTGTGTGTTTTCAGTCAAATCACTTACCATCTCTGAGACTTGGTGTTTTCTCCCATAAAACCACTAAGGATAGACTGGATTATTTCTGAAATTCCTCCTGGGGCTGAATTTTTTTTTTTTTTTTTTTACTCTCTGAGTATAATTTATACTCAAAAGGATGGAAAAAATAGTCTAAATACCAAGTGAAGGTGGTTAAAATCAGGTAATCTGATAATGATCTGTTGACGTTTCCTCCATAAGGTAATTTCGAATTTTGCCTGCCCATTTGCAGCAGCTGGTAGTGTTAGGGAGGAGGCAGGAATTCAAGCGACATTTTTTAATCTAAACATGGTATGTTTTTTTAATTGAAATCAACTCCTAGGAAATGTTTTGAAGCAACGCATGCATTTCACAGTCTTTATAATTAAATTCTGAGAAATTTTACTTGCTTTAGGAACATATTTATCATATCTAGGTATGCCTAAAAAGTAGTGGGACTACTTTCTAAAGGGCACACCCAAAGAAGTCTCCTGTGTGTCATACATCCTGTCCTCCTTTCCCCAGAAATGCTGGATTTTGAAAATGGATAGAATTTAATAGGTCATTTATTCCTTAGACCCTTGCCTGTTTGTCATCTACAGAGAAAGCAAGTAAAAAACAAACAAACAAAATACTTCAACAATTAAATTCAAGTCTTAAGTAATAACATCATTTTATATTTGAATGGGGCTTTAAAATCTTTAAGGTATTTTTATGTAAATTACTCTATTAGCTTCTCCCATCCCCCTCATGAAGTACAGAGGAAGGTAATATCCCCCATTTTACAAGTGAAAAAATGAAAGCGAGGCAGTAAAAGTTAAAAAGGAAAAAGAGACACAGCCCCTAGGATCTGGTATTGAAGCCGGAGCGCCATCAAATGGGATTTCCTTCGGAATACATGTTGGCATTTAGGGAACATTGCATTAGCCTTGCTTTTCCTGAAATGAAAAGCCATGAAACAAATCTTAAAGGCAAGCTCCTTGCTTCTCATGTGGCTCCTGCATGGGGTCAGGCATCCACGGTCTCTCTGTTTAATGGAATTTTAAAGGGGATTTCTTATAAACCTGACTATTGCTAACAACTGCAGCCCGTAGTAAACACATAAGAACATGTGATCCACAGTTCTGAATGAGCTCCTAGAAATTCCAGGAAGCCAGCCTGGTGGATTTTCTAGGTGGCCGACAGTGACTAAAATCACTATGGACTTCCTAAGAGAAGATTCTGTTGTATAACATATGTCTTTGATGCACTCAAATATCTAAAAACTTTTTTGAGAATGGGATGTCTTTTCTGCCTGCATTTTGGGTTGACAAATGAATGACATGGTGAAGCCTGAGTCTAAGTTGGTTTGGAATCTCTTTCCCGTCTCCTAAGATCCCTAGACTTGAGCGGCCAGAAGGTCAGAGTGGCAGTCACATTGTAAGAGCTTGCAAGTGTAATCCAGCAGCCAGAAGAGCCATCTCGTATCATTCGAGTGACCCCCTCACACCTCCCGCAGGTCACCTTACACTTCCTAGCTTGAGGTCTTTGCAGAATCCATACAAGCTGTGAAATGATTCCTTTCCATGAAGCACTGGAACAAAGAAGCTCACTCTGCTTTCTGGTAAGCCTTGCTGAGCTATCTAGAATTGTGGTTTAGCTCCACAGCCTTGGACCTTTTGCAAACAATATCATTTCTTTCAAATGAAGATAATAGCAAGCAAGGCTACTATCATTATTACTTTCTTACTCTTTTTTTCCACTGTGAATGTTTCAAGGTTTTGGAGGCGGAAAAAAAAAAAAATCCAGGTTTGCAGGTCAGTAGTAACAACTTTGGACAAAACTTCTTCAATAAAGCTTCACACTATTTGATTTAGCCTATTTGAAAGCAATAACTTGCAGAGACAAGTAACATCTTGCAAAACCTGTTGGCTGGCTGTTCAGCTTTGTCATCTGATTTCTTAAGGAAAATACCAAGTAGTTTTGGATTTTAACACACTCTGTTTCATGGTGTCTTAGTAAAGTAAAATATTTCAGGAAAGTTAGGTCCAAGGAGAATCCAGTCTTAAAGATTTACTTAGTGAAAGGAGATATAATTCATAGGGCAGAGAGAGAAGTCCATGAATAGAGTCTGGACTTCACCATGAAATCACTCAGTTTCAGAGCCCCCTAAGTATCTGTGGCTGGGGAAAATTGGGGTTGATTTAATTTCTTGGAATGCATCAAACTGGTAGAGATTTGTAGTAGAAATATGAATCAAAGTCTCAAAGTTAAGAGCGTCCGTAGGTCCCTTCTAGTCCAACCTCCCATTTAATACAGGAGTTTCCTCTATAATCTCACAATCTCTGCTTGGACATCTCCCATGATGAAGAGCTCATGCCCTCACAGGGAGCTTGCCCCATGTTCTAATTTTTAGAAACTTCTTTCTTGAGGTGGGATTTTCTTATCCTTTAACTCCCGTCCAGTTCTGGTCTTTGGAATATGGTGAAAAATTAATTCCCTCTTCCACTTGACATCACATTTGGAGACAAATATGATAGTAATATTGAGTTTGCTTCTCTTAGAGAAATATCCTTCTAAACTATAAAAAGTTTCCCCTAGAATAGGGTACCAGAACTTTGATTAAAAAAATAAACACTTGGGTAATTGGAAAGACATTCAATGGTCTTGGGCAGGATTTAATATGTTAAGCGAGTCATGTCTCCCTATGGTAATCTGTAAATTCTATGTGATCTCAATAAATAAATATATAAATTATAAACAATATGGGTTTTGTTTGCTTGTTTTCTAGAGCTATCAAAACACTTTCCACTTATTATGGGCTTTACTATGTATCAGGCAATAATCCAGCTGTGCCTGTGTATACATTTACAGGACAGATAAAGTCACTTACTTGTGGGGTTTACAGCCCACTGAGAAAGACAGAAAATGCTTATTACCATTTAAGAAAGCTTTACGTGAGATGGAGAAAATATAATAGGGCAGTAAAGTAGAGAGTGATTGGGGTTGTGGGTATGTGGGTAGGTGTGTTTAGCTAGGGTAGGTGGGGAAAACTCTTGCAGAAATAGCATTTGAGTTGAAACGTTAAGGATGAGAGAGAGTCAGTCCTATAACCCACAGGGAGATGAATCTTCTCAATAGAAGGACGAGCAAAAGCAGAGGCCCTGAGGCTGCCTACTGTGTTCAAGGGACTGCAAGGAGGCCAGACTTGCTGGAGGGGAGAGAGTGAGGGAGGGGATGATGAGCAGGTGGTCAGTCAACCCAACGGTCAGGTCCTGTAGAGCCTCACTTCAAGTTAAGTGGCTGGATTTCATCAGAAAACTAAGCTGCTCAGTGACAGGGTCTGATTTGAAAAGATTACCTTGTTTACTGTGTAAAGAACCAGCTGCAGAGGAGTGGAGAAGCAAGAGCAGAAGTGGACCAGTTGGGAGCCCAGGACTAAAAGATGGAATAAAGGCTTAAGCTACAGTAGTAGTGAAGGACATAAGGCCTTGCCTTGTATTTTGGAAGTAGTACTTCCAAGCAGCCAGATCTTGCTGATGGATTGAATAAGGAGCATGAAGGGAAGAGAGGAACCAGGGACAATATCAAACTTAGCAAGGGGGAGAGGGCACCTCTGGTTAAGACTAGGGGAACAGTAAATGGAAACTGGACTCAGGAAATAAGAGTTCTGCCTTGGACATATTGAGTGTACAGTGTCTATCAGACATCCGAGCAAGGATTATGTGTAGATCATCAGAAAAAGAATTGAAGCTCAGAGGAGAGATTGACGTTGAAGGAGTAAGGTATTAAAAGCTGTAGTACAGGATAAGATCAAGTAGATGGAGGCAAAGAGGAAAGAGTAGAGCATGGGAGGAGGAGGAAGGAGAGGCGAGGGAAGGAGAAAGGAAAAGAGGTGAGACGAGGGGGAGAGGAGAGGAAAGGTCTGAAGTGCTCTAATGCGTGGCCATTAGATGGAAGAGTTTCAATAGAAGAGGACATAGAGAGTGGCTGGTGAGGTTGGAAGAAATGCAGGAGAATGTGCTGGCCCCAAAATCTCAGAAGAAAATGTATCAACAAGGAATAATCTGTTGTGTCAAATGATAGGGAGAGTCAAGTAGAATGAGAGCAGAGAACTGACCATGGGTTTGCCAAATGAAAGACATCAGTGATCTTGATAAAAGCTGCTTCAGAAGAGTGGTGGAGAGGAAAGCCTATGGAAGTGGTTGAGGAAGAGCTGGGATGTGAGAGCAAACACAGACAGCTCAAGGATTCCTGCTGAAACGGTGAGCAAAGAAAGGGGCAGAAGCACTGGGAAACAGAGCCAAGAGTTTTTTCTTTCCTGCCTTCCTTTCTTTTTTTCTTTCTTTCCTTTCTTTTTTTCTTTCTTTTTTGTGAATGGGTAATTTATTTTTATTTTTATATTATATTCATTTAGCCAACATATAGTACATCCTTAGTTTTTGATGTAGTGTTCAATGATTCATTAGTTGCGTATAACACCCAGTGCTCATCACAACACGTGCCCTCCTTAATACCCATTACCCGGTTACCCCATCCCCCAACCCCCTCCCTTCTGTAACCCTGTTTGGTTCCCAGAGTCCAGAGTCTCTCATGGTTTGTCTCCCTCTCTGATTTCTTCCCATTCAGTTTTCCCTCCCTTCCCCTGTGGTTCTCCACGCTATTCCTTACGTTCCACATATGGGTGAAACCATACGATAATTTTAAAGGTATATTTAGATGCATAGTTAGCGAGTACCAAAGGATAAATGAAAGAGAAGCATAACTACAAGACCAAAAGGGGCTGAGGATCAGGACCCCATGAGAGAGAGGCTTTACCTAGGCATAGAGACCCTTCTTTGCTGTAACAGGAAGAAAGGCCAAACAGAAGGTTTTGGGTTTTGGTGTTTTTGGTGGAGGGATGATGTTATTTTGATCTGATCACATCATTTAATATAATTTTACCTGGAAAAATAAACATGCCTAAGGAAAATGTGATGGAAGGTATGAATGTGGTGGAGGTATGAACTCTACCAGAAATTAAAACAATTGGTGCTATATAAGAACTGAATAGAAAATTCAGAAATGAACACAGTGCATATGAAAATTTAGCATTTTACATCACCAGGGTAAAGATCAGTAATGTCATCAGTAAATGACATTGAAATACATGTGTAGTTATTTGGGGGAATATGAAATTTGATCTCTGCTCCACTCTTTAAAGCAAAATAAAT
Organism: Leptonychotes weddellii; assembly: GCF_054177405.1. Taxonomy (NCBI): domain Eukaryota; kingdom Metazoa; phylum Chordata; class Mammalia; order Carnivora; family Phocidae; genus Leptonychotes; species Leptonychotes weddellii. The sequence continues at coordinate 116,934,288 of NC_138369.1, read as the reverse complement.
TCCAAATAGATCGAACACTTAAATATAGAAAATGTCATAAAATATTTTTAAAATAAAACTATAAAAAATATAGTCTTGGCATAGTGAGAGCATGATGCAAAAATCAGAATCATGAAGGAAAGAAATGGGTTAAATTGAACTACATAAAAACTTAATTAAAAATATGAAATAAAAATTAAAACTTACAAAAATTAAATTAATGAAATAAAGCCACTGTATGAAAATATCCCATGAACAAAGTTAAAAGACAAACTAGAAACTAGAAAATAATATCTCTATTATCTATGGCAAAAGACTGGTTTTCTTAATATGCAAGACTCTCCGAGGCCAGTAAGATAAAGGAAAAAATACATAATCCAACTGAGAAACAAGTGAAATATATGAATAGGGAGTTCACAAAAGAAAGAATACCAATTGCCTATAAACTTATGGCGTAATAATCATATCCATAAAATAAGAAACACAAAATAAAACAATAATAAGATACCATTTTTCACCTATAAACTATATAAAAATTTACAAATGCCTAGAATTGGTGAACGGTTGGAGAAACAGACAATTCTACAGAGGCAATTTGGAAATTGTTAATAGGAAGAAGAACAACAAACATGGATGTGCCCTTTGACCCAGTAACACCATATTCAGGGATTTAAACTGGATATTCTTGTAGGGATGTACAATGAATGATCAAAAGTGTTTTTTGCAGCATTACTTGCAATAAAAAAATGGAAACAACCTAAATGTTTATTAAGAGAATATCATTACATACACTATGATAGTCAAAAGAGAATTATTAAGCAACTGTGATACATTCATGTTATAGAATATTATGCAACAATTAATAAGGTATGATATATGGATAATATGGAAATATAATCAAAGCATTTTTAAGTAAAAATTATCAAACTATACAGACTTGATCCCATGTGTACTTAAAGAAATATACCAGCCTGTGTCAGTATACGCACAGAAAAACTCTGGAGTATGCACTTTGAAGTATTTACATTAGTTTTCTTAAGGAATGAGTTTAGGGTGTTGGGATGATGGTGGGAAGATTTACATTTCACCCCATACCTGCCACTGTCAGGGTATTTGCTTTTGCTTTTTTTTTTTTTAATTGGTGGGACCCTATTACTTCTATAAGAAAACTAGTTAATTTAAAAATTATATCTAGAGGGGTGCCTGGGTGGCTCAGTCGGTTAAGCATCTGCCTTCGGCTCAGGTCATGATCCCAGGGTCCTGGGATCGAGCCCCGCATCGGGCTCCCTGCTCTGCAGGAAGTCTGCTTCTCCCTCTCCCACTCCCCCTGCTTGTGTTCCCTCTTTCGTGGTGTCTGTCTCTGTCAAATAAATAAATAAAATCTTTAAAAAATAATAAAAAATAAAAATTATATGTAGAACCAAGCACTATAGTCCAGATAGTGTCTAATATGTGCAGAATGCAGTTTGTGGCTAGTGTATCCCTTGATCTGGTCACTCTCTTACTACCTTTCAGGGGAAGCTCTCGTCTTCCCTCAAGTCTTGATCTTCACTAGATGATTCTAGTTTATTTCATCTCCACTGAAATGATAGGATCCAAGACCTATCCACAGTCTAGGTGCCCACCAGCAGAGACACTTGGATTTATTAAACTTAAAAAAAAATTGAACGTATTTTTTTAAAAGATGGCTAGATCCAAACACAATATTGTAGATCCTATCTAAGTGAAAAGGAGAATAGAAATATCACCTGCTTTATTTTGGACACTATATTGCTCATAATGCAAACTGAGCTTCTGTTTTTCTATTTATGATATACCATTAACTTATTAAATTTAAACTCAACAAAAATCTCCAGTTTTTTGCACACCCTCTATTATGTTATATTGGTAGGGTTTTTTAAAACTCAAGTAGTAGGGGTGCCTGGTGGCTCAGTCAGTTAAGCATCCAGCTCTTGATTTCAGCTCAGGTCATGATCTCGGGGTCCAGGATCCAGCCCCATGTCGAGTCCCAAGCTCAGTGGGGAGTCTGCTTGAGGATTCTGTTCCTCTGCCCCTCTCCCTCTTGTTCATGCTCTCTCTCACTCTCTCTCTAAAATAAAGAAATCCAGGGACACCTGGGTCGCTCAGTCAGTTAAGCATCTGCCTTCGGCTCAGGTCATGATCCCAGGGTCTTGGGATCGAGTCCCACATTGGGCTCCCTCCTCAGCGGGGAGTCTGCTTCTCCCTCTGCCTGCCGCTCCCCCTGCTTGTGCTCGCTCTCTCCCCGACAAATAAATAAATAAATTTAAAAAAAATAATAAATAAAAATAAATAAAAGAAATCTTAACAAAAAATAAACCCTCAAGTAGTAGGTTTCACATTTATTCCTAATAAATTGAATTAGTTCTTCCCAATAATATATGCTGTCAAAATGTTTTTGAATCTGTGACACGGAGTCTTGCTCCATTGCCATTCCATTTGCATTAACTTGAATATCTTGGATAAGGTGGTTCACCCATCTATGAAACCACTTCTTGAGGTCCTACAATGTTCAAGGAACATTTGTTAAATAATTCAGATTATAAATCTCTCCATCAGTACAAATGGAGCCAGATATGTTTCTGTGCCTACTGAAAAACCAAGATGAACTGGTATTTATAAAGCCTTTACCTAGCAGAGATCATGATTTTGCATGTTCATTCATTTTGCATAATTACTTTAAATTGACCTCTGACTGTCCATGTTTTCAGGCCTCCTAGAAATGGATTTTTTTCAACCGTTAAAATCACAAAGTTTTGGAGCTTGAAAAAAAATGGATTCTCTGGCCCCAAAATCAGTTCTTTACGTAAACCATTTACATGTAATGGGGAAAATCATTTTAGAAATATTTCCTGAACAAAACTGGAACTTGAGAGCTTGCTAATTGCAGTTAAGACTTGTGTGCTCAACAGGAACATAGCACTCTTCTATTAAGGGCCATTCAATTAGCAGCTTAACCATAAACAGATGCTATGAGGAAAAGTTTTAGGTTATGTCTCCCAAAGTGTCTTTTTTTTAAAAGCAGAATTGCAATTCTCAATAGTATTAGTTGATTTACTGAGAACTTCAAAGACAAAAGAAAAAAAAACTAATTAGGAAAGAAAAGGGATAACTGAAATAAAAATGATTACCAAATGTATATATATTTCCAGTTTCCTAAAGAATTCTGCTCGTTGTCAGTAGGATTGGTTTTTTTTTTTTTAGAGATGGGGGAGGGGCAAAGGGAGAGGGAGAGAGAGAATCCCAAGCAGACTCCATGCCCAGCGTGGGGCCTGAGGTGGGTCTCAATTTTACAACCCTGAGATCATGACCTGAGCCAAAATCAAAAGTCTGACGCTTAACTGACTGAGCCAACCAGGTGCTCCTAGAATTTTTCTTTTAGGAAGCTTAGACAAAGGGCAGACCCTCAGTGGGTCACATTCATTTTCTGTCTTATCTCTAAGTCCACCTTTTTCTTCCTTTCCTCATTCAGGTACCTTGAATTTTCTATCACCTCCGTCTCTAGCTCCTCTCCTCTCTCTAACCCACAATAAAACCCTACCCAAATAAAGGAGTTGCTATCGGTCACTCACACTTTAGTATGAATTTTCACCATTTTTCTTCTCCAAAATATTTGTATTTAAGCTATTAATAGTTATTACAGAATGAAGTTCATTACCTCTATCAATAGATTCCAAACAGAATTATTCTAGAGCTAGAATCCCCTCCAAATCTTACTCTTTTTTTTAGCACTGTTTTGCTTAGGTGTCTGGAGCCATGATAATGGTTAGCATACACGCTATAAATTTATTTAACATGAGAGAGTTAAAAAGAAAGAATTCAGATTTAAGAATTTTCCCCAGGAAAAGTTGCCAAGAGAGTGTAAAGAAAGATACAAAAATCCTTAGGAAGTACATCCTTTCAAGCAGGATTTAAGAGTAAGAAAAGCAAGGAGGCTAAGAACTGAAAGGAGCATTGGAAATCACCATGCCAAACATTTTCATTTCATTAGCGACAAAACTAAGGCCAGAGAGGTTGAATACTTGCTCGTTGACATATGGCTCTTAGTGGCAGAAATGAGGCCAGCATTCAAATCTCCATATTGGTTTTTAGTTTGTTCATTCATTCATTCATCAAATACTCATGGAGGGTCTCCTGGGCCCCAGGCTGTCTTGCAGGTCTGGGATGCAGTCATGAATAAAGATACTGTGTGAGTGTCACTGTTGATCACTTTGTCATAGCTGTGGGTCAAGAGCTGTTCCCCAGATCACTGCACAAGAACCTGACTGACCTGCAGGACATGGCAGTGAACAAACTCCCCTGATTAATTACAATCAGCAGAGTGCTTAGTGGGAGCTTAGCAGGAGCTGACATAAGTATTTTCTCGCCATAGATTTCAGGGGAATTTCAACACATGTGTTTCTGACTCACTGGGAGCCTATAGGGCTGTTATGACAGGAAGACTGGCTATCCAAAATCTTTCTATCATAGCTATGACTTGAAAGGGTAAAGACCCTCACATTCTACCAATAAATAAGTAGGATATAATAGATTCTCTTTTTTAAATTCAAACCTCTCACATTTTAGCCAGTACCAGTTTGGTCCTCCAACTTCGCAAAGATTGATCCGAGTACTATTATACAAGACCGTATTTGGTAAAAAGTATGACGAAAAAGCTTCCCTCCTGCCTTATGTACCTAACTTCAGATACACAACATTCTAAAACAGATTTATATATTGCAAAAGAAAGACTAAATTTTCCTGAGCAACTTCTTTTGTGAGGCATTGAAATTGGTGATTTGCATGTTATTTAACTTAATCTCCCCCCTAATGCCACAGAAGGAGCTAGGGTTTTGGATTTAGGGACCAAGGCTGAGATCCCCGCCCTGACATTAATTAGGTGTGTTCTCAGTAACAGGCCTGTCTAAGCCCCAGTTTATCTGTAAATTGGGGCCAGGACCACCTCCTCTCAGACTTGTGGTGAGAATTGCACATGGGATTGTCTGGTAAGTGGCAGTTATTTAGAAAACATTAATTCTTCTTTTCCTTTCCTCCTTTCTTTCAAACTGCTTATTTCCACCTGGTTCCAGAGGTCCACCTTGCAACCTGACTTAGATTTCCTTTTCCTGCCTCGACTTCACACAAAGTTCAAGGCCCTCATGTTCCAGGAAGCCTGGCCTGGCCAGCCCTACCTATTCTCCAGCCTGCCAGCTTTAAGCTCACTCCTCATCCTCCTTAGATGGATGCTCCTATCATTAAAATCTGTAAGAGCTTATTACATACGTCCTAATGGAAACTGGGTTCCCGTGAGGGTCTCTTCCAGTGACTTGTGACTTAGCCACAGTCACTGTTATGAGAGGGCCATGCACGCAAATGCCCAAACTACGTTATTACAAAAAGGAAAGCAAAGTGAAAGACTATATGCTCAATATAATTTCATTCGGAGTTGTAAAATGTCTATCTAATCTATGTGTTTGTACATGTGTAGAAAAAAATTGGGAATTGGTAAACACACGAAAATGAACAGTGTTTATGTTAGTGGGTAGGATTGGGAGGTAAAGAATAAATAGGGGATTTTACTTTTTACTTAACTGAACTGGTGTGTTATTTTGATTTTTTTACAAAAATTATTTATGCAACAAAAAATATATTTCAAAAAATACAATGAAGAAAAAAATGTGTATTCAGTTTTAAAGGATCTGGGATTAGATGTTTGAACTGTTTTTAAAACAGGTAACAGAATGATATAGTCTCTCATTAACATTTTCTAATGATAAAATAATCTTGCCATTTGGCTCATTGTGTGCAGAGATATCTTCTTTCAGATTATTTGACAAACACAATCTGAACTCATATCAATTAAATTTGGAAGTGACCATTAGCATTACAATTCCTGCCAAGGGGAACCTATGCTTGAATTTGATTACAGGTAATTCACAAGCCGGAAAGTATGCAAGGGTGGGACAATTTAAAGTATTTATTAGAAGGTACCACATTCAAAGTGAAAATAAAGCATCTTTAGATTCATTTTCAAAACATTCTTACAAAACACCTGCTATGTATCCTCTTGTGTGCTGTGCATTTTTACCTATATGTTCCTTATTAGGGTCTCAAACAACCTGGTGAAATAGATTGTGCTAGCCTCATATATGGACGGGAACACTGAGGTTTGGTAAAGAGACTAAAAATGATTTGCCCAGGGTCAATCAGCTAATGGCATCAGAGCCAGGACATGAATCCTGCTCATTTGACTCACGGACTTGGGCTCTCGGCTTGGTATCGCACTGCTGGTGAAGATACTCTGACTTGTGAATTCCCAGGAATACACAGGCGAGTCACAGGGGCTCCTGAAATCAACAATATGCTTTTCCCCTTGGGTTGTGGCATACACCCTCTGTCTACTACCATTGTAACCATCCTTACCAAATGCCTATTTGCATTCGTCTGGCAGCAACCCCATAGAATTTAAAAAAAAAAAAAATCATCCAGTTATTACTGAAAGCTTTCTCCTGTGTCACCATAGCCAGTATAACAGTGGTGAATGACAATTCGGAGACAATAACATCTGCCGTGTCCTCTTCAGTAAGCTCTTTGACTTAAATTAGAATTTCACTACACTTCTTTGTAGTTAAACAAAGTCTGCATCTTGTTGAAAGTAATAGAACTTATTTATACTTGATATCCTTTGAAAAGTGGTGGCAATTCAGCAACTCAAGCAGAAAGTCTTCCCTAATTCTTCCAGATGAAGCGACACATCATTATCAGATAACAGCATTGTGAATATTTAAATATTGGCATGAACCTATCTATTCATTTCCAAAACTGTTTGAGATCTACCAGGGGAGATGAATTGGTGTGTGTCTCTTGATTCCGCTTCTCAGTGTTTGGAGGCCATGTACACTACCAGACGGATCACCCCGGCACCAGATCCTGCACCACTTGTTTTCTGTAGCTCCATGATGCATTTGCACTTATGCATGACTTTTCTCATTGCCAAGATTTTGACCAGCATTTCTTGCTCATCATTCTTACTCTTGTCTTTGCACTTTGGGTGAGTCATCACCATATTGTCACCGAAGCTTTCTGGGGTGAAACTCTGGATCTCTTTTTCTGTCATCCCAGACAATCCTATTGGATGAGTCTAACCTTTAATTATGTTGTTGGGGGGTTTTTTGTTTGTTTGTTTGCTTTTTACTAATTTGGAGATACCTACGTATGTCAGCCCTAAACTGTGTTTTCTTTTGCATAAAGCTTGACCTATAAGAAAGTCCTAACTTCAGGGAAATAGTTAACAAAATTTATATATGATCTTTGAGTCACCTTTACCCCCCCCCATCCCCAGCACACACACATTCTACCACTGGTCCTAGGTTCATACCCTTGACCTAGCCCATACGTGATGTTGAACAAGTCACTCCCTTTCTCTAGGTCTCTGTTTCCTTCTCCACAAAGTGAAGGCGTAGGTCTATCAGAGGCAGGCTTCTTGTTACCACCCCTCCAGTGCCCATGGAAGGCATCACGAGTTGAACACCAAACACTTTCCCGATGAGCCTGGAAATGGCTATAAGATCCTCAATACAATATCCTCGATATACACAGGTAGATGATATATCATTAAAATAACTTTCAGAGATCCTTTCCCTTCTCAAAACCTCTCTGTCCAAATTAGACTCTTTTAGAGGATATTTGGGTTTCAGATTTCAGATTCCTAGAGGAGAATAAAGGGAGCACCGATGATTGGCACGCTTAGGAAGTTTCTCTCATGGCCTGGACTTGTGCCAGTTACTCTGGTGGAATTTGCAAAGAGAGTCACATACTCAGAGGGTTTGGTAAGTCTGATGACATTTTTATAAGATTGACCTGGAAATCTTGTGTTTAAATACTGATTGGACTGGGGTAATTACCTTGCTATCTTATTGCAAAGATGAGAAGTGATCCTTAAATATTTTATTAATTTTGTGAAATATCATAGCACTTATCAATTGCCATGCTCTCTCTCTTCTAAGCACATTTCAGCTATGAAATCATTTAATCATCACAATAACCTTAGGATGGAAGTACCATTAAAACCTTCATCTTACAGATGAGGAAACCAAGGCTCAGACTGGTTAAGCAACTTGCCCAGGGGCACACAGCTGGTCAAGGGTGGAGCTGAGATTTAAACCCATCTTTCCACCCTTGGTTGAAGTTCCCAACCACTGCACTCTTCTTCATCGAGACGTGGAAACCCTATGAGGCCTGATCTCTCCCGTGGGGAGGGCGTTCTTGACTAGAGAGGAGGCTGCCCTCAACCAATACTACCCATACCAGAGTAACAATACTGTAAGAATCAAATTACATAATACATACAAAGGATCTGGCACATTGAGTAGGTATTTGATCCAAGATTCTACTCTGCCTTTCCCTATCAGAAAGATTGCAAATATGTGAATCCAGGAGAAAATCAAGAAGGCATGGTCTATGTACATAAAAGACATTTTTAATACTGTATCTGAAGGAAATTTTTATTAAAAGTGCCAGTGTTGAAATCAAATAAACAAATACAACCAGTGATTTGAAGAAGGCAAAAATGAAGAGAAATCGTTCATCAGTTAGGAAAATTTCATGGGATGCTTTACATTTATTCTATGGTAGTATTGTAAAGCTACCAGTTTACTGACTTTGCTATATAAGAGATGGAACTTCTTACTCCTACCCACCTTCTCATGGTTCCCTTGTCATAGAGACATACAGACACTGAGATTTCTTTTTATTTGACCTGATAAGATATTTATCAAGGGTCTTCTCACTTCAAAACACTGTTCCATTGATCCCTTTCTTGAAAGGCAGCACTGAGGTTCTAAGAGTTCAGAGGGTCTCCTGACAACGAGGGAAGTTTCTCCTGAATTCATCGTGGCCACGCTTTTCACTCAAATGCCGTTGAAGGTATTTAGCAGTTCAGTCCATGGATGGTATCATCCATTGATTGGGATTCCTTTGTAAGTGGTCCTACTGAGCACAGAACATCTTAATAATGCGATTTCAACATGAAAGAGTCAAAGAAAAATTTACAGAGGAGGCTTGAACAAGAGTGGGATTTTGAATGAGGAGAGAAATCTGAATTGTAAAGGATGAGAGAGTGTGTGCAAGGCTAGGGAAACTGGAGTGGGGAGTGAAAAGGAGAACAAGGCTGAACCTTCAGGGGAAGCTTCATTGTTATTTTGTATGCATGATGCTGTATCAGCTAAGTCTGTTTTGGTTGCAAATGACAAAAAAACCAATTCAAACTGGTTTGAGTGGGGGGCAGGGGTAGGGAAGCCAATGAGTGGGTGTCATTGGCTCACATAACTGCGAAATCCTCACAGCCACTGGGTTTGGGCTTTGCATACTGCCCTAGGATTCCACCCTGTTAGCAATGTAAAAGTGCTTTCTGTTGGTCAAGCCTCTAATTTTGTTTTGGTGAAATCATCTTGGGGGTGGACTTGAGACTGGATTACAGATGGAAAATTAGACACTCAGCTATGTGAAAGGGCAACTCCTGCTCTCGTTCAGAAAAGGCAGAGGTTGTAGGTAAGAAGAGGACATTAAAGAGGTCTAGAGATTGAACATCACGGGTGCAGGGAGGGAGAGGTCTAAAATGGTTGTTAATAAACGGCCTTGGGTCACTGGAAAAAAACTGAACCTTTCATCAAGATAGAAATAGAAGAGGTTTAGTAGGAAAAGATAGATTAACTTGGTTTTGCATTAACTCTGGGGCATTCAGGTACAGATTTCTAGTAGCTCACCTTGAGATCTGAAAATCACTCTGGGCGGCAGATATGGATTTTAGGGGTCCTCCCCAGTGTATGGGCCACCAAATAATAGCAGCATTCAAAGGTTTTGGAAGAGAAAGGGGGAAGGTCTGTAAAGAAAACCAAAAGGAGTACAAGAACCAAAAGACAGTTTCCACAATAAACAAAGAAGAGGAGGAAAAGTGTGAAATTCTAGATGAAATTCATTGAAATAAGAGATAAAAATGTCCATAGGATGTAGCAAGCCAAAAAGTCACTATCAAACCAGGTCAGTGATGGAATCCATGCCTTCAACCACTGGGTGTTGAAAAGAATCACAAGCACTGATTAAATCAAGCAAATCAGCATATTTATTGCTCACCTGCTAGGTGAAAGACACCATACCAAGCGGATGGAGAAACAACAATAAAAAGCATGCTACTGTCCCTGAGCACTAAGAGCATAAATTCGTCATTTTATGTTTAATTTGAATTCAATCTGGCATTATAACTTAATTTGAAACATGAGCTGAATTTATTCAGAGGGGTTAAGCTTTCTAAAAAGGGAAGGTGGTTTATATACCAAAGTGTGTAATCAAGATCAGAGGATTTTGTTTAAAAAAAAAAAAAATCAATCACATATGATTGTGCTCATCAAAATTATTCCTCGTTATCTCCGTTCAAGCCCTAATACGTATTGCAACTTTATCCTATTTCTGGAGTATTCTTGCCACAAGAACAACTTCCAGCTCTTCCTGCTCAGCGGCTTGCCACAGAGGAGGCTTTCCCTCAATAGCTGTTGCCACTTAGTGGCTCCCGTGCCCGCGCCGTTGAAAACGCTTCTTCAGTTTCTCCCTCTGTTCTCTCTTCCTTTGAATCAAGCATACTAATGGCATCTATCTGAAAGATGGTCACTTCACCATGCTCGTCTGTCTTTTAGCTCCTGGACTCCCAGTGTTTCATCTTAATCTCTCTTGTAACGCAATATGGCTTTGGGCCTTTTCTGCAGCCCTTCCCAGGTTTCTGGGAGGAAGTGAAGAGACTAGCACTGACAATGCAGTGGAGTCCATAATTCTCATGACCTTGGAGGGACTGGCTCACATTGTAGAGTTTACAATGTTTGTGCAGATCTGCGAGCCAGCCCCGACGGCGGGGATTCCTCATCCATATCCACGGACATCCTTTAACCCTTGTTGTTTGGTAGATGACAGACCTTTTTCTCTCAATTCACAAACCTTCACGTATCCCCCGTAGGAACATCTAGACCAAATTGAAACTTTCTGTGGCTTGCATGAACTCCACCGAACTGAAATGGGACTCACCTCTTTTCCTTTTCATTCCACAGTTTTGGCTGTGTAAACTCTTGCTGCATTTTCCTCGCTCCCTCTAGCATTTTCTTCCATGTTTTTCTCCTAGCAATGGACCATATATAAGGCCACTGAAAGGCAAACAGAAAGGAATTCCGACGTATCTGCCGTGTTGCGTCCTCCCTGCCTCTGTGCCCCTCCACTGGTGTGGGCCATCAATGGCCAGTTGTTTCTGTGTAGTGTGTATGTGTGATTGGCACTCCCTGCAATTACCCTTTCCACAGCCTCTGCCCCCGAGCAGTGAGGCGTCTTGGGTTACTGATGGCCTCCCAACAAACCTGACTTTGTTCTTTTAACCATCTTCTCTCAATGCCATCTCATTAAAGTATATTGCCAGTGAAAGCAGCCTTGACAAATGCCTCTCCATTTGTAACCTGGTCTGAAACTGCCTAACTCTTCTTGTTGAATGGGCTAAATTTTCCAAAATCATTTAGTAGAGAACTGAAAAACACCAGTTCATGGTGTCACCTATTTGTTTAAGTAGTTGTGGTAAGCACGGACTACTAGGTTTTTAAATGATTGTCCCGTTTGAATAGTGAGAGGAGCATAATTTCATTTTGTGTCCTTTGGTCTTAAGCATGAATTATGATAGAATACAAGATCCAGGCAATAAGGGAAACCATAGGGGACTGAGAAGTACAGGGGCGATGGGGGCTCCACATGTTGAGTCTCTGGTGGGAATCTTTGGGAACTAAAGCTTTTTCTGGAAATTCTTATGAAAAAGTGGTAAAATGTTCTTCATCTAGATGGAAAGCTGTTCAATAAAAAGTTTGTTAATGTAAAAATAATTACACTGCTTATAATTTCAAATAGAGTAAACAATATCACTGAAAGCAAGAAGGTAGTCCCATCTCCTGTCATGTGGTTTCTTCCCCAGCCCCTGGTTTATTCTCTTAAGAATAAGTAACGGCGTGCCTGGGTGGCTCAGTCGGTTAAGCGACTGCCTTCGGCTCAAGTCATGATCCCAGGGTCCTGGGATCGAGCCCCACGTCGGGCTCCCTGCTCCACGGGAAGCCTGCTTCTCCCTCTCCCACTCGCCTTGGCTTGTGTTTCCTCTCTCGTGCTCTCTCTCTCTGTCAAATAAATAAATAAAATCTTAAAAAAAAAAAGAAACAAAGAAAGAAATAATGATGCAGAAGCAGAGCAGAGGAGTGGAGCTAGCACTTCCCAGCTTGGAACACAATTCTGCTCCCAGTTCTTAGCAGACAATGAAGTGTTTCCACTGGATTCTTATACTTTATATCTGGTTGTCCTATCACATTCCTGCCTCTGAAGGGATACGCCTCCGCAAAAGGAGGGAAGAATAAAAATAATACAAAAAAACATATTTTTTTTAATTTCAGAAAGGAGAAGGAGTTTAAGGGACGACTCCTTGTCCCAGATACCACCTTAATTAATTTATTTGTAAATACTTTGTAAGCATTTTCCAGGGACACTATACAGTGAAGTGGCTGAAAGTATCCACTTGGGTTCAAACCTCTTGAATTCAAACTTCAGCTCCACCACCTTGTTGCTCTTTGACTTAGGTAGCAAGGCCAAAGCACATTATTTAGCTTCCCCATGCCTCAGCTGCCACATCTATAAAATGGGATTGTGGATTAACCGCTATAGTCTGTATCAAATGGTTAAGATAATACATGGGACTTAGTAAGCCCTCATTGACTATTAAGATTATTATTCTTGTATAGGAGGTAAATTTCTAAAAAGTACCATAATAGATTTCTGCCTTAAAGAAACCTTATATGGGCATCTGTAACATTTGTAAAAAAAAAAATTCACATACACTTAAATCTCCCAAAAGGGGCTGCTGTGAAATGTGAAAGAAAGGAATTGGCTAATGTGAATGCTTTATAAATAGACAAATAAACTATTTGGGCTTATGAATGATGCTACTATTGACCTCAATCCAGTCCCTGTCTTTCCAAAGGATTAGTTACCCCTACTCACTTGAATCTGTAAGGAGGCCCAGCTGAGTTCGTCCAGTTTGAATCACGAATGATAGCAAAGCAATTTTACATACTTATATCTCTTAACCCTGCATCGCTATAACATACCTATTTTTTATTTTACAGATTTGGAAGTTGACGCATAAAAAGTTAAGCGTTGGCTGAGACCAACATTACCACATCCGCTAAAAGTCTTAAGTGTATGTCTTGATCGTGAAAATCATGTTTTTGTGTCAGTGCGAGACTCCCTCAGATGACTTCTTCACTGACAAATAAATCAAATAAGTAAAAGTACAGGTAAAAGGTGTCATTGTATTCTCACATTAATGTGCCTGAGTGAAGCTCAGATGAGAAGTAACTGGTTATACACTCAGCAGCCCGGGTACCAGGATTCAAACCAAGAGCGTGTTGGTGTGAGGTCCCTGCTCTTTGCACAACCTTATGGGCCTTTTTCTTTTTGGTGACTTCCCCTCTTATGGTTTTTGAGGTTCATAGGGGTGTGACAGAGACGGCAGCAGTAAAATATCAATATTTGCCAACATTAACAAATACGAGTTTGACACTTCTACCAGAAAATGCAGTTGAACGGAAAGAATTCATATGAGCAATGCTGGCGTTCGATTTTTTGTTCTCATCAATGGAGACATGTTTGTCCCAAAATCTATCTCTTAATATTTAAATCCAAACATGCATTGCAAAGACTGTGCCCATAAACTCAAAGGATTAAATGGCACCTATAAATATTAAATGTTTACATTTCAGGTGCTCTAAAAACCTGACTTACATTTAAAATAAAACTCGATCACAAATTCAGTGGAGAAGGGGAGGTGTGCAAGATATTTGGAGAGCTGGGAAAGACGTCTTAGAGCTTGGCACCGTCGATGCCTGTGAGCCCCCACCAGAAGCCAGTTAAGAGCAGGCCTTCTGGATCACAGGCCCAGTTTCAACATAGAATGTGGAAGCTCCTTTATCTTTCTGAACCTCCATTCCCTCATCTGTGAAATGGAATGATGATGCCTAGATGTTTGTGACAGTTCAGTGACATCACTTGCCTGGTACATGGCAGTCCCTTGTTGAATGCTGTTGGCCCGCGGTTCCCTCCACTGCACTAGCCTTCACAATGTACTGTTTTTTCCAAAGTGTGATTTCCCACAAAGAAAGAGACAACTAGGATCATTTCTCTTTCATCTCTCCTTCTTAATTCATCTTTGTCCAAGCTTTGCCTATGTGGCCTGGCACACTTGCCTCAGTTCCCTGTGTCCAGAGCTAGTCCTAACCGTGTCGAACTTGGTCATTGATCATGGCCACGGGGTTGGCTTTCTGCTGCTCACTCAAACTGTCAACATCCAGATGCTGAACACTCACCTATTTATAATCAGGCCCCCTGACTCCATGAGAGAGAGCCTGTCTGCTGGCCTTCTCCATGGTCTGGAGACGCTGCTCCAGATCATTCCAGGTGGCTTGAATTCGGGGGAGTTGGGGGAAGGGTGCAGTGAGATGTGAGGATAGTTATTGCTCCAACTTTGAAATGGCCACAAAGCAGAATGGTAACAAAAATCAAAATCACAAACACTAATGAGGCTCCCTAGTTGGTGCCAGCTCTATGCCTGTCACCACCCTCCACAGCCCCAAAAGAGAGAGGAGGATTATAGGTTTGGTGGAATCCTTGGGGCACATTCAAAGAGTTTGAGATTTTGTTTGAAAGTCTGTTTGCAGACAGTAAAAATGGATTAAATTGCCTCTCCAACACAAAGAAATGCCAGGTCTCAGTAGAGGTAAGACACCAGAGACTTAAAATGCCACTAGAAGCTAAAATAATGAAAAGAGCCCAGATGCTGGAGCATCTTTGCAGCCAACATTATATACCTCGCATTTAAGAGTATCTACATTCATTGTCATGGAAGGAACCGAAGAAGTGATGCGTTTAATAACATGTCTTTTCTTCTTGAGAGAAGCGGGTTATTTAAGGACCATGGTGTATGTTATGAATTCCCTTTTTTAAAAGTACACCAGAAAGTGATTCCTTTTGTTCTATATCCCATTGCTACTCCCTTCTATAAAATTCAAATTCTTTGCATGTATAACTTCTAGAAGCAATGTGGGTAGGTCAAAAATGCCATGGGGACCCAAAAATTACATGAAGATTAGAGATGTTACTTTTTAATCTCTTAAATTACAACATTTCAATTCATTCTAAGAACTTAAACGATTTTTTATTACTTTTATGCATGTTGAAAACATCAGATTATATATTTAGAGGAAAATTGGGGAAAAATTGTATGGCTATACCAAGATCACGCTAATAAAAAAGAACGATGAATTTGGGAAGATATTGATGACTATCCAAGCTTTAAAGCAGTAACACTTTTGATTGATAGTACCTACTAGAGACACTATGAGAAAGATTAACTACGTACTTTTTTTCTTCAAATGACCTAAATCATCATTAATCCCACACAAGTAGATTAGTAGCTCTTTCCAAGGCTGAATTAATATTTGCAGAACTGAGTCAGGCAACATGCATAATGTGCATTGTGTATGTACTTTGTTATATATATTTTTTCTTTTTTTTTTTAAGATTTTATTTATTTATATGACAGAGAGAGACAGCGAGAACAGGAACACAAGCAGGGGGAGTGGGAGAGGGAGAAGCAGGCTTCCCGCTGAGCAGGGAGCCCGATGTGGGACTCGATCCCAGGACCCTGGGATCATGACCTGAGCCGAAGGCAGACGCTTAATGACTGAGCCACCCAGGCGCCCTGTTATATATATTTTTTCATGTTTGCCCTTCTTTATGTGTTCGTGTGTGTGTGTGTGTGTGTGTGTGTGCGCGCGCACCTGTGCCTATGAGTTTACAGGCAGTCTGCTTTGTGGCAGACATTGTGCTGGACATAAGGGGAAGGGACAGGCCCAGTCCCTGCCCTCAGGCAGAGCACTGTTCTAACACCCCAGCTGCCTGTGCATGTGTTATGGGAGTACAATGAGCCATCAGCCATGGAGAGGGCACAGAGCTTGAAAGATAAGAGAAAACTTAATGGAGGACTGGGTACTTAAATTGGGCTCTTAAGGAATTTTAGGAAGTATTTTGAGAATATTTCTTTTTATCGTAAAGTACATCATGTTCATTTTTGTAATTAATAAACTTTCTTTTTTAGAACAGTTTTAGGTTTACAGAAAATTGAGCAGATAGAACAAAGAGTTCTCATATAGCTCCTCCCTCCTCATATTTTCCCCTATTATTAACATTTTGCATTAGTATGGTACATTTGTTATAATCGATGAATCAGTATTGATGCATTATTAACTTTAGGGTTCTCTTCTTCTGTTGTACAATTCAATGGTTTTGGATAAATGCATAGTGTGATGTATCCCTCATTATAATATCGTCTGGAATAGTTTCAATGCCCTAAAAATTTCCTGGGCTTCACCTTTTCAGACCTTGCTCCCTTTCCCCAAGCTCCCAGAAACTACTGATCTTTTCACTGACTCAATAGCCTTGGCTTTTCTAGATTATTGTGTAGTTAGAATCATATAGTAGGTAGCTTTTTCAGACTGGCTTCTTTCATTTAGCTATGCATTTAAAGTTCCTTCATGTTTTTCCATTACTCAATAGCCACATTCACTTTTTTACAAATAGAAAAAAAGCCTCATTCACAATCCCAGTGATAGAAACTATGAACAATTTGGTGCATTTCTTTCCAGTTTTTTTCATAGATAGATAGATAGACAGACATATATGTATCAAATGATCATACCACCTATACCATTTAGAAATCCTTTCTGTTACTCAATAATTTATCAAGAATACTGTATTGTTAAACATCGGTTTGTAAAATTATTTGTAATGGCTAAAGATGATTTCATTTCTAGATGTATCATCATTTATTTAACTAAGTCCCCATTTGGGGCATAAAGATCGCTGCAAATTTTCTGCTATTGTATATGACACTATCCTTGCCAAATACTTACATGTGTATATATATATATATATATGCTTTTTATTAAGTAAACTCTACCCCCAACATGGGGTTCAAACTCATGACCCCAAGATCAAGAGTCACATGCTCTACTGACTGAGTCAGCCAGGTGCCCCAATTTCCATACACACACACACACACACACACACACACATGGTTTTAGGGAAAAAAAATTCCAGAAGTATAACTGTGGCATTACATGGTGTATGTAATTTCTAGGATTTTGAGAGTGATAACCAAACTCTGCTCCAGAAAGTCTACAACAATCTCCACTCCCCCAGAGTGGAGAAACTGGACAAGAAACTGCCCATTTCCCTGCACCTCCTATAAACTGAGTGACATCCTTTTAAGCAATGTTGAAATTACTAGGGTGGATAGGAAGTTAGGGAAGGGGAGAAAGCATTTGGTGATAAAAATAGCATGCACAAAAGCTTAAAGGTGGGTAAACATAATCATGTTCAGATAATCAAATATTCTACAGAAGTTGAAGTCACAGGAAGCATGGCGGGAAGCAGCATGAGCTGAGGCCTGAAAAGCAGATTACAGCCAGATTATGGAGGTCCTTGAATGCTCAACTGGAGGATTAAATATCTTGGGAAGACAAAAGGGAAGCCCAAAGATTTTTGAGTAGGGTCTTGAACAAAGCCATGCTCTTGTAAGATTATTTTGGTGGCAGTGTAAGGGTAAACTGGAATAGGATGAAAAGGAATTCTGGGAGTCTGTTTAGAAATACTGAAATAGTTGAGGCTAGGGATGGCAACTGATTGTTTTAAGGAGACAACAATGGAAATGAAGAGGGAAGGATGACATAAAGAGTAGGTGCCAACTGATGTTCCAGAATTTCTTTGGCCCCTTTGCACCTTCTGTTCCCATCAAGAGCTTTCTCTCAGACTCTTCTGCATCCCCAGCCAACAGAAATGCCCCACTCAGGGATTGTTGCTTTCTATGGGGAGTTGAGGACACAAGTTGTTTTTCATTTTGGAATTTCAGGTAATGTGGCAAGTTAGGGAGGACATCTTTAGGCACAGGTTTTTAGGGGCACTCAAAATACATAGTAATTTTTAAGCCAGCCAGGAATCTTTCTGTGCTTTCAATCTCACCAAGAAATTGTTCCAGGTTTGAATTTACTTGTGTGAGAAGCTTTATAAAGGTGTAAAATGGAGGAGTGCCTAGGTGGCTCAGTCGGTAAAGCATCTGCCTTCAGCTCAGGTCATGATCCAGGGTCCTGGGATTGAGTCCCCTGTTGGGATCCCTGTTCAGCGGGGAGTCTGCTTCTCCCTCTGCCCCTCCCCCCGGCTCATGCACGTGCTCTCTCCCTCTCTCTCTCTGTCAAATAAATAAAATATTTTTTTAAAAAAGGTGTAAAGTTGAAATCATATTTAGTTATGCAGTTAATAAGGCAGATTCTATTAAAAAGAATATAACTACCCGACATTGAGACTGTGGTCAAATTCTGGGATATTTAGTTACCAAGTGGCATGATACCCTCCTCTGGACTCTTTCAGCTGTTCACAGAATTTCCCGACAGAAGATGAGAGAAGATAGTTCAAGGGGAAGGGGCAGAGGAAAGGCCGGGTTTTGAAGGAGCTAGTGAGTCATCCACATTCAATGTCCAGCCACAGCTGAAATGCTTCCCGGGACCCAGAGGAGAGAGGTTCACATTGCCTGCCCTATTTGGGAATTCCTCTGTATATTCATAATTGTGAAAATTGTGAGAATTCCTAAAATGTCCTTAACACCAAATTTTGAGTTATGTCAGATGGTTTCACTGAGAGAAAGATCACACTGTGAGTACCCCGTTTATATTATCTTTTGAACTGATGCCTATTTTTGGTCCCTTATAAATTACTCGCCTTTTGACAGGATTGTTTTTGTGTTCTCTCACTAATATATGTGTGCATCTCCACGTGACTCTTTCTCTGTCTTTTTCTGTCTTCTGTTATATAAGATCTTACTGCTGTCTTCACCATGATCACACTTCGGCAGTCAAAAAAAAAAAAAAAAGATATATTTCAGGTGTTTGAGATGAAGGAGGTTGCGTGAGTTTAACCTTCCTTGGTATCCTTGTGAGCTTTCTGTATTTAATACTTGTTTTATCTGAAGCCTGTGGAGGTTCTAAACTATTAGAAGACACACTTTCTGAGAACTACCTTTCTAGTAGCCTGAAGAAATATCATTGATGTGGGGCAACAAAGTTATTCTCTGTAATCCTCTTGATGTTGTAAATGAAAAAGAGGACGGAGCCAGCGCCATCTGAACTTTGGGCAAACCATTTGCTCAAAAGGATCATCAAAGGACCAAGCCCTGCCAAAATAATATTTTTTTAAAAACATCCAGCAGAAAGGAAAACATCGAGGAGCACGCACAAAAATGAAATTGGTGCAAATTATCTCCATTGTGATGGGAGAGCGGCACAAAACAAACTCCCACCACAGCCTGGAAGGGAGAGCCACACAAGACAGACATTGAAGTTCTGGCCTCACAGTAGCCATCTTTTAACAGCTTTCTTTCTTCAGTGCTTTAACCTAAAAAAAAAAAAAAAGAAGAAGAAGAAGAAGAAAAGAAAGAAAGACAGAAGAAGAAAAAAAAGAAAAAAAAGAAAAGGAAAGAAAGAAAAAAACCTACCCATTGTTATGCCCCCTATTCATCCTTCATTCAAAGTCATTCACTCTGCATTAATTACCACTTCCTTCAATGTGCCGGGAGCTCCCAAACACGGCCTGTTTTCAAAGAGGCACACTTCCATGCCTCTGCTATTTATATGCAGAGCCTGCTGAAATTTTCATCCCAATACTTTGAGATCCCCCCCTTAATTTTTGCATACTGTAATTGTTCATAAGGGGGGGGGAGACAAAAGAATGACTTCATGCTTCCAGGACAGTTGTTTGCATCTCTTTCATTTTTCTTTCCAGCTGTGACTGGCAGCAGTGTGTTCTTTCACAGGTGTCCTGCCTGCTCTATGGTAATTTTTAACTTCCCTTCACTTTCTTTTATGTCTGTCACATTTATAGAGATGGTTTTACCCCTGTTGCTTGGTACTGTGTGTGTGGTTTTTTTTTTTCACCTTTTTTATAGCAATCTAATTTCTAGATTTTTCCTAAATATGTCGCTGCCCTTAGGGGCCATTTAGGAAGAAGGAAAAGGACTGAGCCAAGAGTTCAAAATCTCATGTAGACATTTTTATGATATAGTAATTGGATCTCTGACACCCACTTCACTTTATTTGGTTCCTATGGGTCTGATTACTCCGAAATTTATGACAACTACAATGTTGCTTAACAGGAAATTAATGCACACTTGACAAAAAGAAAATCTGCTCCAGTGTCAGTCCTCAATAGAAAGCTTTGATTTTCTGATATTATTTCAACATCACAAGATTGATGGAGCTGACTCCGCCAAGAAACCTTAATAATTAAAACATAATTAGGAAACATATTTGTGAGTCAATTCAGATATTCATATAAATGTGTCGTGTTCGTTTATTCAGGCTACAAAACAGATGTTAATGTTGTTTTAAGGAGGGAAAGAGAAAAGGAATTAGTGAACTGGATACACCTATTGAATTGTATACATTTAGAAGAACAGGGTTCAGGCAGGTTAAATAACTGAATATTACATCGGGGCATAGGATGCTAGACTTGGAAGGAGATTTTCTCAGCCTTTTTTTTTTTTTTTTAATAGTTGAGAAAACTGAGGTCTAGAAACACTGTGACTCGTGCACAGTCTTTAATAAAAGAGAGATTCTGGTTGTATGATGCCAATAGCAGCCTATTTTCCATGACATACCTGCCACGTGGAAAAGTTTTGCAGTCTTTTGTGAACACTTCAGCTGAACAACACATAATGCATATTGTGTCTCCCCCTTCCCTGGCACCATCACAGGGCCATGATCTCCAGTGTCCTAAGGTTACAGTCAACTTTCCATAGTGGGGCTTCCAATGCCTGAAATACAGTAGATACTTTAAAAATGATTGTTTTTTGTTTTTAAAGATTTTATTTATTTATTTGACAGAGAGAGACACAGCGAGAGAAGGAACACAAGCAGGGGGAGTGGGAGAGGGAGAAGCGGGCTCTCCGCCAAGCAGGGAGCCCGATGCGGAGCTCGATCCCAGGACTCTGGGATCATGACATTTAAGGACTGAGTCACGGATTGTTGTTATTACCGTTGTTGTTACTGTTGTTACCAGGCGGGTCTCCTTCTGGCATTGTTTATCACTAGGAAGACCAGGCTTTTCCTTTAGGCATGTGGCCCGGTTCTATTTTGAAAGGTGTTTGCAGTATTTTATATATATATATATATATATATATATATATATATATATATATATATATTCGGATAACAGATCACATGCATGAAGACAATAGTGTCTATTTCGCTACCATCATTAGAATCTCTAATAGGGAGGACACATTGGATAATATAAATTATAATAATAGGAGCTCAGAGTTACAAGGGATCTCATAAATTATCTAGTTCAACTGCTCTCCCGTTGACAGAACTCTCCCTCTGCCTACACTAGATTTCTTATATTAACTAGTACAATGTATCACCGTCTAGACCCAACGACAAGTTGAAAGGAAATGAACCCTATGAGCCACCATCACCGTTTATTGAAGTGCTTATTTTGTAAAACAGTACATAGCAGGAGCTTTATAAAATTATGTCTAATGCTTACGAACGACCTTGCAAATTAAATATTCATACTAACTCCACTTTAGTGTTTGACGAAGTAGAGCCTCCAAGGGATGCATCGCTGAATGTGTAAGAGCCAGGGTTTCTCCCCAGGCTCACAGGGCTCTAAAGTACAAATTCTCCCGCATATCCAGATCCACATTCTTCCATCAGCAGACAATGGCTCCAGAATTCTGGAGAATTCTGAATTCTGAAGAAATGTGCTCTAAATTCTGGAGAATTCAGAATTTCTGAAGAAATGTGCTCTATTCCTTTTCCTTTTTCTATGAATGGTTTCTACAGGTTCTATACTCATCAAAGGCCATTCCCGACCTTCAAATCAATACACTGATCTTTCAACTTGAAAGATGACCAGTTATTGAACCATTTTAGAGACTCAAGGAATCTCAACTTCAAACTACAAATGAAATAAACTCTGGACTCCTTCCAGCTGAAATGTCACTTGATACAGTAGCCTGGAAGTAAATAACTTCAGTTTAATCACATTAATATTCACATAAGAACCAGCACTAGGAGATGTCTGTGTTCCGGTCATGGTCCTGTGGGTCTCTGAGGCCTCGACCAGTTCATAAGCTCTCGGAGCCTCCTTTCCCCACTGGTCAGATGGAGTGATTAGTGATCCTTTCCTAATAGAGTGGGATCAGGGCTAGGGAAGAAGTATGATCCTGCATGTAAACTAAAATGAATGATACAAAATTTCATAATTAATAATGATTAATGTATAAAACCTCTATGGTTTAGGACTTTTTATTAAATGTTTGAAAAATAAATTAGAGTAATAAGGAAATAAGAATTCCTTTGTTCTGAAGAGGCAATAAAATACCACCATCATTTTTTGGCGTCTTGAAAGGAGAAATTTAAATTTAGGCAACTTCTGTCTCTGTCTCTCTCGTCTGTCTCTCTCTGTCTCTCTTTGGTTTGTTTTTAAAGGCAACTTAATTATTAAAAATAAAAGGAAAAAATCACCCAAAGCAATTATGATTGTTTGAAATGTAATTTTATTCTTTGGTTTTTAGACATTTAAGACTTTTAGAGGTAATCTGGTCTACCCCTCCCCCACCCACCATCTGACTCATGGTGAAGCCTAGACTCTGAGAGAGAAAGTGGTTGCCCAAGTTCACTCAGCTCTTGAACTTGGAGCAAGAATTCAAGGGCAGTTCCTTCTAATTCAAAATCCAGGTCTCTTTTTGCTACACCACAGGCCTTTGTTCCTACCATCAAGGACACCTGGAGGGCTTACAGTTTACTTTGTTAAGGCTGTAAACTCCTAGTAAAAATGTTTGTCTTCAATTTCACACACCCTTCAGGATATCACAGCTGCCCCAGAAACCCCCCAGGCAGCCCAGGCCAGACTAAAGAGGCACCAGTGTGTGCGTGTGTGTGCATGTGTGTATGTGTGTGTGTCTGTGTCTGAGTGTATCTGTGTATGTCTGTGTGTGTGGAGGTGTATGTGTGCGGGTGTTTGGGAATGGCCAGGAGACGCACTACAGGAAAGATTTCTGACAAAAACCTAAAAACGAAAAGATTTCTCTATTTACTAAGAGCTTTCTTTAACAACATCTCTATCAGTACATCTCCTTATCAAAACAATAAAATGAGTAATGCTTAAGATAAAAAACACAAATAGTGCTCCCATGGGTATGCAGTTCCTTACTCCTTTAGAGAGCATCGATTTCCACAGGGAATCACTTTTGATTATAATATTCCCAAACACATGATTTAAACATCTGATTATTACTGCTGCTCAGGCATGGTGCTATTTCTCATTTATGCAACTACAGAAAACAGACCACTTTTATTGTCCCTAAGCTTATGGCTTAAGAAAGAGTACATTATGACTATGTGTATGTTGGAATCGTAAAAACAAAACAAAACAACTTTTTCCGGAAAGTTTTAAAAGAATTCAGGACGAGGGTGTATAAATACAAAAATTTTAATTAGCAGCCACAAGAGGTAACCAAAAATACATGCATTATAATAGCCTCAAAACTGATGTTTCTCAACATTTTTATCACTAAAATTAAATAAGGTATAAGCTTCCTTTCCAATACTCCCATCTTTTACTTCAGCATTTTTTTACTTCATGTTTTTACTCCAACGTTTGTAGACCTTGGACGAGAAAGCTGTACCATGTACTGTTGGCAGGAAATTTTTGTTTTCCTTGAACATAGCAAGTCTTTATCATGACCTGGAACTCTCTTCTGCGACAGATACTTATATAGACATTAACTGGTGATTATGATGGTCATCTTGGGGTACTAGACAAGGAAAGAGTCCTCTGTCAACTGTTTACCTTCTAAAATGTTTTCTTATTTTCTCTTCGGAAGAGAATTTTTTATTAATCAAGATTATTAAGACCTTAAGGGAAGTATAACCAATCATTAATGTCAGTCTTCTGTAAAAATATTAGTTTGTAACATTGTATCTTTCAGGTAACTAAGTCATGCTAAATAAGACAATTTTCTCTGACATTCTGAAATTTACAAAGTGCTAATAAAAAGCAATTTTATTATATTTTATGTAAGCATACAGCATAGTTCCCACAGAAAAATGGGATTCAGCCTAACCTCCCAATAAGTGGTATGCGGAGCATATGTAGATGTTACTGTGTGGAAAAGGAGCAGCTTCCCTCCTTATAACCCCTCCACCCAAACCCAGTATTCACCCCACCCCTTCTTTTACCAGTCTCACAAACATTACATGAAAACCATTACCTGTAATTCTAAGAAATATGAACGTGGCAATAAAATAAATTAAAATTTTATAGTAAGTGTTAATAGTTATCTTAATATTGAGAGCTTTCAGAAAAGATCTAATACGGTTGGTGATGTTTGAATCCTCTGGATGGTTGCTCACATGGTTTTTTGGGTTTATTTTATTTTATTAATTTATTTATTTAGAGAGAGAGAGCATGAGAGGGCCAGAGGGAGAGGGAGAAAGAATCCCAAGCAGGCTCCGTGTTGAGTGTGGAGCCTGACTCGGGGCTCGATCCCAGGACCCTGAGATCATGACCTGAGCTAAAATCAAGAGTCAGACGCTAACCGACTGAACCACCCAGGTGCCCCAGTTCACATGTTTTATAGGTTTTATAACATATATTTTTTCTATGTCCCTTTATATGTTCACATGATGAAAAAATATAAAGTGGTAACATATATAAAACTTTAGAAAAATTCTCTGTAGACAGATTTTTTATGACGAAAAGTTAATCTGAAATGTTGTCTAAATACCTTGTACTTGAAACCGGATAAGTCTCAGAACTATTCAAACATAAAGTAACTGTAAGTAATAGCTACCATTTATTGAACAACTATTTTGTGTCCGACACAATGCTAGGTGCTCCATGCACTTCAGAGCCTGGCAGACCTCCCGGGTTCATGTTAGAAACTCCATTTTACAGGTCCAAAGATGTTAAAGAGCCTGTTCAGAGACACAGCTAGTAAACAGTAAAGCTGCATTTTAAACCCATCTATTTTCTTCTATAAATACAAATGAAAGCAGTAATATAATACATAAAACTATTTAGTGTTAGTGTGTCTGAAGAAACGTGAAGTGTTATGGCAAATACACTTAAAATCTCCTTGTGAGTATATGATCTTTTTTAATGAAAAGAGACGAAATGTAATTTTGTTTTCATCTCTTCATTTCTACTTTCTCCAGGGCGTTTGAGAGCAGAGATCATTTTTACTTATATTTATATGCTTGCACCCGGCACGTAATGAGGGCTTTTATCACCGGGACACGTTATGAATTGTGACCCGTGAATTCAGAAACATGGCTACACTACTCCCTAAGGTATTGCTAAAAATTCAAACATAATCTAGAGTGTTGAAGGGTAAGTAGACGAAGAAAAATATTGTTTAAAACTTTCCCAATGTTCAAAGCATTCAAAGTATAAATATGAGTACTTTCTTTGGTTACCAGTTCTTAGTATCTCTTTTAGCCACCCCATACAAGATGATCAAACTGCTGGATCCGCAAGAGGCTTCTCCATGATACCCATATTTTTGGGTTACATTTGCATCTGTGGCATAGAAAGATGTTAAATTTGGTCAAATATTTCATCGTAGCAATTTGGATGGCTCAGCCGCATCTTGATCCATTCAGCATATGCACTAAGTAAGGTATAGCTTTAGGGCACCTGGCTGGCTCAGTCAGTAGAGCATGTGACTCTTGATCTCGGGGTTGGGAGTTCGAGCCCCATGTTGGGTGTAGGGATTGCTTAAAAATAAAATCTTTTTTTTTTTTTTTTTAAAGTAAGGTGTAGCTTCTTCCTTGAAAAGGAACACCTGTCACAGTTACCCTTTTATGGGATGGGACACATGTGGCTGACAGGTGACCTTTTAACCTCTCGGGCACTTCCATACCTGGGGCATTTTTCTCAGAAATGTGCTGCCGACGCTGTTTGCTTGCACTCTCCTCTGTTATCCCGTTGTTTGTTTTGCACACATTGCTATATTTGCGCTGAACACAGCTAAAACCCTAGAGGGAGCACAACCTCTTGTCTGACACATAAACAGCATCTGGGAAGGGGACCCTCAAGAGTGCTGCTTAGTGTGTAGACCTGAAGTGAGAGTGTTAATTTCACGATGAGTCAATGGCCTCTGATTTGGCAAAACACATCTTGAAGGTGCACATGTGTGCGTAGTTTATCCCAGCCCTATTTCTGTGCATTCTTTTCCATCAGAGATGGTGCCGTGATCAGGCATTACCTTGTTAACAGAGGGTGGCCAAACAGAGGCTGGCTTGCCGGAATGCTGAAGAAGGGATTTTTGTTTTGAGTCAGAGTTTGAACTAAATGACCTTTTAAATCCTGAGATTCTATGATTTTATAAGGAGGGTTGAGAAAAAAATATTTATGGCACTTAAATAATTCTAAACAGATTGCTTTGGCAAAGGTTTCTAAAATAGCATAAAGTAGAACTACATAAAATTTTCTAAGCAAACAGTTTACAGCAGTGTTAATTAGCACCATCCATCTACTCAGCTTCTGTCATGAACTTGGGTTTCCATGTACTGTAAAAAGGCTCCTCTGGACTTTTCTCAGTACAGTCAGATTTCAAGTAAAGGCTGAATGGAGTTCCATATACATCTAATCCCTCACTCATGCCTTAATTGTTGACTTGTATTTATGACTTTTCCTTATGCTCATGTCTCATTACAACTCTCTACTCACCCTGACTTCAATAAACAAAATCCATTTCTTAAATGTTCTATGTTGTGAGGCAAAGACTTTACTCACCTAGAACTCAGTTTCTCCATTTGAAAATTGGGATGATTGTTGAAATCTATCTCTGGGAAAATCAAAGGAGGGATGCTTTTTAAGGCTGGTAAAATTACTTCTTTCCCTAATTCTGAGTCTCGCACATCCCACAGGGCAGAGGACAGCAGTATGGCTGAGTGGGAAACCATGGTCCTTAACACCCTGCTGTGGGTTTGGATAAACCACCCCCCCCCTCTTGGTTCAGGTTTCCCATTCCTCAAGGGAGGAAGTCAAATAAAATTCACCTCAAATGTCCCTTCTGATGTTCTTATGTTTTGAGAATCTCCTGCCCAACCCCTTAAGGTCAATTTGTGAAGTAAACATCTGAACAATGTCATTATTATTATTGTTATTTTGTTTTTCAAAGAGAAATCTCAGGGATTTGGGGGATAAAAATGTCTAGATGAGTATTAAAAGTTTCCATTCCAAAATGGCTGTGCCTCTTTCATCAGCCCTAACCTGGTGCTTGGAAACCTTTTGAGCTGGTGGCAGCCAAATGCTCATTTGATTCCCTTACTCTTGAAAGAGTTACTGGCCATCTATTTTTAAGTGAAGTAAAACTAATTTCATTTTGAGAATCCTTTGGAACATTTCATGTCATTCGTTGAGGTAATTGGGGACATCCTGGAGTGTCACAAAACCAAGGTTGGGAATCAGTGTTCTAAGGACTGAAGAAGCAAATTAATTTTTCTTTCTGGTTTCCTTCAGATAGTTTTATGTGTGAAAACTCAACTTTCTAAGGCTTTCATTATGTGTTTTGGCTTTCTTTTCCTTGTTATCCTTTTTCTTCTTTATTTACTGTGTCTAGACTCCTGCAGAGCTCGTTAATGTATCTCTTTACCTAATTAGCTTTCTTCCAATGAAACAATGCCCCTTGTTCAGGAATATGCAGGTTTTTAGAGCCAGGAAGAAGGCTGCGACCTTCTGAACCATTCCGCTGTCAGCCTGAGCAAAGGTGACTCATGAAACACTTGTCAAGGTACAGGAAAAAACAGCGCAGCAAGACAGTGCCCTGTCTTAATAATAGGAAAAATACATTTTCAAAAAGTTGTGCTAGGTTTCTTTTGAAGATTCTGTTCATGGTTTTCAAGGTCTCTGACCTAACCTGATTGAATTCTGGAATAAGCAGAGCTTTAGAAGAGGAAACCTGCATGCTGTCATGATGATGTGTTTATAGGTGAAGCCAAAACAGTTCCCAGGAAAAAGTCCATGTAAATGTCTAGTTTAGGGTGGCCCATTTAAAACTTAAGTCTCATAATATTTAAGTATGACTACCATGTGAACTTTTAATCTGCCATCTATCTGTTTACTTGAAAATGACAATTTCTTTGCTTACTTAGTTTCTCAATGACTTCTTGCTCCACCTTTCATATTTATTTAATATACAAACATTCATTCATTCATTCATTCATTCATCCATTCACTTGCCCCATTAGCACTGAATAGACACGACTGCAAATATAACTCTTTCATAAAATGCTTTTCCATTAGCCAGCACCGTTACTTTAACGAAGTCATTTAACTGCTCTGAGCACCTGTTTCCTCATCTGTTAAAATATGAAATGAGACGGGGATTCCTTCATCAATTTCATCCTATAATTTCTAAACAAACCCCCAACTGATGACATGGACATTTATATCATTATCTATAATTCATCCATGCTGAGAAATAAATATAATGTTTGGCAACTCTTTATAAACAACTCTCCCTGATAACTATACTTTTATTGACTGGCAACCCAACCAGTGATGTGGGTCTGACCATCCGACCATAAAAATTTTGCCAGGAAAGGGGTCTAAGCGTCCTAGAAACCCACAAACTTGATAGTCAGATTGCTTTAGTTTTATTTGCTTATCATTTTAAGATGGCTGGCATTGAGCTCACTGTTTGAAAGTAGAGCATTTAAGATTGGTACTTAATACTTCTATCGCCTCATGTAATAGTCAACACCAGACTGGTGACCAGACTGAAAACAGAGGGAGGCAGAGGCAGCTGCTTGTCCCCAGTGTCCACCCTCTTGCTTTTCCCTTTAGTAACAGAAGACCTGAGTTTCACATAAGCACTTGACTGCCCAACAAATGCCTGCATTTCCCAGATTTCCTTGCAACTCGGTATACCCCTTGAGGCTGCATTTGAGCCAATGGGACGAGAGCTGAAGCGACGTGTGCGACTCTGGGTCATCTCTTCAGAGATGAAACCAATTGCCATGCATCCTCCCTCTCACCCTTGCTGCTGTCTGGGAAGTAGTAATAGCTCAAACAACCTTGGAAACAGGCATTAAAGATGCCAAAGCTGCCCATCAGGCAGGAACCATTGTCCTCCACACTGCTAGGAGAGATAAATAAACTTTGTATCTTATTTATGCCATTGTTTATCATAGATACTTTGTTACAACAGCTTGGCCTATACCCTAATGAACACACCCTTAGTTCTGGATGTAACAAAAGAAAATGGTTTTCAGAGGATATATAACTATTAAATATTTTAAAATAGCACTTTGGGAGGAAGGTAAAGGGAGGATATATTATACAGCCTTTCAAGTACATTCCAAAGAGAGGGGGTGTCAGAAAAATTAGCAAAAAATGAGGTAATTTGAGGATCTCTTGAAAGTCAGGGGAGGCTCTTAGGCCAGCTGAACTTTACAACACAGAGGAGACTCTTGAATGTCAAAGGCAAAAACTTACATTAATAAATTTTATTTTGTTCTCTTTTTGGTATTATATTCTTTTTTTTTTTTTTTAAGTAGGCTCCATACCCAACATAGGTCTCGAACTCAAGACCCCGAGATCAAGAGTTGCATGCTCTACTGACTGAGCCAGCTAGGTGCCCCTTTGTTATTATATTCTTATGCTCATATGTAAACAGAGGTTTTGCAGCCAGGCAAATGTGAATTCAAATTATGTTTTCACCACTGACTAGCACAGATATTGGGCAAGTCACTAAATGACGGAGCTTCAGTTTGCTCATCTATAAAAGGGGAATAACAACGGATGCTTCCTTACAGAGTTGTTGCAAAAATCAAAATAATATATAAGCTGAAGTGGTACATACTGGGCTCTCTTTAAGTAGGAAACTGTTGCTATTATTGTCCTTCCTTGCCTGGTAGTTTGGTGTTGTTGCTACCGTTGATTCAGCAGCAATCTTGCTGGTGCATTACTTTCTAAGTGGCCTCAGGGAGCCTATCTGCATAGGTCTTTCTGCAGAATGCCCCACCAGAGCAATAAGCTCCTCACCTCCATGCACAACCCACGCATACCGAAAGCAGGTTCCTGGTCCCTCGTGTTTGCACCGCTTGTAGGCGAGCATGCTCTCGCAGACATTTAGTAAGAGGCTTGGGTAACTGGTAGAACTTGGTACAATTACCTGAACAGGTCAAGTTCCTACTGCAGTCTCATTTGTAAATACAGAGTCTCAGTCTCTGGGCCCCTCACGTACATGCTGTCTTCTCCTGATCCTTCTTTGAAGATTATTTTTCAAACAATACTTACACAGCTCTCCAAACGCCTGCCTCAAAGGACCCTCGTCTTTTTGATGCACTTTTGCTTCTGCATATTATGGTGCCCTCGTTTGGAAATGGAAGAATTTTAAATGTATGTCACGAAACATCTGAATCCTCTTACGTACTTTCTAGTTACCCTTGAAATATTCTTGTGCAGGTTAAACAGACTGCACGGTTTCATCAGAATCAGAACCTGCTTTGTGCTGAATTCAGAAGGTTTTGACTAGGATGAGCTCTTCAGGAATCCAAAGTGGAAGATGAAACAATGGACTGTGCTTCTCGTACTGTCAAATTTGCCCAAATACATCCTCTCTTCATCCAAACTCAAATAAACCTTAGGTAAAGCAAACAAAAAACTTGAACAGGTTGTAAAGACATCATGACCTGTGCGTTCAAAACTCTTCTACCTCGATTGCAGGACACGATTTCCATATTTTAAAAAGTGTCTGCATAATGTTTGAGATTCCAATGATGATGACATATTTATTCCAACTGAATTCATGCCAGCTTCACTCTTAAGATAGCAAGGAGTATCTATTACATGCCTCCTATGGGCCAGACAAGACACAGAGCTTAGGGCTTTCCATTAGCTAAACCTTAAATTTAATACTACAAGTATGCCCATTTTAAAGGCAAAGTAAGCAAGGCCCAGAGCACAAGGTCACACAGACAGTGAGTGGCCAAGTAAAGATTCAAACCCAGGCTGCTGCTCTTTAAAACCCCTGCTCTCCCCAATATTTCTTACTCCTTCTCAGACTGAAAGCATAACTGGGATTAGATAGCTCCACTTTGTTATAAAACTGGAGCTCAGGTTTCAGAATTAACTTGGGTGGAAACCAACCACGTTTTCCCTTTGTCATACTGGAAACTTATGGTTTTGGCAGATACCATGATCTTGGAGCAAAAATAAAAGGAGAGATTTTTGTAAGTGGAGCATGTTTCCTTTCTTCTTTTTACAGATATGATGGGGAAAAGAAGCTTAATGGAATTTAGTACAAGTTCAGATTATTTAAAAATGTATCTGTCTGTGTTAATGTGCATACCCCAGATATGCAAAAGGTGTCAGTTTCCCTTAATGAATGGAGGGCAGAGGGAATAAGTTTGTCAAATTAATTCCTCTTCTTTTCTATACCCCAAAGATCTCAATCGATAGCCCCTCAAACTTTATCTTCAAAGAACCCCTGTGGATTTTAGGGGCATATTTGTGTCCAGCAGTAGCAGAGCTAGTGAGCCCCTTGCCCCCTCCCCACGCCCAGGAAGTGCCCCAGTGCCCCCAGCTCTGTCGACACTTAGGTCCTTCCTCATGGCCACACAGCAGACAGTGTGCAATTTAGGGCAATTACTTCGCTAATCTCTCTTGCCCTCTCTCCTCACCCACCCCCAAATTCCCACTGTACCCACCCATTTCCCCCTTTACATTTTTCAGACAAAGCAATTGACAAAACCTAAAAGTGAGCCAAGCTTACTTGAAAGCTTACTTGACCTGGAGGCCACACCAGGTCGCCATAACCAGGAGAGCAAGGCCCACCTGACAGGACCACAGGAAACAGCCCAAAGAGAATAGATGCCGACAGGTAAATGGGGCAGAAGAGACACATGGCTGGGGGGCTACAAGTCTCCAGCCTGTCATCATGGGCACTGTGTCCTACCACTGAGCAGTACGTGAAAGAGCGATGAAGAGAATGTCTTCTCATTTGGGTGTTAAAAACAACAATGAAACCCATTATACGTTTTTGGGAAAGAGCCCTAGCTAGAGTATACCTTTAAAAACAATTTTTATGAACTTTATTAAGGTAGTTAATATCTATAACATCTCTACTAGAAGAAGATAAGTGACAGATTTAGAGGATCGACTGTTAATATAGCAAAAACATTATTACAGTCATATCCAGATTGTAACCATTTTATCGTGAGCTCCTTTACCCAAATAGAAGTCACTAGCATTTTACACTGAATCATTATCACATTTAATAATGTACTGGCTTGATATGCCAGCATTGTACTATTCTCAAAGCACTTTTCCATAAGTAGTATCTGTTAAATGCTTTGGGATCTACTATATGCTGGGTACATCCTTAGTGTTTTCCAGGGGTTATTCCATTGGATCCTCAACTTTGTCAGTGAGACAGCGTCATCTCCATTTCAAAGATGGGAAAACTGAGGTTCAGGTGATTCTCTCAATATCATAAAATCAGTAACTGGCAGGTTAGGGCTCCCTTTTTCTGTTCCATTCTTGTGCCCTCAGTGCTAATCACCTACTATTACTAAGTCACACTGAATGGGATTGAAACATCTTTAATTATCATTTATCAATAACATCTACAATCTTCTCTTTGTCATAAAAAGAAAACCAAGGTATTGCAGTATCTTTTCACACACACTGCATATTGTCCACGTGCTACCCAAGGGCTGCCAAGTCTTAGTGCTGGATGGACTCCCTGATTTTTTTGTTAATGGTCCTGTCTTCCATGTGATATTATTGTGTATGGTCTATTCACCCATGGCACTGTTGGTAGAGTGAACTAATTGTAGATTGTTATGTCTTCTTTCTGACCAAGAGTAGATGTGGTCCTAGTAAGGTGAAAACCCAGGGCTTTGCTCAGAAAGCCCAGAGGACAATCAGTTCATTCTGCCTCTGTGTATTGGGGAAACTTCTTGGAGCAAGTGGGGTTTGAACTGGAGTTTGAAGAAAAGAAAATCGACAGTTGTAAGAAAACACATTCCTGAGCTTTATAAGTGAAGATGTAGTCAACTATAAGATATTTGATTTAAATACTTCAATTGTGCCAAGCCAGTTCTTTTAGGTATCTATTTTCATCTGTAAGATATAGATACTTGTCAAAAAGTAAAACAAACAAACAAAATTAAAAGGAATTTGAGGGCCTTATTTATGTAGTTGATTGGTATTACCCAAACAATTCCTTCTATGCATTGCTACTCGAAATTAATGTTAAAGAACATTCAATTTAATTATTTAACTACTATAGGGTTATCTCTAAAGTACAGAATATTGTAGAAAGATAAAAATAAGTAGATTTCACTCTTTGTTTAGTATCAGTAGTGGATGATTTAGGCAAGAGTTCTATAGAGTCTTATATACCAAATCTTATTCTGTCCTCATTGGCATCTTTATAATCTCCATCTCTAGTGAAGAGCATTGACTGCTCATGCACGCACACACGCACGCATATATACATCCCCCTCCTCCTTCTTCAAAATAATTTCTTTGATTTTGGTATTGTTTACCTTTTCATATTTCATATATAAAGTTAGCTTCTTTAAGATGAAACTACTGAATGAATGGTTTATATTTTCTATATAAGGCTTTCTTTATAAAGCACCATATGGGCTGCTCCAATTCGAAACTGTGGCATAGGAAGCAAACACTGATATAATGACCACCAGTTTGGTCCATATATTGGAGAACCAAAACTGCCCCATCACTCTTCTTGCCTTGCTGATCTCTAAGCATCATCCTCATCATTTCACACTGTTGACATTTTATCTTGCCTCCTAGATCCAGTCTTCAAATTGCCACCAGTTGGGAGTTCTGAGTTGGGTTCTCCTGCATCATGTCACAGCTCTTCCTCCAGATCTCTTTAAGTCCCCATCATTTGTGAAATAAAGTCCGTCTCTCTTTTTTGCACAGAGGGAGCCCTCCATAAAGGAGCCTCAAAGTGCCTTGCATACCACACTTCTCACCAGTTCTCTAACGTGCCCCCAGCCCTTCTGCCAAACACATCTTTTGCACCAATCAGGCAGAGCCTCACCCTTAACCAGGAATATTCTTCCTCACCTTGTTCTGAAGAGATGTTTCTCCTCACTCTGTTTTAAATGGAATAATCCCATTTTTTTCCTGAAAGGTAAGATCAATACTCACTAACCAAGGAGACTTTACTAAGATGGGAATTGTTTTGTCTAATTCTCCCACAGGCTGCTCTTCGGCATTCTCCTTACCTTCCTTCCCTACTTCCTAGTGGCTCTTCATGTTTTATTTATTTTGTTTGTTTGTTTTATTCTAGCTCTTATTAAAGTGAGTTGTTCACTTATCTCTCTCCCCAACTAAATTATAAGTGTCCGAAGACAGAGATCATGTCTTATTCATTTTTCCATACCCACAGCTGCATTGTACTCTGTATTTTCGCCAAAGACGGAGAATTTAATGCTTTTGCATTAATGAATACAAAAGTCTAAATTTAACAGTAGAAAACTACTTCTAGATAAACAGTATGGTACACCCAGAACAAACATCCAAAAACTGTCTGTTGATTGGAATGTTGGCTGAATGATATACATTTATAGAGTGAATTATTGAGAGAGAACATTCTTTATTCTTTCCTAGTTTAGCTATAGCACAAGCTGGGGAAGACCAAAAAACAAAAACAAAACAAAACAAAAACCTGTCCCTTCCTTTGTTTCTTTAATATTCTTCTTTGCTAACTATAAACTCATGAAAAAGAATTTCTTGCCTTCAAGAAACTGACATTGCTTTTACATAGTTTCTTTAATCTTTAAACAAATACACATCAAGTCAAGTTCTCACGTAGAGACTGGGAAATTTATGCTCTGGTGCCCCAACTCTTTGAGCTTCTAAGAGATTATATAGCCCAATATATCTACAGAAATTCTCTAAAAGTCACTGTAGATAATAATGAATAACAGTTTACATTTGTGAGTAGTTTACCATTTGTAAGTTGTTTTCATGTGCAGTATTTTATAATCCTCACAGAAAACTTGTGAGTAGGTTTTAACTTCATTTTCAGGTAAAGAAACTCATGACATTAAATGCCCTGGTCAAGGTCAAACAGCTAAGATGCAGCTAAATTAAGTATGGAACCCATGTCTTTCAACTCCAAATCCAGTACTCTGCATAGCACATGCAGAAATAGAACAAGAACTGGGCTCCTGTACACTAAAAAAAAAAAAAGGAAACGAAACAGGGTCTACATGATGACAAAGATTGAAAAATACAGTGAGACCTTTGAGATAATGCTGCCTCCCCTCATAGGGTTTTTGGAGATGGAGTGAAGTCTTGAGCAATGGAGTGGATCATGCAGGTGGGGAGAAGAGCCGGCACAGGAAAGCAATACAGAAGGATCCGAGGGGCCAATACAGATCCACCATCTCCAAGGAGGTGATTAGGAACAAAACCCTAAACAATAACCTTATTCTAAAATGTGCTACACCTGGAGGGAAGTTTGGATCATGACCCAATCCCAAGGAAGACTGTGATTGGACCAGAGAAAGATCTCAGTATTCTCAGCACTTTGCACAGTGCCTGACATTGGCAATATTGAAGGTTCTTGTAAGTGTAGGATTCAACCAATATAATTGAAACGAATACAGGGATGCTATGCATGGGCAGGCCTCAATGTTTCAGTCATTTTAGCCCAGAAAGGCTAAAACAGGGAGGCACATGGACAAAATCTACAAATCACAAATAGCATGGTTAATGTAAACATGTTCACAAAATCCTGAAAATACTAGAACAAGAGGGAATCTTTCAGAAGTTAAGTAAGATAAATACAGGCTCTGTAAGAAGTCCTCTCTGCGTTGCTTCAGGTATTACTTATGTAATTGTAGCAAAATGTTTCAAAAGTTGGCCCAAACTGGTGACTCACAGGGCTAAATGGTTCCTAACAGAAATTGGACTGATTCAAACCTTTCAGATATGTTTTCTACTTCATTCAGCAAATGCTTATCGAGTGTGGACTGTGTCAGACCTATACACGATGCTAGCAATGCCACAGTGAACACAAATTACAATTCTCAGTCCTTGGAGCTTGCAGTCTGGTTGACATGTGTGAGAATGATGGGCTCATCGATATGTCCTTTGGGCCCTGGCTAGACCTTGGGTTTGATCTTCAATTGCAGCTTCTATATGTCTTGCTTTTCCCTCTCCTGTTAATTTGGAACAAAAAAGCAGGGAGCTGTTGAGCTATTGGTGTTGAATGGGGGGATTTAGCACTAAACAAACAATTATCAACTATTCTTAGTGGCACAGAAAGACAAGAGAAAGACCTGAGGCCCCTGTATGAGCCCATGGTGGAACTTCAGATTCGATGTCGTTGACTGCTGTCCTTTTCAAGCTCTCTAATACAATCCAAATTCCAAATATATTTATTAAGCAAGTACTATGGTAGAAAATGTGGTACAACAATTAATAAATATCATACCCTTTATTGTGCATATATTATATATGAAGCCCTTACTTAAGAACCTTATGTTCATTATTGCAGTTAATCCTCAAAACAATTCAACAAGATAGCTTTTATCATTATCACAGTCTTGATGATGTGGAAGCTAAAGCTCTGGGTGGTTCTTTAATCCAAGGTAAACCCTACACAGAGTAAGGTAGGTAAGCAAATGCTGAAGTCAGGATTTAAAACTAGTTTTGTCTGATTGCAGAGTCCAGTGTTAATTGGAGGCAGCATTGTCTCTGAGTCCCTGCCTTCAGTGATCTTAGTCTTCTAGGAGAGAAAGATAATTTAAAATGCCATTTTCAGATTAGTGATAACTGCTGTTAAGTACAACAGGCATTGGGTTACTATGGGGGCACACAGGAATCATTAAATCCAGCTTTGAGGGTCAGAGGAGGTAACATGCAAGCCAAGACCTGAAGGATGTGCAGACATTAACCTCCTAAAGAGAGTAAGGAAGGGTGATCCAGGAAGAGGAACAGTATGTGCAAAGATATGGAGGCAGGTCTGAGGAACTGCAGGTACCGAGGACATGATCATCAGTAACCACCCAGCCACCACGTGCTGCAGGTTGCAAAATGCTTTCAAATACCTCACCCCTGCTGGGATACCACCTGAGGGCACATGAGGACTCTGTTCATGCTTTGAAATCTGATACAAGTTCAGTTGCGAAACCCTACTCCTTACACTAAATCACTGTGCAGGAAGCGGTGGAGTCCTGGTTACCCTAGGGCAGTACAACCTGGGAGGGGAGGATGCTGACACGTGGCCAGAGCAGGCTCAGCCGGGGTCATTCTACTGTCTGTGACTGCCTAACAGGTGGTGATTGGCTGTTCCTTCTTTGTCACCAGATGCCCCTGAAATTCTTAGACTTTGGGTCTACATCAAAGCATGCATTTGAATGGAAAGAAATAGACTGAGTAACCAGAAAGAGCCAGTTCTACACTGGCTTGCCAAAACATGCAAACTCTTA
The DNA here is from genome assembly GCF_054177405.1 of Leptonychotes weddellii. Taxonomy (NCBI): domain Eukaryota; kingdom Metazoa; phylum Chordata; class Mammalia; order Carnivora; family Phocidae; genus Leptonychotes; species Leptonychotes weddellii. The sequence continues at coordinate 116,896,645 of NC_138369.1, read as the reverse complement.
AGTGGGGCAAGCAAAGCCATTGGATTTGAGGTAAAACCATGAAGGAAATGAAATCAAGTCTTTACACTCCACCATACGTGTCTGTCTTGTGGCATCTTTCCCGGGGCCATTATTTTCGGACTTGCGTTAGTTTAAAAGTAATGTGGACTTGGTGTCATTGATCAGTATAGCTTTATGCATTCATTACTCCATCTTACAGGGAGAAATGAAAAGGCTTCAGAAACACAGAGACCTGGATTCAAGCCCTGGCCCTAGGACTTACTAGCTGTGTGGCCTTGGGCAACTTACTTATCCTGATCTTTAGAATAAAGATAATAATGCAGACTTTGAATGACAGACTTGGGGATTAAAGATGTAATGTATGTAAAGCACCTAGTCTGCCCCTCTGTAGGCATTCAACAAATGGTAATTATTATTATGATTATATTGACATTTAAAGGAGAGATTTTCAGTGACTTAACTCAAATTTTGACTAATGGTGAAAGTTTGAGGCTACTGGAGAGAGATATTTTTTCTAAGTATTGATTATTTTCTGAATCAAACAATAGTTTAAATTCACCAAAGATTCTTGCCATTTAAAGGCATCTTATAGTTAAATAACTATATTTCTGAGATAAGAAACTTGCATCCACTATCTGATCAGTATTAGTAAATTTATGGGAACAAGAGAAAAGAATATCCAAGGTGGGACCCCCAGGAAAAATGCAACCTGTGATTCTTTCAGGATAAGCGATTCTGGCAATTAATGATGTTTTATAATGCCCTGAAGCTTTCTTGCTCCGGATCAACCAAGTACTCTAGAACTCTAGTGTGAAAAGCCAAGTTCACCAATTGGTAGGTAAGAAGGTGTGTTTTTATTCTTTTTCTAAAATTGAATAGATTAGATATTCGTGTTTGATTTATTCCCTTATATATCAGGGCTAAAGCAGAGCATTCAAGAGAGGTACAATTGTGGAAAGACCTTTGGGCTAAAAATCAGAAGACTTGAGTTTTAATTCTGACTCTGTACCAGCTAGTTATTAGAAGTTGGGCATAAAAAAGTAAAACAGACAGCTATCACTTTCTCACTAAGATGGAACAAGGGGAGTCCCCAGGAGCTTCATCTCTTAGAAATGAAGTCTGATGAACCCTATTCTCTCAACATCCGCATTCATATATGGCTACAATTTAGGTAGCTCTGAAAGTTTAATTAAAATTTTTAGGCTTATTCATAAAACCCAGTAATTATTTGACACTCCCTTTACTTATACGTCTTAAAATCTAAAAAGCTATGGAGATTTAGTTCTCAAATATTAAGTGCAATAATAATCTAACTATTCCCTTTTGATAAATAAGTTTTAGGTAATAGAAAATATTAGGGGGGATGCTATCTTAGCCTTCTAAATTTAGAAACCTAGAATATTACCGGAAAATCTAACAGCTGCCAACAAGGGTGTACTTTCAATCTGTCATAAAGGAATCTTGCTCAATTATGGAATTCTGAAAACAAAAGCATACTTTACATGAAAATAAATTTTCTAAGGGTCATATAAGTATTTCGTTCATTAAATGAATTTACAGGCTTCATTTGAGGAAACATAAATCATTTACCTTATTTTAAACCATCCATGTTTCCCCTAATGGTGCTTACTAAGTCTGAAAGGCATTTATTTAAAATAAGTAGAGTAACTTGTACATTGATTAAACTGCCTATCTCTTTAGGCAGATCATGGAATTGCAATTTCGCATATAGAGTTGAAGAGAGCATCAATTAAAGATATAGCTAGGCTGAGTCAGGTGCTCATCAGAGGAGATGGGATTAAAGATCGGTTAAAAAACATCAACCCCCAAGTATGCAAAACCTAAATGCAATAATATAATGAAAGCACAAAATCAAACCAATTGAGATAAAAATGAAACACTTACCTAGTATGATCACCTGAAAAGCGTGACAAATTCCTGCAAATTGCAGGAATTCATATTGCAAAGTACTCAGCAATACTTCTGTGTAGTTCTATAGAAAACCCAGAAAATCCTGCAATATCTTGCAAAGTGCTCCACAGGTATCCAATACTTTTGAACTGATATCATTCTACCTTCCTCAGTGGGTCCAAATCATGTAACCACTGGTCTTCAAGTGATGAAAAGGTGAACCCTGGAGAAATGGAGGATTGGTTTTCAGTTTTGAGGATGGGCTAGAGATCAAAAATCTACTACTCAGAGGTACCCTGGATACCAAAAAATACAAATAAAAAAAAAAATGCCCCTTTGATTATTTTTTTTAAGTATTTGCTTCTAAAAAGGACAGAATCCCCCAACCTCCCAACCCATATTTTAATAACCCGACAATGGAAGAGAAATATTTGACAGAGGGTGTATTGGATGTTGATGATCTCCAACTGCTTCCAAATCTGCATAAATAGAACTCCAACAAATCCCCACACAATGAACCTACTGAATGGGGCTCTATTTATCTGCCGCTGACGGATAAAGGGCCAAGCCAATCCTATTGACAGTTAAGTCTGTAGCTTCCAACATATCACTGAGGTCACTAACCCATCACTACAGGATAGGCTGACATAAACAGCTGATGGACTCAACAAAAATTAGGGTGCAAATCAATTCACTGCTGAAACCCAATTTAAGGAGTGCTCAGTTTGCACAGTTTGGGTTGATCAAATTCAGAGACGGGATTCGATTCATATTTCAGTAATGAAGATCAGGGCTGGGAACTGATATATTGAAAGGTGTATTTTTCCATTTCTTCTCCACATAAAATATTCATGGATGCCATGTTCTACAGTGTACTCGGACAGTGTAACAGCTGCCAAAAACCTGGTACCTGAGGCCACTTTTACATCAATAAATTATCGACGGTTACATCTGTAGCAAGATAGCTTTATTTGGCCACGCAAATAATACCAAGGTACGTAACACAGTTATCCCAGCTTTTGTTCCCTCGAAGGCAGACTATTGTTACACTCCATGCAGCAAAGCATGCTGGGAAGCTCCAACCAAGATGTAAGGAGGAAAAATACTTGCCTTTGTATTCTATTAGAAGCAGTATGATGTTAAGGAAAGGTCATAATTTGGAGTCAAACATCAGGAGCTGTGTGAAAGTGACCAGATGATTTCAACTCTCTGAAACACAGTTTGTCCATCGTTAAAATAAAAAATGTTCTTCTACCTCCCTGCAGAGTCATTGAGATCAATAAATAAGCAATGTTTCTAAATGGTCTGCCACATGATGGACAGTCAGTTTATGTTATTTAGGGTGCTACCTTCTAAGAATGTATCATATAGTGCTGAAACACCAGAGTAGTGCATCTCTCGCAAGTCCTGGAGAGCTTCTGTCTAGGAAAACTGGCCGAGTGTAGAAATTCAGTTTTCTGGAATTCTGAAGAAGCTGGTTTCACAAATGGATAATTTACTCCTTTGCCATTCTCACTGTCTTTCTCCTATCATCTCTTAGAACTCTGAATATCTCCTTCCTTCTGCCCAGAGGAGTGTGGGTAAATAAGGCACCTCCTCGATAAAACCACTAACCATATAGTCGAATATTGGTGTAAAAGACTTTGTATTTTGAAAACACTTTTTAAAACTTATCACTAAGTGCTTGAGAGAGAGAGTGCGTGCGTGTTTAGTGATAAGTTATATATGTATATATATATATATATATATATATATATATATATATATATATAACAAATGAGTAACCGCACATCAAAGACCACAGAAAACTCTGGTATACAAGCATGGGATTCCTGCCTGGCTTTGAGGCTCAAGGTCTGTTGAATAGTCCTCCTGCCGACTCATGCTCAGGTTAAGTAGCAGCAGCATGCCAGATGGCAGAAGGAGCTTTAAAAACAAGGTTCCAATAGCTCCAAACTGAGGCAGAATCTCCTTGGCTCCCCCAGAACACATGCCTGTGAGACATGTGTTCTTGCCCAGTAAACACCCTTGCAAACTGGATTCACTCTTTTGGATCTTTCAGGTACTTTTTTTTTTTGATCAATTAAAAAACAACAACAACAACAAAACCCAACAATAGCTAAATTCATTGGTTCTGGTGTTTTCCAGATATGATTCTATTCTCTTCACAGACATTATACCTAATCCTCACAAATCAGGCACTTTCAAACTCAGTCAGTAGATTTTGAAATTGAGGCTCAGAGAGGTTGAGTGGCTTGCCCATGTCTACAAGTCTAAGGAATATAAATCTAGTTCCGTGTGGCTTCAGATTCGGCTCTTTTCACTACACTACACTGCCTCCTTAAATCAATGAGTACATTATATTGAAGCATAAACAGTCAAGGGATCCTCAATCTCACTTCCTTACCCACTAATCCCCTTGGTTGAGTGCATTGCCCTGATCCCACCCAGTAAAGTAAGGAGGAGGAAGCAACAAAGGAGTTCGACCTGGTTGCCAAGAAAATTATCCTCTCAGTATCCAAGAGACTAGTGCACCCTGTGAACCTACTAGGCTCCCGTAGTCTGGCCCTATGTTAGCCACAGGGAGCACAGATGTTTTCCCATTGACATTCCAAGGAGGACTCTTCCACCCCCCATCCCCACGCCCCCTGCAAGAATATAGGTTCCTGCATCATGTGCAATGATACCAACCGCCACAAAAGAACCTTGAATCTCCGTTTGGATCACAGAGCACACACTGGCTCTTTTTCCTGCCTCGCATAGGCGATGCCATTCAAGGGTGAGGTCTAAGTGACTCAGAAGTGACTTAAGGAATCAGATTGAAGGGATAAAAGCCACCACTTTTCAGGAGCTGAGTGTTTTGTCTAGAAGATAGCATCTTGGAAAGCTCCCGGCCTCATGCCCATCATCCCAGGGAGTGAATCATGAGTTCTGTCCTTCTGAAGGAAGAAGCCAAGTTCTGACTCACTCGCTTTTCTGAGTACATCATTGTGGCTTCCATCATGCCTTTCACTTGGTTACCACCTAGGTCAAATGCCTGCACCTCAGGAGTTTGGAAAACACATCCTGAGGCAGTGTGGCCTCAAGCTAACAAAGGCAGCCTCCACCATAGCACATCTCCTCTTTCCCTGCCAACTTGCCCAGTATTTGACTTAAGTGGAACTGGCTGTTCATTGGCTAGGTTCATTAGTGAAAAATGTGTCAACGGTTCCATTTAACAACCTGGAATGTCCTTTGGAGAAGGCCAAATTAATACGATTTTTACCTTAAGAAGCTTAGAAACATAGCTGCCACTAACTCAATGATTACATTGTACTGCTAGCAACAATTCAGTATTTTTTTCTCGCCTGAGGGTTACAACACATTTGCACCATGGGGAAGCTTTTTCTCTTTACATCTCAAAACTGTACCACAAACTCTTCCTTTATTCCTAACAGCGAGATCTCCAGCTGAGATAGGCACTTCTGTATTGCTTTAGATGACAGTTTTCTGTGTTCTTTCCAAGCACAGGGGGTTTAATAAACATATCTGGCAGGCCTTCCATAGCTGGAGGGCCCAGGATGACACTGTGTGCAAACAATATGCTCGCACTGGAGGGAAACACGTTTATTCAATTATTCAATTAATAGATTACAGTCAAGATACTTGTTATCCTACAATGAAAAATGGGGCAAGAACTCCGAGAATTAGGGTAGGTCCCAAGATGAGCAACAGCAGGCAATATGGCATATACAGATCATGAGGGTGCAGTCAAATGCGTGAAAATGTACCCACCGACCATCCAAACATGCACACACACGCGCACACACACACAATACACACTCACAACAGTTCAAACACACGCACACATGCACACATGCACAGATACAAACATACTTGTGATTGTACCCTCAGAGGAACTCAGACTCCAAAAACCTAATATTATCAGGGCCTTAAAAACTTAGTAAACACTTTGTGTATTTTAGTTCTGAGTTTGGATCTTGGGGGGAGGGGCTCTATATTCTGTTCTCATAGAATTCTATGAGAATTCTAGAAAGTGATGTTCATAGACTTTTCTCTGTGAAAACTGAAAGTATTTTTGCAGGGTTTCACGCATAGCTGCCTTTCTGCTTCAAGGCAAGACCTTTCCCCAGTATAGAACATCTTAGACTGTACTCCGTGCCAGGACTTCTCACTCAGAAGCAATTCTTGTTCAGAGTGAAGTTTATCTAGTTTGCATAGATATGTTAAGATCTCGTTAACAAGAAATGAACCACTACACTTAAATGTGTGATTTGGGGCAGGGAGGGCACTTTTCTTTCTGTGAGGTTGGTATGTTATGTTGATATGAAATCACTTGGAGGAGTGAGGAAAGGATAAAGCTGCAAAGTTACCTTGGGGGAAAACTGGCAAAGATACTGTGGGCTTGAGGAGGAAATTCTGATTTACACTATGGGGAATGGGGACCCATTGAAAGTGTTTGTCCTGAAGAGCCATTTTCCTTGTGCTCCTCCAGCTGTACTGTTTAAAAGTCCTCGCTTTTATATAGAATCTGTGGAATTAAAGACTTGGGACACAGTGAAAATAGTCATACTCTCTTTGAAATAGCAATGTAGCTAGCATTTCAGGAAGCTATTTGCAGTACAGATCAGAAAGGGAGTAACTCTTTAGGTGTTTTGGTATGGATCTATTTCTTTGAATGTCTTCTTATCTATGAGGATATATACCCTTCAGTTACGCTATAAATCTGGGTTCAAGGTAACTGGAAAAGTATCTTTTGGTTATATGGTTGTACTGAGGAAACATCTCCATTTTACTCAATGGAAAATAAAGCCAATGAAAATGTTGAAAAGTCTTCCCAAAATGACTAAGGAATAAGACAGGAAATGCATTTCTAGATAGAGAAATCTCGTGATGCCTTCAAGAGAGATTGGAAAAAGCCTCTGGGCATCTTTATGTCTGTCCTCTGTGAGCTTTAGCCAGGTGGGAGGGTAGACAAACAATTCTTCCAGCAAACAAGTGGGCATAGGAAGTTAAGCAGATGGTTTATTTTAGCTGCTAAAGAAGCTAGCCAAGGCAAGAGCCTGAAGTTGAAAATTGAATCCCCCCCCATTCTCAAGGGCAGAATTACTCCCAAGTTCATGGTTGTCTCCCAACAAAAGAATCAAGATTACTTTTTTCTGTGTCGGTTAGTTGTGACCTGGCCCTGACTCTTCCAGCTGGAGTCACTGATGTTCTCTACAGCAGGCTCAGCCAGTCCCCATCCCACCCCCTGTCTGGTCCCTGAGCCAAGCCAGAATAAGGCAAGTCTTGCCCTGTCCAGGAGGCTGGTTGTAATTAAAGAGTGAAGGCACCATGGCCAGGGCTGGAAGCAAATGCTGCAGACACCTTTTCCAAGAGTGGCAGACACTGTTTTAAATTAAATGAGTGTACGCAGGTTCAAAAGTCATGTTTGGGTGTGCATCCATGTGAGGGGGTTAAGCCTGAAAAGGCAGTCCAAATGAGTTTTCCAAAGATGGAGGAAAAATAGGTATGCAGAGTTGGAGCTCTCAGACATGTAGAGACAGGGAGAACAAAAGGGTAAGTGGGAGAGACGTCTGGTATATTCCTGAGTGAAGGGCTATTGCCTATTACTTTGGCTGGTACTTCAAGCCAAGCTTACCAGGTGGTCAGCTGTTTTCAAAGGACTAAAAGCAGAAGAAGGAGAACAGGGCTCAGGTGACCAGCTGGCGGGACCTGAAATTAGTCCTGTTACCATGGATCTGCTCTCTGGTTTGCCTACCAAGAGCCTGGGCACACATCTGGACTCTGAGTTGTAGCCTTTTCTGGTCTTCATCATCTTGGCCATGCCTTCTCTTCTATTCTCTTGGAAATGGGACTCTATTCTGGATTGCAGAGCCCTTGGCTGGAGCTGAGATGATTCCCTTCCTACATCTTCTGGGGGATGACCCCAACGACTCTGTTGCTTGAGTCTTCTCTTCGTGGCATCTGTCTTAAGTAGGTTGATGTCCTGAAAGCACATTGTCACAGAAATGACTTTGCTGTCCTTAAGACTCTAATTTCTTATTTCTACCCACCAGATTACACCTGCTAGTGTATAGGCCCTTGATCAAATGGTGACTTTTTTTTAAAGCCAGTGTTATAGCCCATGAGCTTCCCCATCTCCCTTCTACTGCTGCTAGCTTCTTACCTCTCCTACAGAAGGTGGTTGAGATCTCAGTCTGCCTTGTGCTTGAAACTGCCCCAGTTAGGACAGTGTTTCCTGTATGCCTCCAGTTGCTCCAATATGGAAAATATAGATAACTTAATTCCCATCCACAGAGAGTGTTAGAATCATCCCACAAAGGAAAGAGCTCTTAACTGATAGAGTATGTGTGGAAAGTGTTTTGTAAATTGAAAAAATCTATATAACTGTCAATATAATCGTGGAGAAAAGAAGACTACTATTCATGGAAGAAGCACACCATATACATGATCTCATTTAACTTAATTCTTTCAAAAACACTAGAAAGTGGTTATTATTACCCTTGTTTACAGACAAAGCCATTAGGACTTAGAAATGCTAAGTAACTTATGCAAGTCATTCAGCTCATGAATGACAGATCTGAGATTTTAACCCAGATCTGTCTACTTGTAAAACGCATAATTTTTTCTCTGTGCAGGACAGACACTCTGTAGCCACTAGTATTGCAGAGAGTTAAAAAAAGACAATTTATGAGTCAATGAGTATATACTAAGATACTAATTGTGTGGTAATGATAAATTGCAAATGCAATTTGGGAAAAGCAAGATTGAGATGATTGAGTATCTTTGAGGGTTTCTTAGAGGGGGCGGGACTTAAGGTGAGCTTTGAAAATTGGCAGAATTAGGTAAGAGGGAGGGTATTTCTGGGAAGAGGATCAGCAGGGGTGAGCCCAGCAGGGGTGGAACTGGTGCTGAGAAGGCTTGTGACAACAGTCTGGGTGAATTGGGTGGGACAGACAAGCAGAGGAATATCAAAAGCCAGGCCAAAGAGTTAGGCATCATGGGGCAGGAAAAAGGGAGCCAAAATCACATGGAGACTCTAACTCAAAGCAGCCTCAGTCATTATAATGTTTTTTTTTTAAAGATTTATTTATTTATTTGAGAGAGCGAGATGAGAGAGAGCACATGAGAGGGGGGAGGGTCAGAGGGAGAAGCAGGCTCCTCGCTGAGCAGGGAGCCCGATGCGGGACTCGATCCCGGGACCCTGAGATCCTGACCTGAACTGAAGGCAGATGCTTAATTGACTAAGCCACCCAGGCATCCCTAATTGGGCTCATTTCTAGAGCTTTGTCTAGGTGTAACACTTGACCTTGAACCAGCCCTGTATTAGTCTGCTAGGGCTGCCATAACAAAACACCACCAACTGGTTAGCTTAGACAACAAAAATTTATTTTTTCACAGTTCTAGAAGTAGGTTTGCTTTCTTCTGAGACCTCTCTCCTTGGCTTGCAGATGGCTGCCTTCTTGCTATATCTCACATGACCTTTCTTCCGTGTATGTGCACTGCTCGTGTCTCTTCCTCATCTTAAGACACCAGTCCTATTGGATTAAGGCTCCACCCTTATGACCTCATTTAACCTTAATAACCTCCTTAAAATCCCTATTTCCAAATTTAGTCACTTTGGGGGTTAGAGCTTCCATATCTAAGTTTAGCTGGGGGGGGAATCCAATTCAGTCCATATCAAGCCCTGATACAACTTAAATGGAAATATGAAATTATGGAAATATTACATATATGTATATGATTATTAGTTAATTTCTCACATTGTTTAAAGTTTGTGGTAGCTTATATCAAGTAGGTTTTCTCTAAGTCACCTTACAGTAAATGGATTGTGGACAATGGGAGAAAGGTGTGCCAGAGGCAAAGAGCAATGCAGATACATGAGTATGGTCCTAGTTCAGCCATTAACTTCCTGTGTGACCTTGGGAAAATCACTTTACTTATCTATGTGTCAATATCCTTATCTCTTAAAGGAGAGGCTTTAAAAAATAATAATCTCTAGGGCCATTTCTAACTATAACACCTATGATTTTGTGACTTTGCTCTACAATGTAGTTAATCAAAAGCTATTCATTCAGAGATGAAGAAGGCTATAAGCATGGGCTACTTGCTGTAATTGCTTAGACCTGAGCATAAATATTTGCATGTTGCTCAACAGCAATATCTCTTCAATATAAGATGGAAGTGAGATCTGGAAGGTATCAGATCAGGTTCACCTGGTAGCCACAGTCACTGGTCACCACAGTCAACTTAGGCCACAGAAGTTATGATCTGGTATCAATCAGGGTTAAAATCAGGGGAAAACTGCTAGATCTCCCCTTCTTTGATGACATTTGTGCACAACCTCATAACACACCCTTTGGTGAAACCAATTTCACAGTCACTTTGAGTCTGTATGTCTGTGTATATATGTGTATGTGTATGCATGTGTGTATAAGTACTATTAAACATTTTTTTAAAGATTTTATTTATTTGAGAGAGAGAGAATGAGAGACAGAGAGCATGAGAGGGAGGAGGGTCAGAGGGAGAAGCAGACTCCCTGCCGAGCAAGGAGCCCGATGTGGGACTCAATCCCGGGACTCCAGGATCATGACCTGAGCCGAAGGCAGTCGCTTAACCAACTGAGCCACCCAGGCGCCCTATTAAACATTTTTTAAATAAAATAATTTTATTGTGAATTTTCCTCATTTCTTTTTGCAAGACATATGTCTCATAATTAGCTAATGCCAACTCTATTTAATTAGACTGCTCATTTAAAAAGATTTCCATTCTGCATGTGGTATCCACAGGTGTCTCAGGTAATTGATGATGAATGTATGTTAACAAAAATGTCACAGTTATAATAAAGTGAAAGAAAATGACTGAAACACTCTGGGGATAGAAGAATAGATATATCAATCTAGAGGCAGGGCCAAACCACAATTCTTGGTATTCTTGTGAGACAGGAAAGAAGAAAAAGTATAAAATGAGAGAAAAAGATATTTTCCAGATAAAATTAAAACCTACCCTGTTTAGTTTAAAATACATTGAGCTTAAGATTTTTATTGAAATGTTTTCACTGCTATATACCACTTATGAAATTAACCCGTTTAATGTTACACTTGGCTCTGAGCCCTCATGCAATCATTAGGGCAACCCAGTGCAATATGCGGAGTCACAAGTGTTTACTTTTAAATTATTGTATTTTAAAGCTTAAAATATATATTTTCTAAGCAATCTTTAATATCTATTTGTGAAACCACAAATAGAAATAGATCCTCCAATTTAGTTCCTAAAACCAATGCCTTCAAGTAGAATTTTCTTCTATATATCAATCTATTTATTATTTGTTCATTCATCTAATAGAAACTATATACCAGGCAGCCAGACACTGTTTTACTAACTTGTTACATAGTCCTTGATGTTCATAGGACCTAAAGTCAAATAAATAAGTAAACAAATACTGAGAAAATGTAAGTGATGAGCGCAATGAGAAAAACAAAATAAGATAACGTGATAGAGCAGTGGCTCTCGAAGTGTGGCCCTTGGGCCATCAGCTGGAAACTTGTTAGAAATGCAAGTTGTTGGGCTCTACTGAGTCAGAAACTGACCCAGCAATCTGTGGTTTTAACAAGCTCTCCAGGGAATTTGATGCACACTGCAAAGCTCAAGAACTCCTGTGATAAATGTCTTTGTGGCAGACAAAAGGGAACTTCAGCTTGAGAACTCTGGAAAGGCCTCTCTGAGGATGTTTGGGCTGAGGTCTGAATACCGAGAAGGAACTTGTCATGTGAGCAATTTGGGGAGGCATTTTCCATGAAGAGGAAACAGAACTGAGGAGACTTTGAGGCAGAAAAGCTTGGTGAGTGTGGAGACACAGAAAGAAAGCCAACATGTCTGGAGCATCATGAGAAAGGGGGAGAATGGCATGAGATCATGATGAAGAGGCAAGCAGGGCACATCATGAAAGAGATGGTTTGCCAAGTGTCTGGAAGAAAAAGCAAGAGTCACAAGAAGACAGCACATAGTCTTGAAGAACAAATCATCAAAAACTCTACACTCAGGAAGAGATTTATGCTTTGCTTGAAATATGAGGATTTTCAAAAAAACAAATAAAAAAATTTTTTAAAAAGATGTGGATTTTCTCTAAATGTGAGCCTTTATTTCTCCTTTCATTTACCTACCACTTATATATATATATATATATATATATAATAAAACACCAAATTTATATAACTGAATGAGTTTGTTTTAATTCAATTTGCTTGTAAGGTAACAACAGAACTATGAACTTAGGATTTGCTCATCATGAGTTTATATCATCTATAATATATAGCAAAAGCAAATCTGTGACTAATATTTCAGCAACACTGGTATCAACAGAAGGCTTATTGCCCTTATGATCCGATGGGACAAAAGTCTAACAAGGTGTTTTACCATCTTTAAAAACCGCAATTTCAATGAAATAGTTGGATCAAGTTCTCAGTACTTCCTAGGGGAGCAGCTGCACATATGATATGTCTCCTCTATCTGAAGTATGTTTACTGGGGAATTGAAAAAATAGGGTGACATGTTAGATACACTCTATTATAGCCCCCATGATCCTAGTATTCATACCCTGTGTGGTTCCCTCTCCTTGAGAGTGAGCAGGATCTGTGACTCACTTTTTGCTGATGGGCTATGGCAGAGGTGACGGGAGATATGTGATTGCATGTATGTGATTCTCTCTCCCTTGCTAGTTTTGAAGAAGCAAGCTGCCATGGTGTAAGCTTCTATATGGAGAGACCCAAGCAGCAAGGAGATGAGAATGGCATTAATCTGTTAAGCCAGAAAGAAACTGAGGTCCACAGTCCAACAACCTGCAAGGAACTGAATGCTGCAAATAACCATGCAAGTTTGGAAGCAGATGCTTCCTCAGTCAAGCCTCAGATGAACTTGCAGCCCCAGCAGACACCTTGATTGCAGCCTGTGATTTCCTGAAGCAAAGGACCTAGCTAAGCCATGCCTGGACTCCTGACTCATCAAAACCATGAAATAATGTGTTGTTTTAAGCACTGACTTTGTGATAGTATTGTTATGCAGGGATAAATAATTAATATAGCTAATAAATAATAGCTTATATTAATTGTTTTCTCTGTGCCAAGTGCTGCTTTAAGTGCTTTACATAAATTGACTCATATATTATTGGTACCATTTTACACATGAGAAAGCTGAGGCACAAAGCAGTGAAGTTACTTGCCCAAGGTTATATACCTAGGAAATGAAAGGGCTGGGACCCAAATCCAAAGTCTATACTCTTAGCCACTACACTATAGTGCCTCTCAGTCTGCCTAGTTATTACACCAATACCAACCACTTAGAAGGTTGAGTTTGGAGTTGTCAATGGATCCACAATCAATATGCAAAGAAATAATACATGGTATTCAGCGGAAATTTCCCTGGAATCATTTGTTGTTCCTTTGATTATTCAAATTTTATTTGAGTTCACAAGTGTTAAGTAAAAAGGTGTCCACTGAGAGAATTAGGTAAGAGTTCGAAACGACCATGGTTTATAAAGAGTGAATAAGAAATAAAAAATTATCATTTATTAATAATAGCAACCTACATTTGTGCAGCTCTAATCCTTGTATTATACTCTCAGACATTTCATCACAGTCTATCCCCAGAGTAACCTTTTGAGAAAAGGAAAGTGAATATTACTGTCATCCGTGAGATGCTATAGCCCAGTAGCAATGCAGTCCTGTGGGAGAGCTAATTACATAACCATACAACCCTAAAGATTAAAGAGGCTTTAGAAGTGATATGGCCAGGGGCGTCTGGGTGGTGCAGTTGTTAAGCATCTGCCTTCGGCTCAGGTCATGATCCCAGGGTCCTGGGACCAAGCCCTGCGTCAGGCTCCCTGCTCCGCGAGAAGCCTCCTTCTCCCTCTCCTGCTCCCCTGCTTGTATTCCCTCTCTCCCTGGGTCTCTCTCTGTCAAATAAATAAATAAAATATTTAAAAAAAATAAGTGATATCACCAAATGAATCTTAACTAAAATTATACTGCAAAAGAGTAAATTATTCTGTATCCTTTACCTCTCAAGTCAGAGAGAGGAGAGTGAGCAGTATTAGAGTAAGAGATACCAAGCCCTAGCAACAGTGGCCACAGATGAAGAAGGGACCAGGTTCAAAGCAATATGCTTTTTTCTCTCTTGTTGAAGCATCTGAGGTTGGGAATCAAAGATGGAGACCGACCATGCCTCATGGGTAATCACCCAGTCTCTGCTCAAACACTGTATGATCTACTTCCTCTCCTATCTTATCTCCTATTACTCTGCGTCTTGCTTGTTTAATTTTGGCCCCTCTGACCTTCTTGCTGTCTTCAGAACATGACAAGCTCTTTCTCCTATCAGGGTCTTTGCACTGTCTGCTCCTCTCTCATAGAGAGGTTCTTTCATCAGACCTTCTCATGGCTTTCAGTTGTCTGCTCAAATATCACCCCAAAGACACATTTCCTGACCATTCTATCCAAAAAAAAAAAAAAAAAAAGCCTCCTCTGCATTCTTTTATTCCCTTAGTCTGCTTGATTTTCCTTCAAAGTATACATCACTACTAGAAACTGGTTTTTGTCTGTTTGTTCCATTGGAATGTAAACTCTGAGTGCGGGGACCTTGTTTTCTTGTTCCCTGCTGAATTTTCAGTTCTTACAATGGTGCCCGTGACATAAAATATGCTCAGTAAATATTTGTGGAATGAGTGAATGAGTGAATGAACCCAGAGCAGAGTGCTGTGGCAGGATGCAGGGCAGTTTCTCTCTGTGACATGAGATGATTGTGCAAGAAATTGGAAATCATCTAAACATATTACTAATCAATTTTCCCATCAGGTTTGTAAGAAAATCTCTCAAAGACTTTGTGGAGTCAAGACACTCCCCATGCCTTGGGGCGCCTGGGTGGCTCAGTTGGTTAAGCGACTGCCTTCGGCTCAGGTCATGATCCTGGAGTCCCGGGATCGAGTCCCGCATCGGGCTCCCTGCTCGGCAGGGGGTCTGCTTCTCCCTCTGACCCTCCTCCCTCTCGTGCTCTCTCTCATTCTCTCTCTCGCAAAAAAAAAAAAAAAAAAAAAGACACTCCCCATGCCTCTTTGTTGCTTCTGTAACAGATTGCCTCCAATTTAGGCTTCAAACAACACAGATTTATTATTTTATAGTTCTAGAGATCAGAAGTCCAAAATGGGTCTTACTGAGATAAAATCAAGGTGTCTGCAGGGAAATGTTCCTTCTGTGGGCTCCAGAGAATTGGGGGTTTTTTTTTTTTGTTTGTTTGTTTGTCTTGTTGTTGCTGTTGTTGTCTTGCCTTTTCTAGCCCTTAGAGACTGCTAGCACTCCTTGGCTCATGGAACTCTTTTATTTGCAAAGGTAGCAATGGCTAGTGGAGTCTTTCATTGAAGGCATCCCTCCGGCATTGACTCGTCTACCTCCCGCTTTCACATTCAGGAAACCTTGTAATTACATTGGACACATCCAGATACACCAGGGCAATCTCCCCATTCAAATTCAGTTGATTAGCAACTACAACCTTAATTCCTCTTTGTCATGTAACCTAACTTATTTACAGGTTCAGGAATGAGAATGAGGACATCTTTGGGGGCTATCATTCTGCTTATAACTACCAATCCAGAACTGATGTCTGTGTGTCTGTGTGTGGGTGGAGGTGGGGGGTGGTTTAATAATCAGGATTTGTTCTTAGAGAATCATGTTGACTCTTCATGTGTGCTGCTTTTATCACAATGTGCTCACAAACTCTCTAATTGAAAAATGTATCCTATTTTTGCTAGAGAACAATATTGTGTTCATCAGATGCATGTTTTCTCCTATCTCTTTAGAAAACTGGGATGGTGTTTATCTTTCAGTCTTCTGACTCTTCTGTTCTCTGTGGTTTCTTAAGAGCAGCAAGACAGGTCCTTTGATCATATCTTTCAGGTATCTCAGCATCCTGGGATGCTGCTCTTCTGATCATAGAAAGTTTTCTCATTAAGGGCACTTGATACTCTCCCTCTTCATCTCTCTTGGCTCTGTTTCCTCCTTGCATTGTTTGTTCTGCCCTCTCGGTTTAAGGATTATTCTTCTTGTTAGATCAGTCCACAGGCAAATAGAAGTGATTCCTGGTAACAAAGCAAAAGATTCCCCGAGCAAGGGGCCTAACACTGAGCAGATCCAGGCCTCCTCATATTCTGCATCTCCCCACAGTTTATAGGACGTGCTTACCCATGCCATCCACTTTCACTTTTATAGCTCTCTGTCTCTCATTTCCCTTGCTTGAAAGCAACTTTATGGTCTTTAGCATTTTTTTTTTTTTTTATCAGCATCCACTTATCCTGGGCTGCTCTAACTTGAATACACTCTGTTTAGGATCATGGTTTTGCATGTTTAGTGTTTGCAAATCTTAAATCTTAAACCTGGGAGAAAGAATGTCTACTACAAGGCCCACACAAGCAAAGAATGGCCCATCCAAGGTCACCTGTAGCTGAGCAGCCTATGGTCTATTCCTCTCACTCTCAGGCACTGCCCGGCCAGTCTTACCCATCATCGTGCTTCCCTTCTTGCATCTCTCCTCTGAGTCCTTTTAAATATAAGCTCATCAGAGAGCCCCCCTTGACAGTTACAAAAGCTTCCTTAGATGTGCCTACCTTTATTCACATGGGGATTATTCATGAATATATGATCAGAATTACATTTTTCAGACCCCCTATCTCCTTTGAGCTATGTTCCCTTTTAAAGTCTCTGTCCATAGAAGGATGCCATTTCTTGAGAGCCATGTCTTTGATTTAAGGGGAAAAAAGGCATTCTGAATGCCTAGAGAACATATTTGTGCTTAGTCTCCCCTCCTTCAATAGTCTTTAAGTCTGAAAAATGTGCATATCTTCCCCCATAATCCCCATCTCCTTCATAAGCATCATCTCACTAATGAGAAATAAGTTCAGAGCCACAGTAGCCTCTACCTCTTGGAAAATCAAAGTGGTGGTAGAGCACAGCAAGGTAAATATTTTTCTGATTTCCTGACTTTAGCACAATAAAATTTCCTGTCAAGAACACAACGGTACATGTTCCATTTGCTACTTGGGTGACCTCTCTGAACTTTCCTTACTTCGCCCATCTATTAAATGGGGGAAATACCTACCTTAGCTACTTTTCCTATGATTTCCAGGGAGGCTCAAATGAGAAAAAAAA
Organism: Leptonychotes weddellii; assembly: GCF_054177405.1. Lineage (NCBI taxonomy): Eukaryota > Metazoa > Chordata > Mammalia > Carnivora > Phocidae > Leptonychotes > Leptonychotes weddellii. The sequence continues at coordinate 116,879,543 of NC_138369.1, read as the reverse complement.
AATGTGAAAATGTCTTGGAAAGTGAAAGCTAGATAAACAGAGTTTTTAAATGTCTCTTCCAAGATCCAAAGTCCATAAAGAAAGAAATGCAGAAATAACAGGCCAGCACTGCCTGGCTGAGCAAAGGCAACAAAACTGAATCCAGGGGTCAGAAAACTCCTGACTTAACTCAGAAATGCAAAGCTGTTGCTTGTAGGTATTCATACCAGAATCTGTGGTTAGACTGACAATTTAGGGTTGAGGAGTGGAAGCTATGCAGAAAAAATGAACTTGACTGACAGTCTTCAGTCAGGAAAAGAAATATTTAAGAGGTAATCCATTCACTCAACAGTCCATGCTTACTCTATGTTAAGTGTGTAGGGCTTAGTGGGAGGTACAAAAGTACGAAAGACAGCCTCAGCGAGCTATCCACTGAGTAAACACTGATATTCAAAACTCTGATATTCAAACTCCAAACATGAATTCAGGAAAAGGTTTCAAGTGTCTACTAAAGGGCAGCCAACTTGTTGGATGAGGAACAGTAGAATAAAAACATGGTTTATATTCACCATATAAATGGACATTATAGGTATATGTAAATCACTTGGTATAACGTAAAGATTTCCACCTCTGTCAGAATGGGCTCAGTTACGCTGTCATAACAAGCAACCCCAAATTTCAGCCACAGAAAACAACAAATGTTTATTTCTCATTCATGCCACTTATCTACTTGATATGTGGGCTTATCACTATCAAACCAGGTTTCAGGAGGGTGTCTCATTCCCATGTTTGCTGCAACACAGTGAGGATAGGACCAATGTGGGTGTATTTACTATCCATGAATAGAAGGTGAGAAGACATCTTCTCTTCAAGGCTTCCAAGTCAGAGTTTCAGCTTAGCCTCTGATTGCTACAGGTGGGCTATTGTTTGAAGGCCTTTCTCTCAGTCTTACTCTCCTCAGCCCTCTCCTCCAATTCTGCCATGTGTAGTAACTGGGCTTTTAGAAGCCTCATGATGCTACTCCCTCTGCTTAGATAATAACCTTGTTGTGCCCCTCCCCCCACTCCAGCAACTGTTTACCTAATTCTAGTTCTGGCTTAAATTGACAAGTATGAATCAGACACAAAGAAGCACTTCCTTACAAGCAGTTGTAGTCTTAGAAGACCAGAAGAGCAGTATTTCTTTTATCTGAAAAGTTTGAGTATGAGTCCACCTGAACAACAGTCATCCGACACATCTATACTGGGCCCCAGGTGGGTGCCAGGCATGGTACTGGGCATGAGATTCATTGGTGAGCACCACTGACCTGCTCTCCATCCTCATGGAACTCAGTGCAGAGACAGACATTAATCAAATAATCATATGAATGGATATTACCGACTGCAATAAATACTAAGAAGGGAAAGAGCAGAGTGTTGTGAATATGTATCCTGGGGGTCCTGGGAACGTTTTCTCAGGGAAGTGGCATTTGAGCTGAAACCTGAGGGGTGAGTTACAGTTAACAGCTACAGTTAACTCCTGAGAACAGGAGATGAGCTGACGAACTAGGTCAGTCGTTTCCAGCCACATAATGGCTACTTATGAGTCATATCTACAATAAAACTAATAAAGCTTAAGAATGGTTTACATTTTTTAGGTAAAATAAATTCCAGACTTGCCCTATAATTGCATCATTCTCAATCACCTACTTTCCATTCCTCTTCCTCTGTTGGAAAGAGTGGAATTCTGAACCATGTACTCTGATCGAGCACATCCTGTTATGCTTAATGAGTTGGGTTTATTTTGCGTGATCATTATCTCTCACATGTCTCTCTACGATGAGAGGTTGGGAATTAGTGGAGAACATGACCTATAGGGAATTCCAAGCCAATGATTCTTCCACATGTCAAAAGAAATTCCATTCACAGTAGAGAATGTAAAATGTTACAAAATGTAACTTTTAACAATTCTTACTGGCATGATGTAAATAATAATAAAACAATGATTGGTTTATTTTTAAATCGTTTCACTAAAAGACATTTTATAAACTTAGAGCGGAGGCAAAAATACTTTCAATGCTGACATGATACAAATTAAAGATCACATCGGCTTTTATTTTAATGTTTATTTCCTCCTCACATCCCAATCCATTGTGGTCTACATGTACATATATATGATGCATTTTGTATATATTCACCCTCATTACTTGACAGATGGGAGGGATCTTGCAGTCATTTCTAAAAGCAGACAAAAGGCCGTTGGTTCTGCTCGGCATGATGGTTCGTGAAGACAGAATATCACACGCTTCCGTTGATGATTATATAGCTCTATCCATCTGTCTGCCACTGGAGGTTGGGAGACGGAGATACAGCTCCCACTGTCCCCATAAACAAAAGTAGACCATGCTGTCACCAGTCAGACACGCCAGCTAATTGGAGCTGTCGACAGACACAATATTCTGTGTCAACAGCTCTAGTAACAGTTTGAAACAGCAATGATATGTTGGTTGATGGTGAGGATGACACATGTGTCTCTAATAGCATGCTAGAAATCTGACATAACTAAAAAAGAATTACTAAAATGTGATTCCTGGCCTCTGGTATTCCTGTTCATACTTACCAATCTCTGCAGAGGTTGGGGGAGGGGGTGGTTGTAACACCTCTCTCTCGGTATCATATCGCAGGCTGACAGCTTAATTCGATACTCATAATGTCTAACTTTAAAATTAATCTTGCTAAAAAGATTTGTTTCAACAAGCCACCTAGCCTTAAACTCTTTTGGAAAATTAATAAGGCAAAAAACTTATTTGTATAGCTTTCTAAGTTGAAAATAAAAAGGAGATGTTTTGTCAATCATTTATACTGATCTTCAGGAAAGTAATTTTTACAGAGCTAAATGTATACAAACGCTCATAGACATGGCTTGTTCTTTAAAAAAAAAAAGATTTTATTTATTTGTCAAAGAGGGGGAGAGAAAGAGAACAAGCAGGGAGAGTGGCAGGCAGAGGGAGAAGCAGGCTCCCTACTGAGCAGGGAGCCCGATGCGGAACTCGATCCCAGGACCCTGGGATCATGACCTGAGCCGAAGGCAGCCGCTTAAACAACTGAGCCACCCAGGCTTCCCTACATGGCTTATTCTTGAATTTCATTTCATGACAGACAAAAATACACCCAAGATAGAAAACATACTTACAATATAAATAAGGCTTTGGAACATAAATGCATATTATACATTAATCTCTGTGTAAATTGTACCTGCTAAGGAAAACTTTATATCATGCATTATAATCAACGAAAAGTCAGGAAGTCTCTTGCTGGTTTCCAATAATTTATCTTCTAAATAACTTCATTACCTGACCACCTGAGTTTAAATTTTAGCCCAGCCACTTATTAGCTTAGAGAAGTTAGTTAACTTTTTTCAGCCTGAATTTTCTCATCTATAAAATGGAAGTAATAATGTAAGCTACATCATAGAGTTATAAGGATTAAATGGGTAATTACTTGTCGTGTGTATAAAACAGTGCCTGGTATTTCACATAATAAGCAGTCAATAAATATTATTATTATTATTATTAATGATTCATTTCCAAGGAGAGCTTTAGAGATTAATACAAGCAAGAAAATAAATCAAGAACAGTTCAAATGCCAAAAAGCAAAGTCTTGGGCATCACACGGGCCTGGGTATAAATCCTTCAGCCATAACCAAGCTTTGTGACCTTGGGCAAGTCACTTAACCTCCCTGAACCTTTTTCTTTTCTATAACAATTTAGTAATTCTTACCTTTAAAAGATATTTTGAAGATTTAAGATAATTTAAAGCTTCCAGCACAATTTCCAACATGTATTAGATATTCCACAGATTACACCAAGAATTATTATTACTAGTTTGTATTATAGATCACTTCTATTTTTAGACTAATTATTTTATCCTCTTACTAATGCTGTGAAGTAAAACATAATAACTACTGTACAGAAAAAAAGTAGTGCTCTGTGTGGTAAAACAAAGGGTCAGTGGGTACAGGGTTATTGAGGTTAGATTAGGATGATGTCTTCCAGTTCTAGGACCAGGGTAATATTCAGCTATTTCTGGTACCTCTTTGCCAGATGACCAAAACTGAAAGCCTCTTGATTTGTTTTTTCCATTCAGACCCCAAAATCTGATGTCCTCAGAGGCCTCTATTCTTCACATTTAAAACCAGCCTTAATCATTATCTACTCATACCTCATCAATCCTTCCATATTCCTTTGCCCATTATAAAGATGAATAAACTGACACAACAAAACTTACCACACCACCAACAACAACAACAACAGCAACACAAAAGCCCATGCCCACTGGACTTAAATCATCTTGCTCTTTGAAGATATAAGGAAGACAAAGAAAAAAAACCCAAAACCTGTCTTTGATAAGCAAGATACTTTTGTAGCAAATACACCACAAAGGAGGATTCTGTGTAAAAGGCATTTCCATGTCCCAGCCAATGGCCTCTATCAACAATATATTCTTTTTCAATCATAATGTTACCAACTATATGTAAATAATAACATCACCCTGTGCAACACAGTTTTGTCTGGTCACTTCATGTCACATTAGCTCTGTAATATAAGATGTTTAGCCCTCACTTCTAATGACTCAGAAGGTAATGGGGCTTTACCTTCTACGAGGCTAGATAAGCAGCTGAGCTCTGACCATAACACCTGCTTTCTGGAATTTGCTGGGTCCCTTTTTGAGAGCAGGAGCAGAGCAACATTGACCTTTCCAGGGAGGAACTAATGCTTCAGCCTTGGCTTCTTCACTGCCGCACCAGATCACTTGAACCTGGGAGCTCAGCTTCTGCCACCCAGTGCAGCCGCACCTGCCTTCCACCAGTGGAGTCCTGTACATTATCCCTCACATTTCCCCACCTCTGGGCCTTTATTCATGGCCTGCGCCTCACATACTGGTTCTTTCATGTTTCTAAATGACCAAAGTCATCAAATTCCCTCTCTGCTCCAAGGATCCTGTTGCAATGGCTCCCCTTCAGGAAGGTTTCGCTCATTGCCAGTACACAGGTCCCAAGATGTAGGTAAAGCTCTCCCTCATTTGAAGTCTCCTTAATACGGCACTTATTATTTTCTTCTATGCATTTTTAATTGGTTACGTACAAGCCTTATTTTTTCCCCTGTATTGTCAGTTCCTTGGTAGCAGGATTCAGGCCAGATTCATTTTTGTTTTCCATACAGAGCTTAGCGTCTGTCTGTATTTCTTGGGCACTTGAATAAATGAATAAATTCCCCTCTTCTCGCTTCAAATATTTAAACTGCATATGCTTAAATGAACAAAACCAAAACCTCACAATATATCCCGGAGAAGAAAAGGCTTGTGGTGGACATGGTGACAATTTACATGATGAGGCTTGAGGGGCACCTGGCTGGTTCAGTCAGCAGAGTACACGACACTGGATTGCAGGGTCATGAGTTCGAGCCTCATGTGTGGTGGAGAGTTTACCTAAAAAAATAAATAAATGAATAAATAACAAGACTGGAGGTACTTTTTTCACATCAACCCCACCTCCTTCCTAGGCCCTGGGCTCTAGGGAATATGGTTTACAGCAATGTATGTGCTTTGGCCAATTCCATTATTAAGATAGCCAGGGTGTTTTAACTTGAAACCCATTGTAAAAGAATTTTCCTTGTATGATTATCCACATTCATTCACATTTGTGCTATCTTCCCTAATTCCTCCTATAAAAGTAGCTAAATATGCATAAGCCTTGACAAATCACCTTGCCTTTCTACACATAATCTTTAAATCAAGAATTAATCCAAGGTACATGACTTTTCAGGTCATGGGGCAGAGGTGCACATTGCACAACGCTAGGAGGTGCCATTTAATAGAACCTAATACAAAGGACACCGCTGACGTGTGCAGCACAAAATCTTCGTGGCTGCATGACATTCCCTGAGGTGGCGAAACCTCAGAGAAACAACCTTAGTACGTACATACGTTTCAGAGTATTTCCACTCATATACCAAGGAAAAAGAATAAGCTGGGCTTCTAAGTATGTACAAGAAATGGCTTGATAACATTAAAATAACGCTTTTTGTTATGTTTGATTATAACTCACTGTACACATTGCAAAAAGCACAGGCAAGTGAGGAGAACATAAGTCCTTATCTCAGAGGTTATCACTCTTAATATTAACCTCTTTATTGTGTTTCCTTCTGGCCCATCTATATGCACGTATGAAAATAAATATCTGCGTACTTGAGAATATACTCTTCATACTACATCTTAAAACTTGACATTATCTAAAAGAGCATTTCTCAAACTTGCCTATTGAATAGAATACCCTGAAGAGCTTGTTTAAAATATAGACCTTTCTGAATTCTCCACAAGAGAACCAATTCACTAAGTTTGAGGTGGATCCCAAGAATTGGTATTTTTAAAAGCTATCCCCTACTACATAATTTTTATTTTCAGACAAGTTTGGGAAACAGTGATTTCCTAAGCATGTCCAAAAGTATTCAGGTGATTTCTGAACAAAGGAAAACAGTTTAACCTAATTCTCTCAACCCTCTTGGCTCTGGAGCAAATGCTGCCATTGTATAAAACTGGAAAATTGAGTGCACTGAACAAGGAAGGAAAGGCTTCCAATGACCCAACTCTCCTTAACGTCCTGGCCCCGGCCACGAGGGAGCATTCTCTAGTGATCCAGATGTTCCCCCATCAGATTGGAAAGGGCCAAAGATCACGTTAGTTATGTTAGTTATGGACTGTCCAGGGGTTCTCTGGGCAAGAACAGTCTCCTTAGGTCAGGAGGTGACCATGTGCCCCAGTTTGCCTGTTCCCTCCCAGGCTATACCTGTTGTTCCAGCATATACTGTTAATAATAATGCCTCTTTCACTTACAGGAGTGTCTCCCAGTTTAGACAATAAATATACCGGGGTCAATTTGTAAGGTTACCTCCACCCTCCTCTCTGATCCATACATCAGAAAGCGGGCTTACTTCTCCTTGGCTCCTTCATGTCCAAGACTTTTTTTTCCAAGTGGAGGTCTTATTAATAAATCAACTGCTCTCTTGCATAGAAGAACCATGTTCAATAAAACTGGGAACCAAACCATTCTCATGGCGAGGTCTATCTGGCCAATTAAAGGTTATTATGTTGCCTTTTTTCTGAAAGCACTTGCAGTTCATAAACCTGTTAAGATGTGTTCTCCTTTCCTTATCACGCCCAGTAAGATAAACCAAATTTCAAGAACTCTTCTAAACGCTCTGCCACAAAAAGTTCTGCAAAAACCACATTTCAATTGCTGTAAAAGATTCCATTTAACTTTTACTTATTATGAGCAATGAGCTTTTTATTTTCACTATGATAAACATAATTGTGGTTAATATCTCCATTCATGGACCTTTAGTCATTATTTCTTTAAGCAGAGTTCTAAAAGTTAGCCATGAGTTAAAGTAACTCTCCTTCCTCAAAAGAACCCCCCCCTTTTGTCTTATTTTATTTTATTTTGTGGTATTTTATTTTATTTTATTTTGTGTGTGTGTTCCAACAAAATGTTATTTACAAAATTAGGTACTGACCTGGAGTTGTCTGGCTTCAAAATTAGGTCCCCCTTTATAAAAAATTAATGATAGTCACAAAGAATTCAGGATAAAATTAATGGGAATAGCCTATAACCCTTAAGTGTTAAAAACCACTCTCTCATTGGCTGTGCCTACGAATGTATGACTGAAACAGATGAGATTCAGATGTTTCTGCTAAAATCTGGAACAACAGAAATATCAATCTTGCCTTTAGAACAATAGCAAGATGACTGAGTTGTTGCCTGATAGGGAGTTACATGTCTATAACTCCTCTTCCTTCTCCCTGCTACTTCAGATAGAACATGGGAACATGAAGAAATGGTTGGATCTGCTCTGAACTGCCCTAGAGACCTGTCGCTCACCATCATCTTACCAATTGCTGGACATGGGATTCTATAGTTACAGAAAAATCAATATGAGATGTCATCTAGAAGGATGAGAGTAAAATAGAATGATGGTGAATGAGACACTGCTTCATGCAACCAGTTAATGAGAGGAAGATCCACATTTAATTAGCTGAAGTTTCCAATATTGCAATAAGAATGTGATCAATTATTCATTCACTATTTATGCATCCTTTCCTTCAACAAATATTTGTTGAATACCATCATTTTGCAATATATACAAATACTGAATCATTACGTAGTACACCCCAAATTAATGTACTTGTCACATGTCAATTACACATCAATAATATATATATACAGAGAGAGAGAACCAACTATTACCAGACACTGTTCAAGGCAATAGAAACAGAGTAGTAAATAAAACAAACTAAAATCACTGCCTTCCCGGAGACTACATTCTAGTAAGGGAGATGGATTATACACAAGATAAATAAGTAAAATATTTAAGATGTTAGTGGTAAGTGCTAAGGAGAAAAAAATTAAGCAAGGAAGAATAATATGAAAAGTGGGAGTTGAAATTCCAGTTAGAGTTTCCAGAGAAAATTCCACTGAGAAAATGGCTTTTGGAGTAAACCCCTGAAGGAAACAAAGGAGCTAGCAACGTGACTATCTGAGGAAAGAGAATCTCTGGAAGAGATCATAGGAAGCGCAAAGCTCCTGAGGTAGAAGGTGCCTTGGGTGTTCAGGGGATTGCCAGCCCAGTGTGGCAAAGCAAGATAAGATCCGAAGGGCAGGGGGGGCAATTTTCTAGGCCATCAGGAAAATGTTTTGGTTTTTCCTCTGAATGAAATGGGGAAGCACCACAGGATTTTTAGTGGAGGAGTTGTAAGATTTTGAGTGGAGGAGTAACATGATTTGACTTCTACTGTAATAGTAACTCTCCGCTTTGAGAATAGACTTGATGGATGTGTGTGGGGGGGGTGGTTGGTGGGAGGAAGGGAGGCCAGGAGGTGAAGAGGGATGGCAGAAGCAGAGAAACTAGTTAGAAGGTGATTTGCAATAAAGCCAGATGAAAGGTGATGGTAATTTGTGCAGGATGGTGGCAGTGGAGGTGGTGAGAAGTGGCTGAACGTTGGATCTGTTCTGAAAATGGACCAAGAGAATTTGCTGACAGATCCAATATAGGATTATATGCAACTGATAAATTATTGAACTCTATATCTGAAACTAATGATATGCTGGCTGATTGAATTTAGAAAAAACAAATAAATAAAAATTTTTAAAAAGAAGATCAGATATGGGGTGAGAGAGAAGGAGGAGAGCCAGAATGACACGGAGATCTCCACCTTGAACTACTACAAATGAGGTTGCCATTAGCTGAGATGAAGATTACAGGGCAAAGGGATTTGGAAGTGATGAGCAGGAGTTCGGTCACGTACTCATTTGGTATGGGATGCCTGCTAATCATACAAGCAGAGGCTTTAATCAGGCAGTTGAACCCAGAGGTCTGGAACTCAGGGGAGCGGTCCAGATTACCAAGCTGTGTTTGGGAACCATCAGCGAATGGATAATATGTAAAGTCATTAGACTTGATGAGATTATCACAAGAATGAGCTTCAGTGGAAAAGATGACTGAGGAGGACACACCAACATTAGAGTGTAGTCAGAAATTAAGTAGTAAAACACAAAACAACAAAAAAAGGTGTTTTTCTTTCACTTGTGGGTTTGTTGGCTGGCATGTGACCTTGTCAGTATGTTTCTCAAAGGTGTTAGCTAGGCTGTATGCTGTGTGTAGGCAGCCCATCTGCCTTACCTACACCCTCCACGGGGCCTAGCGTAGAGACAGGGTAGGTGTTAAAGAGAGAATTGAATTGGCTGGAAGAAATGTCATATAGTTTTATGATTTAACTTTGCTTCTTTCTGCCTAAAATTCCTACATTTCAAGTCTTACAATTCAAAACAGTTGTTGGTAAAATCATTCTGGTGCAATGACACTCATACATACCAAAAACAATAAAGTGTAAAATAATTATTTTCATTAGGCTGTTAAGCTTTAGATATTTTCATTAGGGATTTAGCAGCTGCTGCAATCTGACCATTGACTATTTTTTTTTATCAGGGCTTCACTTAGGCTGACCCTAAATGACTAATAATCAGATTTTTAGAAGCTTGTTAAATGAATTATTTTTTTAAAAGCACATATGACCTGAAATAGTATATAGTCATGCATTCTTATATATGTGAATATTAAGAAATTCTAGACCTTAATTGGCACATGAAAAAAATAGCAAAATATTACAAAAATAAGACACACCAATGCAAACATCATTTAGGGAGTACTGCTTAAGGTCACAGAAAATAAAATCTATTTGATTGGTTCAGTGTCAATAAATGGAGCAGTTATATTATAATAGACAAAGTGTAACTATAAAAGGGGGCGTATCTTCCTGTTCCATCTGCAGCCTCCGCTGGCCCAGAAAAGCTAACTCTGACTCTGGGTTTGGTGTGTAAATTGTACTCCTAGGAAGAAATAAGGGGGAAATTTTTTTAATAATTAAAAAGAGTAGAGAAAACAAAGAAAAATAAATTTATGATGTTCGAATCCTTGTAGTCTGTTGCATGTAAGTTTACAGATCAGTTCTTCATTCACTGCCATTTCTCTACTTAAGATGTTATGAAACTAATATATTAGGTTTATAAAGAGTATAACTGATTGCATTTGAAAACAATTATTTGTAGAATACATTAAATACTTGAGTTTTTCACTGAATCGTTTTTAAGGAATGAAGGTATACTTAGAAAACATATTCAAAACACAAAGATTAATAAATGGAATTAGACAAGGTAAATGTAATAGTGAGCATTTCTGTCCATCTACAAACATCTTACGGCCATTAGACCCCAGAGCATATGTTTATATAGAGAGGATTACATGTGCATTTTTAGCACAAGTGTTCATTTGAAGATTGGAGCAGAGATTCCAACTAAGTGATGAGCGGTTTTCTCCCTGGAGTTGTGCAGCAGGTTCCAGAAGCCCCCAGGAGGAATCAGTACAAACACTGCGACCGTTATTTACTAACTGGGACTCCAGCAGCTGGGCTGTTTGCATGATATGCAAATGGGCACATCATTCAAGGAAGAAAGGATGAATGCTCTGGCCCTTGCAGGAAAACATTAACTGCTATGGGAAAAGGGCCAGCAGAAGAGAAACCAGACAGAAGTGAGTGGGTGGTGAGGGGCAGGACAAGAAACATCTTCCAAATAGGCAAAATGCAGGAGGCAGACACTGCTTGCTGGGAAGCGATCAGCACTCTCAGCCTCAGTAAACAACAGATGGGTGTGTGCTGCAGCCCATCTCCGGCAGGACAGTGAAGTTCCTCTCTACCCTATTTCTTTTTTTTTTTTTTTTTTTTATTCTTATGTTAATCCCCATACATTACATCATTAGTTTTAGATGAAGTGTTCCATG
>NC_138369.1:116822457-116867696 GCF_054177405.1 Leptonychotes weddellii | reverse complement strand
TTTATTTATTTGAGAGAGAGAATGAGACAGAGAGAGAGAGCATGAGAGGGGGGAGGATCAGAGGGAGAAGCAGACCCCCTGCTGAGCAAGGAGCCCGATATGGGACTCGATCCCGGGACTCCAGGATCATGACCTGAGCCGAAGGCAGTTGCTTAACCAACTGAGCCACCCAGGCGCCCAAGCCAAAGCAGTCTTAAGAAAGAATAAAGCTGGAGGCATCACACTTCCTGATTTCAAACTTACTACAAATCTATAGTAATCAAAACAGTGTAGAACTGGTATAAAAAATAGACAAATAGACCACCGAGATATAATTGAGAGCCCAGAAATAAACCCTTGCAAATATGGTCAAGGGAGCCAAGAACACTCAGTGGGTAAAGGATAGTCTCTTCAATAAATGATATTGAGAAAACTAGGAAAACACATGTATAAGAATGAAATTGGACCCCTATCTTACATCATTTACAAAGGTTAACTCAAAATGGATTAAAAACTTAAATGTAAGATCTGATACTATAAAATTCCTAGAAGAAAATATATGGAAGAAACTCCTTGACATTAATCTTTGCAATGATTTTTTTTGGATATGACACCAAAAACACAAGCAACAAAAGCAAAAAATTAATAAGTGAGACTACATCAAATTAAAAATCTTCTGTACAGAAAAAGAAATAATGAACAAAATGAAAAGGCAATCTATGGAATGGGAGAAAATATTTGCAAATCATATACCAAATAAGGGCTTACTATCCAACAGCAACAGCAATAACAAAACAAACAAAAACAAATACTATTAAGAAATGGGCAGAATAGTGGGGCCTAGGTGGCTCAGTTGGTTAAGCGTCCAACTCTTGATTTTGGCTCAAGTCATGATCTCAGGGTCCTGGAATAGAGACCTGCACTGGGCTCCTTGCTCAGTGCAGAGTCTGCTTGTGCCTCTCCATCCCCCCACTTGTGCTCGCTCTCAAATAAATAAATAAATAAATAAAATCTTAAAAAAAAATGAAATGAGCAGAACTGAACATTTTTTTTCAAAGATTACAAATGGCCAACAGGTGCATGAAAAGGTGTTCGACATTACTAATCAGGGAAATGCAAATCAAAACCACAGTGAGATATCACCTCACGCCTGTTAGAATGACTATCATTGACAAAGACAAAAAATAACAAGTATTGGTAACGATGTGGAGAATAGGGAACACTTGTGCTGTGTTAGTGGGAATGTAATTGGTGCAGTCACTATGGAAAACAATATGGAGGTTTCTCAAAAATTAAAAATAGAACAACCATATAATCAAAAAATCCTACTTCTGGTTATATATCCAAATGAAATGAAATCAGGATCTCCAAGATATATGCACGCCCCCATGTTCACTGCAGCACTATTCACAATAGCCACAATATGGAAACAATCTGAGTGTCCACTAATGGATGAATATATAAAATACACAAGGGTGCATTTTTCAGCCATGAGAAAGAAGGAAATTCTGCCTTTTGCATCAAAATAAATGAACACTAAGGGCATTATGTTAAGTAAAATGTCAGACTGAGAAAGACAAATATTGTATGATACCATTTACATGTAGAGCCTAAAAAAAAACAAATTTATAGAAACAGAGTAGAATGGTAGTTGCCAGAAGCTAGGGAGTGCCAGAAATGGGGAGATGTTGGTCAAAGGGTATAAACTTCCAGGTATAAGATGAATAAGTTCTAGAGATCTAATGTACAGCATGGTGATTTTAGTTAGCAATACTATATTATACACTTGAAAGTTTCTAAGAGAGTAGATCTTAAATGTTTTTAACCACACCACAAAAATAAAAAAATAAAAAGGTAATTATGTGAGGTGGTAGAGGCACTAACTAACCCTACTGTGGTAATCATTTCACTATATATAAATGCATCAGGTCACTGTATTATTGCCCTTATCCTTACACAATGTTATATGTCAGTTTTATTTCAATAAAGCTGGAAAAAAATTAAAATTTAAAATAAAAGTTGTCTATATTTTAGAGACATGCTGATATATTCATAGATGAAATGATATGATATTTGGGATTTGTTTCAAAATAATTTGAGGGAGGGAGAAGTAGGTGGGGCTAAAATGAAATAATATTGTTTTTGAATTAATAATGATTAAAATTTGGTTGATGGATACCTGGATTTTATTACACTTTTTTGCCAGTTTTCCCATATATATTTGAAATTTTCCAAAATCAAAACAATTCTTTTAATAAAGTTATTAGATGATCAGAAATCAGGAGAAAATACAAAGAAATCCCAATCAGCAATGTATTGGTAAATTTTTAACTGACTCATTTTACAGATTGATTTGCAGTATTTGCTAATTTCTGTGATGGGCAAAATCATGATTGACAAAATCAGCTGTCATAACCCTAAGTGAGTGGTCCCAAACTAATGTTTTCTTTTTTCTTAAGATTCTTTTATTTATTTTGAGAGAGAGAGAGAAAGAGAGCATGCGCACAAGTTGGGGGAGGCGCAGAAGGAGAGAATCTTTCAAAGCAGAGATTCCCACTGAGAGAGAAGCTGGATGCTGGGGGCTCAGTCCCACAACCCATGAGATCATGACCTGAGCTGAAATCAAGAGTCAGGCACTTAACCAACTGAGCCACCCCTGTGCCCTCTAAACTAATGTTTTCTTACTAGACTCCCTATCTCCCTATATTTCTGGGACATTTGAAGTGGAAGAAGTCAATATGTTAGAGTACCATCTGTATGCAGAAGGTATAATTAGGAGTTCTAGAAATTATTTCTTATCCTCCTCCTTATCCTCCTGTCTACATGAATTTTCTTAGTAACTGGAGTTTACCTTTTTAAGTGATCAATCTCATTATTTTTTTGATAGACATCTTTCTAAAGGCATTTTAAACAGAAAGTATTAAACAGGAATTTCCTCAACATACTGTTCTATTTTAGACTAAACAAACAAAAATTAACACTGCTTTGATATAACAGAACTATTTTTATAAATAGTGAATATTAGAGCTGCCCTCAGGGATGGCTCAGATCTGTAGGAGAATTTGTCTAGACTGATAGGATCTTTGCTTTTTTGTGCGTTTGATTTTTGTAGCTTCTCTCTTTCAGCCCCTGATTTTAGGCTGTCAGCTTTCACTTCCTATTTTTAATCTGCTGTGAACTTGAGTAGCAAATACTGGTGGCCCTCAAGTTTTGTTATATTTGACATTTCTACAATTGCTATCTTCCATCAATATACACCAGCCACATGCTTAATCTGGACTTTTGTACCTCAGGTAGTGCATGACTATTTCTGTGTGGTAATATTACCTATTAAGAAAGAACGGAGTTTCTGTGACATCTTTGTATGGTAGGGTTTATTCACTTATTTGAATATTTTATTGTGTTTGGCACTTATGATTTCATTTAGATATCTGAAAATGGAAAAGTAAAAGTGATGATGCTAGTGATAAGATGTGTAGATTTCTAAGTGCAATTCAAATGATAAAAAGATGGAAATCATTAGCCATGTCAAAGAGAGGGAATCTTTGGCCTCAGTTGAATACTGAAGGAGTTAAGGTACTCAACTGTGAAGGAAATGAACAAAATTAAAACTATATGTGAAATGCCAGAAATTACACTTAACAATTTGTGTGCACGTTTATTTTTTCGCTCTCTGAGAATGGAACTCTCTTATAACACTTACGTCTATTTGGATTTTATACACTTAACTGGTATGCATATTTTAGAGAACGCATCAAGTATGAAAGTGGTGTGTTTCCTATGCCAAGGCTGCCTGAGTTACGTGTACAGGTTACTGATACTGCCACAACTTTGTCTGGAGTCCTGAAATTGCTCTCTCTGCTTGCCTCTTCATGCTTAGGGGTGGTAATAAGAGCTCCCCACCGATGCTAACCCCGGGATTCTTCACTACACTCTGATGGTCTCCCTATGCCCTGTCCATGCCTTTGTCAATATTCCTTTTATTACATTCTCCTTAGTTACCCGGGTTGGGTGAGACGTCTGTTTCCTTTTGGTACACTCACTGATAACCCAGGCAAGAGAACTCTGGAGAAGTGAAGTGCTCCTAAAACCAGCTTGGATGTGGTCTTGAGTCCCCTGACTTACTTAACCTGCCGTGATTTTGTCACAGAATGTGAGGGAAAATATGACTATACTAGAGATGACGCATACACGTTTCTAATTTTTTTAATGCCATTAGGATTTTGTTTATAACTAGTATAGTAATTTTCATTCACGTCAATAAGAATGAACAAACTGAGGATGGTGTATTCCACATCCAGATATTGAGTTTCATTCCTAAATTAGATCTCCATTGAACATACGAAGACCCACCCTTTAAGAGGAACAGCAGAACCTGGGGTTAATTCCATGAAATTAATCTAATCTATGCTCTATGTCTGATACTCTAGATGATTTTACTACTCCTTATCTCTATGTATCTTTTAAATAAGAATAACTTTATCTGAGTCTGAACTAAATTAATTAATAGTTTTGAAGTCTGCCTTTTTTCTCTTCTCCAAAGACACAATACAATTCTGATTGTGGGTTTAAATAAGTAAGTTCTAATAATTTAAGAAAAAAAACATAAAAAACCTCTGCACTTTGAATGCGGTCTCCTTATTGCTTGACACAGGAATTTTGTCATGGTGGGCTGAGCCTTGGGCCTGGAGAAAAGAAGAGTTCCATTTGAAAATAGAGCACAGAATTTAAAATATCCCTGAGGATATTCATTTCTACTTTATTGTTATTGTTATGGCAAGAGGGGAATTTACTCTTAAATGCATCTACTGTAAATCACTATTAAACAGTTGAATCAGCTTCTCCTAACTTCTGCCTTTCTTCAGGCAAAAAAAAAAAAAAAATCATTTGATTAGTTTCATTTATTTTCCAGTGCGGTCACTGTGATGAAGCAAGGAGTCCTCAGACAGTCACCCTCCAGCCATTCTCCAAATGCCACTCACTCTGGGTTATTTTCCGCTGCCACCAAGTATCAAAAAAGCACATATGCATAGAAGGGGGGCTAGGGATAGATGGTGAAAGAGCTAGTTCTCTTCCAAAAGATACACCACTCTCTCCCTAAAATGCTCCTTCAATATGTCACACTACGGCCGACCATCCACTCAGGAGAGCCCACTGCAGAGCACAGAAGAATGAGGACCCAGTATGGCCCTGGGAGCCCTAGTCTGCATGACGGCCCATTCCACCAACACCTTTATGATCTTGGGAAGTCATTTAACTCCTCTGAGTCCCACCTCACATGTAAATTGAAGAGAATAGTTTCTGCCCATCAGACCTCAAAAAATTCTGGCATGATTCAAGTGAGCTAATGTGCATGCTGCATGCTCAAAATTGTTAAACCCGAAGTATTGTTATCGTGGTTTCTGCAGTTTTGTCTAGAAATTCCAAATTGAAGTACTAATCAATCTCCCAGTCACCTGCCATCCAATATTCTGGACTCTGTTATTTGAAGGATGATTCCAGACCTAACCAATCAGTCTCTCACTCTCCTCTCTCTCTCTCTCTCTGTCACACACACACACACACACACACACCATTTCCCTGAAGAGGAAAAAAAAAAAGAGTACTTTTTTCTGACCTAAAGGACTTTATCTTCAGCTTCAGGCCACACTTACTTGTCCTCTCGTCTCCTGAACCACCTTCTCGACTGCTGGATCCAGACTTCAGCAGCAGAAATTTCCATCTTGCAAATCTCAGCCCCCTGAGCTCACCCTCTCTCTGGTCTTTGAGGTTCTCCATGCATCCTTCAAAAGCCCTGTCTTTGAAATCTGACTCCTCTCCTAGAGAGAGAGAGGTTCTGTTCCTGCAGGGAGGTCTCCTCTGTCCCCTTTTCTCACAGAGACCCACTTCTTTGCTGGTCTCTAACCCATTATTTCTTCTCAGAGGACATTAGCTAGAATATTAGCACATCTGCATCTAATTAAAATTCCACTTTTCTCTGCCTCGAGTTTCCTGAACACACCCAGATACCACAGTGATTTTTAGAGTTTGTTCCTTAGTAAAATTACCCCAGTTTGCTCCCATATCCTGTCCATTAAGGCAGCCCTTCCGATTGCTCTCTGTCAAGACTTTAAGACTGCCAAATCTTAAAATCGGGAAGGGTTGTGGTCTCCTCAGAAATTGTTCTAGTTTTGTCTCATGGACACATGAATTGTGCAATTGATGAGCTTTTCCTATTCATTTTAGTGGGAAGGAAACAGACCAAATTTTCTCCCAACCCCCATGTTATGAACTGAATTGTGTTTCCCCCAAATTCATATGTTGAGGCCTAAACCCCAGTACTTCAGAATGTGACTATGTTTGGAGATAGGGCTTCTAAAGAGATAATTAAATTAAAATAAGGCCATTAAGGCTGGCCTTAATCCAATCTGACTGGTGTCCTTACAAGAAGAGGTGAGCAGGATGTATAGAGAGACACCAGGGATGCACGCGCCCGGAGAAAAGACCATGTGACGAGGCAGCAAGAGGGTGCCATCTGCAAACCACAGAGAGTGGCCTCAGAGGTGACCAACCTTGCTGGCCTGATATCTTGATCTTATATTTCCAGCCTCTAGAACTGTTAAGAGAGTAAATTTCTGTTGTCGAAGCCACCCAGTGTAGGGCGTTTTGTGATAGCAGTTCTAGCAAATTAATACAAATCTTGGTTCCAAGAAGTAGGGCACTGCTGGTAACAAACACCCAAAAATGTGGAAGTGGCTTTGGAACCGGATAATGTGCAGGAGTTGAAAGAATTTTGAGATGCATGTTAGAAAAAGCCAAGATGGTCTTGAAGAGATTATGACCGGATATACGGGCATTAAAGGTGATTGCGCTGAGATCTCAGACAGAAATGAGGAACATGTCACTGGGCACCAGAGGAAAGATGATGTTATAAGGTGTCAAAGAACTTGGCTGAATTGTTCTCTCATGTGTCGTGAAAGGTAGGATTTGTGAGTGATGAACCTGAATATGTAGCTGAGAAGATTTCTATGTGAGGGATTGAAGATATATCCTGGGTCCTCCTTACTACCTATAGTAAAGTGGAAAAGGAGAGAGACAGATTGAAGGAACTGTGAAGTAAAGAGGGACCAGAACTTGACGATTTGGAAAACTCACCTTTCTATATTGAAAAAAGACAAGTGTGGGGGTGTTAGTAGACTCCATAAGGAGATAGGGGCATGACGCATGGATACAGTCAGCCACCAGCTGCCAGGAACAGGGATGGGATACACCAGCAGAAACAGTCAGCTTGTACTCAAGGGTGTAGAGATGGGACCAAATGAAGGAAGGCTATTGGACTCGCCTTCCTTCAAAGTGAATTGCATTCATTCTGGCTCACCTTGGGGTATGTAAATGCTCTCACACCCTCTTGAGTCAGTATGATCTTTATAATGTCTTTAGTGACTAGAATGAAAAAAACAGCAAAAAAACAGAAAGCTTCAGCTTTCTGCTATTGGAACAGTACCTGATGCTGCAGGTTTTCCTGCTGGCCCGCCCTGAAAGCTTTGGACTTGCCAGCCTTCATAGTCACGTTAGCCACTTCCTTAAAATAAATACATAATAGATATGTGCACATCCTATTGGTTCTGTTTCTCTGCAGAACCTTGACTAATACATCCCACTCTTAGCAAATATAGAGATCTATATGGAGCATATTTTTATGGGCTGTTACACAAATTTGATCCCAAGATATTTGCAGAATAACATAAAAGTACCCTTCTGAAAGGCCAGTGCTGTTTGTTCATAACAAACCTGCCACTAGTGTTCTGCAAAAACCATCATCAAGGCATATAGTGTGAAAAAGATACCCTTCTTTAAAAAAAAAAAAAATTGGCTCACAGAAATGTTCTGATAATTTACTCTTGGTAAAAAGGGGCAGGTTTGCTACTGCTATAAATTTCGAAATAATTTTGTCTGAAACCAAATGTGATTTTTAAATGGGGCAATGGGACAGGGTAGCCACACCCAACTAGGTTTCACGAAGGGGCTCTGCTTTCTTTTTCCAATATTTCTCTAGAATTTTCAACTCCATTGTATGTGATAATTCCTACCTGACTGTATTCTATTAAACCATGTTCTTTTCTTGCTTCCAGCTGCGGTAATGGGAAATAAACAAGACTGATATTTACAACTCCATTTTCTTACTTACTGAAATATTCTGTGATTTTGTTCCCTGATTGGATTCACGCAATTACTGGTTTGCTATTTTCCAAGCCATTGAGCTCAGGTTGCAACTAGATCAGAATTCAACAACCAGGGTTGCTCACTGGAACCATACCTTCCTGTGGTATAATTCCCACATTATCATCACTGATTTCCAATAGCAAAGGGCAACCTAATTTTTAGATTTCGGGGCTCACTTATGTATGTTTATTATACCAAATATGGAAGACTTATTTGAAAAATAACTACAAGGAAACAAGAGGATATTTGTTCATGCATGTACCACCCAAATTGCCCTTTAGGATATTTTTGCTTCTTCCAAAAATGGAAAACTATATGAATCTCCACGTATTTAATTCTGAGGCTTTGGTAGATAACTTTAGGCAAAGGAATGATTTGGTACTAGTGTGGAGTTTTAATATACACCTACATCATCGTGTGACATGCAGAAAACTTTATTAAGTGCCAGAGACAAGAGCATGTTACAATATTTGCAAAGATGGTTTTCATCACATTTGTAGTAAAAAGGTGTTATTCTTCAAACTTCATTTACTTTGGTGTTGAGGTATTTTGGGAGATTTACAGGTGGCAGGAATTGTGAGACGTGTGTGTGTGTGTGTGTGTGTGCATTCACAAAAGTTTTGAGATCACTGAAAGAATTAATATTGCTGAGGGGCACCTGGCTGGCTCAGTCAGTTGAGCGTCTGCCTTGGGCTCAGGTTGGGATCCCAGGGTCCTGGGATCGAGCCCTACATCGGGCTCCCTGCATTGGGCTCCCTGCTCAGCGGTCTGCTTCTCGCTCTCTCTCACCCTCCTCCCAGCTTGTTCCCACTCTCTCAAAAAAAGAAAAAAAAGAAAAAGAGTTAACATTGCTGAAATATGTATTCATCTCTTCTCTGCCAGCAGATTCACATTATAATCTGGAAAAAATAAACTTAAAATTAGAGGTTAAGTTACAAATAGAAATGAAACTGAGTTGTGATCTCCACTACTCTCACAGAATTGTCAAATCTTGTTGTTTGGTCTACTAGACACGGAAGAACATGGTGCACTTTTGTTGGTGTTACTGGGCTGGCTTTGTTCGAGAATTCTGAGAAACTGTCCAACATTCTTTGAAGTACTGAGTGGCATCAGTTCATCTCAAAGATCACTTGTGTCTAGTGGCAAAAGGTCTAGAAGTCAACGTCTGATATATGTAACTTTAAACTTGCAAAAGAAGTGAATTGTATTCATTCTGGGGCTCACCTTGGGGTATATAAATGCTCTCAGACCCTCTTGAATCAGTATGATCTTTATAATGTCTTTAGTGACTAGACTGAGAAAAACAGCAAAAATGCTACAGAAAACATTTAATACCCACCTTTTCCCTTTATTTAGTGTGCAATAGTATGTTCTCCAAAGTGCATTTAATATAATAGCAAAAGTTACCTGATACATTTAGAATCTTCAACCTCTTTTTAGAGCTTCCATGACAGGGGTTCTTCTCACCAGATTCTTCTGAGTCCCATCCCTTATTTCCACACATCCTACACTTAAAATTTTAAGTCATTACTTTCCACGAAATTCAAGATTTAAAATATCTCTTTTGTGTTCTTTAGTAAAAACATCACCATTAACAATGGTTTGGTCATTTACACACATTAAAGTCTCCTAAAAATCTGTATTTCCCCAAATGCGAGAAATTGAAAACCGTAATTTCTGAGATGGTGGCATTCCCTTCAGCTCTCATAGTTTTAAATTTGTTGCTCACTCTGCATTTTCAAAGCTTTTGGTTTAGTTGCCCAAAAAATGCATTGAAAAAATAAATCCTTTTTCTAAGTCCCCTTAGGCTCCATCATGAGTCACTTGAAACAGGATCAAATTGCCCTGAGTGTTTTTTCTCCATTGTTATTGGGAGAAATGGGTAAAATAAGAAATTGGAGGGGGAAATCAAAATAACTGAAATTAGTTTTACGAAACCATAATTTTTTTAGACTGCATTTCCAAAAATATTGGAAACATCAGTGCTTTACTTTACAACTGTACGAGAAATAGTAGAGCTAGTATATCCTTCACATGCCTTCATAATTTGAAGGTGTTATTAACAATATTGTTTTCTATGTCAGACTTTCTTCCACCCAAATTCTTTTTTTTTTTTTTAAAGATTTTATTTATTTATTTGACAGAGACAGAGATAGCGAGAGCAGGAACACAAGCAGCGGGAGTGGGAGAGGGAGAAACAGGCTTCCCCCCGAGGAGGGAGCCCGATGTGGGACTCGATCCCAGGACCCTGGGATCATGACCTGAGCCGAAGGCAGACGCTTAACGACTGAGCCACCCAGGCACCCCACCCAAATTCTTTATTTTGTGCTCATTGTGGGATAATGATGTATCCGGAATGCAGACAGAATCTGCAATTACCATGTATACTGAAAAATTAGGTCTACACCTGTGACATCTGACAAACAACTATACCAATAAACATCTCCTCAGGGCAGGAACTGTGAATTTGTATTTCTATCCCTAACTTTTAGCCCAGTACCAGACAGGTAGCAAGCCCTCAAGAGATATTTGTTGAATGAATCAGTCTTGTTTTTTTTATAACTGTATTAGATGTCTTAACCTAATTATTACAGCTAACCTCTTACTTGAGCTACATATATTTATGTTTTTCCTCCAAGATTTTACACAGATTTCACATTTTCTTGATTTGGGATTAAATTCAAAACTCTAAAAATCCTTGGAAAACATTATGATTTTATTTATTTATTTTTTTTAACATTATGATTTTAAAGGAAGACTTCTCCCCAGGCAATTTTCCCAAGTCTTTACAGTAAAAGTCCTCATCCACATCACCAGACCTTTTATAAACCCTGACATGGCACTCTTCGGTGTTAATTTTCATGCTTCATCATGAGAACAAGATGGGTGACGTTGTATTAAAAGACTTTCTGTTAATTCATAACTTTTGAAAGCTACTGGGTCCCAAATATAATGATATTATCACTAAAATGTTACTTTTTGATCTACATTACATTTTATAATTAATCTGCACAGTTGAAAGATAAGCATTAAGATCAAGTCATGTTGCATTAAAAAAAAAAAAAAAAAACTCAGTAAAAAGTTAAGATGAGCTCATCCAAACATTTTCCCCGCAGATCAACTATAGCCAAATGCAAAGTGTGGCAGTCACAAGGGTCAAATTGTCAAAGGACAAAATATATTAACACTAAGATCATGAGATAGAATTATGGAAAGCTCAAATAATTGTTTCAATAAGGAAAGGCATTTTGATATTAACAAACAAATAAAAATCCTATTGGGTAACAAAGGCTTTAAGGTGATTATTGTTTTTTTTTTTTTTTTTTTACTTTCATGTATTAGATTCCTTGAATAACAAAACTAATATCTTATTAATATGAAACCACTAATGCCATAATGAGTGTTATGAAGTATTAAAATCATTATCCGCTGAGATAATGCCAGATAATCACTAAGCTGAGTGAATGCTTCAGCCTGAATCAACAGTGTGCTCAGTATATCCATTTGGGAAGATTGGTCCCAAGTGGTCAGGGCTTATTTTTAGAGCATGTTTCCATGACAAAACCCCAAATAAGCAGAAATAACATCTTTATTTTATCTCTTAGGGAAATGGTATGCAAAAAGCACGATCCATTCAATAGTGCTTCATAGTACTAGAAGAAAACGAAAATTCATCTTTAGGTTGTTTGGTTCAAGACAACTGACAGATTATTTTTTTTTCCTTTTGTTTTAGGCTTGCAGCTATGTAGACAATTTTAGGCGCACCACAACCTTCATTCTGAAATTAGGTAACACAAATGCAAGCCCACAGAAATTCTGAGTACTCCATCCATGTAAAGCATAATTAATGCCTTTTATTATTACTAATATCATTGGTATTTTTCAGCAGACGTTGAAGTTCCCCTTCAAATCAGTAGAAGAGTCATGTGAAAGCCAGGTCAGCCCTGTCTTACTGGTGCTCCCATTTCTCCAAGCTCCACTTAGCCCTGAAATCCCAAACCCAGGAAATCAACAAGTAAGGGACAGCTATGACATTTGAAGTCAATAAGTTTTGCCTATATAGAAATTTCAGATGATATTAACTGCTCCCTGATACTGCCTTAAAAACAATATATATATGTATATAGGTATATATACGTATGCATACACACACAATGTTAAAAGTGGCTTCATAAAAAGTGACTTAATGTTCCTACTCTTCTTATACAGCAGAAGTAATTAATATCGTATTTTATATTTAAATATTTTTAAATACTAATACATTTAAACTTTTTAAAGAGTACCAATAAAAAATTAAAGATCAACTTCTATTTTGAGATCTCCTATGTGTGATGAAAATGTGCATGTTTCTCCCCATCTTTCATTCGAGAGCTCAAATTTAAAGCTGTGTGAGATCACAGCAAAAGAAGGACAGATTGAGTCAGTTCTCTGGAGAAATTCAGGCCAGAATTGCTTCTCTCTTACTTCTCACAACTCTTCCCCTTATTTATTTCATGTAGAAAAACCTGTTTTCATTACTATCATATATCATAGAGCCTCTCAAAAAGATGTATATAGATAAATGTATAAATTCATTGGGTATTTCCTGAATTCCTTTCAAAGAAACCTTAAGTCAGACACTGTGTATTAATTGGAAATTGGTGCTTCATTCTCACAATGGATGAACCATGTAAAACATTGTTGGCCATAAAACGAATTCCAGAATTGTAAACACTTGAGAGTTTTTTTGCAGTCAAATGTGTTCTTTGCTCAGAAATCAGAACTGAGGAGAAGGCTAAGCTCCTTGTTGAATACTTCCAAGTACTGGATTAGCAGGTAAAATGAGAATCACACTTTCAATAACTGTTGAGCGTGTGGGCACATGTGGATACATCCTCAAGGCTTTGAGTGATGTAGGTTTTACCACTTCCTTTTACAGTGTGATTTCTTATTTCTGACATGAGAAAAATAACCCCTAACAAAAACCATTTGCTTTTAAGCAAATCCAGTCTATTTTCAGAGATTTGTGCTGGTCTCTGACATCAGACTTATAAATGACAATAACAACTTTGGTTAATTTCCTTCTCCCCCCCAAGATTCTGCCATGAAGCTCACAAATTCTGAAGGCATTTGAGTGTATGGCCAATTCTACATCTTTAGCTGCCAACCTAGATTGAACCCAATGCATATTGTGTACAAGCTTGCTGCAAGTACATGGCTCACGCAGCACCATGGCCTTTTCTTCCTCCCTTCCTCTGTCCCTCCCCACCCCTTCCTTTCTTCCTTCCTTCCTCTCCTTTCTCTCCTTCCTTCTCCTCTCTTTTTCATTTACTTTTTTATTACCCTTAGTAAAAGGTTATTATCACTCTCTAGACATTTGTCCTAATAGTCCGCACTTTTCCAAAAAAATGTTCTGTTAAGATACTGGGCCCAATAGTATTCATTTTGGCCCCTGCTTTCTGTACCTTTTGCCACTGAGCCCTTAAGTGAAAGATTTTAAATAAACATGTGCTTTTTATACTTTTGGGAGGGGGACAGGGAGAATTTGTGTTCATTGGAACCTGTTGGATTTAAAATATTGTTGCTAGGAATATATGAATTTATTTTTCAGATGGAGTCTAGCTAACTAAATGGCAGACGTTTCATTCAGGGAGGACAGGAAAGGAGGAAAACTAGGCCTGGGGGGGGCGGGGGGGGCCTCAGTAATGATGTAGAGGGAGGGGTTTAACACAGGAGGCCGAGCACAGGCGCGTTCCAGTTGCTTCTGTGACTTTGTGGATTCGGCAGTTTCTCTGTTGGCATTTTCACATTGTCTAGTTTCACTCACACACTGTCATTAAAGTCAATCCCAGCACATATCAAGAAGCCAGGGGGACTTCTGACTCTGCCTAAAGGTCTTCTAGAGTAGATGGGCCTTCCTAAAGCTCAGGGTCACTTGTTCCCATCCTAGAATTTTAAGGGGCGCTTATCATATTAAAGAAAAGAGATTCATCTACTATTCAATGTGTCCTCAAACACCCATCCCATCTGGGCTGCTGTGGTCCCAGAACTGCAGCACCATACACTGTGCATTGTGTTCTATGTCTTAAAATTAGGGTGCCCAGGCATTCAGTATTGTCGGCTCGCTCCAATTCTGAGTCTCCATAAGCACCTCTATGATTAACATTTCAAAACACACAAAAACTAGACACACTTCAGCTCTTTAAATTGAATACTGCCATAACATGAAGGAAATCCTCTCCCTTGATAAACAACTGCTGGGGTCTTGCAGTTCACCATGGGACACGTAGGATCAGAAGGAATCAAGAGGATTACATCGTCATGAGGAGCATCATAAAAGCATCTTAGAACAGGAAGACCTGGGTTCAAATCTCTACTTTCCACTTACTATTGTGTGAACTTGACCTTGTTACTTACTCTCTGAGACTTTATTGATCTGTTAATTGGGAATACCTACCACTGCCTTAATAAGGGGTTATTACGGGCATTGAGTAAGAACATGGATAAAACAACAGTGTCTCTCACACAGTCAGTGCAAACCTATAGCTATAATTTATTTGCTGGAATGAAAGAATTTCAAATTTGTGAAGAACTTAAAAGGTCTATTCACCAAAGAATATGATAAGAGTTTTTCAGACAGCTTTCTGCAATTCCATTACAAAAATGGAGCCCCTTCCCAACTCCGTCTCCACCCACTATCACCTGATTCAGAGGAAATGAAATGTTTTAACCCCATTTAGTACTCTGCTCTTTCTATGTTAATGCTGACAAACATGTCCACTTTTTAAAAACATTTTTTAAATGTTCAGTAGTGGTTGGCGGTCTCCAATAGAAGTAATATTCTGCTTCTTTAGGGGGTTAAATCCTCAATATCCTATAATTCCCCCAACCCCACCACATAAAATCTTGTAACTAATCCCAACCCCCGGTAGTTACAGACATATTCTATCTAAAACTCTTTATGAATTCAGACCTAGGCAGCTAGAAGCACCCACATTGAAATCTGGTCCACGGATGCCTTCTGTGCTGAAGCAAAGCCTTTACAGAGTGTTTCAATAGCCAAAGGGCTACTGTCATGCTTGTTAGCGTCTTGCTCCAGTACACAGAAAAATTGATTCTTTTAGCAGGTCAAATTATTTTTGTATTTTTCTTTTTTCATGCCCAGTAACTCCATTCTTTTACCTGGTCAGTTCCTTTAAGAAAGATTCAGTTAGGGGAGCTGCATCTTATTATCTTCTGCCACTAATGCATGGTGCCAAGACAGTTTAATTCTTAAGGAGAGAATCATTTAAGTGTGACCTATTGTATTAGTCTGGATGCTTTTCATATTAAGCACTGGGAAGTTAAAGAGGTCTTTAATTTGTCTAAACCACATTGCTAATTTACATTGAACTTGAAGTGCCCACTGCCTTTCCAATCAGCTCAACTATTCCCAGACATTCTAAGGTGAATTTTAAATAATACAAAACCTTTAGCTAATGTCTCTTAAAAGGATGCCTATACTAATAAAATGGCTCATAGGAAGATTGTCACATGGCTGAAATGACCCCCAAATTGTACACTAGCGGCCTGAAAAACATTCCACTTGAATGGCATTCTTAGCACTTAACTCCAGCACTGGTCTATGTTCATGCATTAACAGTTTTATTGAGGTTGTCCAAATACACAATAGAGGTATAATCCCAGCACTAGGATCTATAGACTATGGGTTTGAGACAATAACTACTGTCTCCTGCTGGATAGATTTCTTATTATCAACTCTAAAGAGAAAACAATGAAACCCACAAGGAAAAGGAGTGTTAGAGATGCAAATGATAACAGATGTAGAATCCACCTGCCCAGAGGCCATAATTGGCCCCCTGAAATGTAGGATGGTGAACAGAAAGACATAATAAATATGTGATATTAACGATAATACATGATAAATATTACATAATAAATAATAAAAATAATTAATATTAATTCAGCACTTACTATGAAAGATGTTTTATCAACATTATTATCTTACTGAATATTCAACGTGCTTGGGCAGTATATATTTGTTCCCCTTGGAAAGTGAGTCTCAGAGACATTTCAGTTGCCCAAAATTCCAAAGATAGGAAGCAGCAAAGCTGAGATTCACGCCCATTTGACATCAATGTCCATGCCCAGAACCACAATGCCAGACCACCAGGCTTCTATGAGTGTGAGCTCTGGGATCTGTGTGGCAGTAACCCAGGCTTCTGTTTGCAAACAGTGACAGCAGTAGGCTAGACCAAAAGTGAAACCTGGCCCTAAGTTGTATGTCTAATAACCACAACGAGGCTTTCTCCAGCATGATCCTGAAACGATCTGTCCCGTAAGTTTCTTGGCCAAGCAACACCTTGTCACATTGTGCTTTACAGCAATTTTCTATAGTGTGTTCCTTTGCTGTGGATCATCTTTCATGACAGATTAATATGAAAAACATATTTAAAACAAAATTGTTCGGGGAAATTTGTGAGCTTTGGGTTTCTTCTTAAGGCCTCTGTGGGCCCAAAGCCTACCTTTTTACCTGCTACTCAGGTGTTGTATTATATTATCATTTAGATTGTTCTGATCCAGGTGGGGTGAATGGAATGGGACAAATACTCACAAGGGACCCCAAAAAGTCTTCTGCTTTTAGTGATCCGCTTGTGAAATCTTCTTATGCAAAGGACACTTCTGTGAGATTTCTGTCAGAACAATGCAGAGCCAAAACTTGATAGAAATACTTCATTTTATCTTTTATTCTCCCCCTAAACTAACGGGGGCCTATTTCTCTCTTCTCAGGTCTGTGCTTACCTGGTGAGTTTGAGAATTGGAAGAATTACTGCTATTGCTCTGATCCAAAAATAACAAAACAATTAAAGCAAGAGCATGGTTTTTAAAAATTAGCTAGAAAGTAAACCAGAAACCAACCTTGTTGTGTTTTACTGTGTTGTGATCTATTTTTTCACAAACTCGAAGGCTGGTAACATTGCAGTGGGGCAGGGATGAGGTGATGGGTCGTGCATCCTGATGCTCAGATGTTTCTTAAGCCATGTGAATACCATCTTTTAGGATGTTTCTTTTAGGTACCACCTCTCTAGTTGATAGGACAGGTCTCCCTGAATGGGAAGCACAATGAGCGCATTTTATAATCTTAGCGTTTGAGATGATGACTAACACCCTGCATTATGGGCAAGTCATGCTCCTTTGGACTTTTCCATAGTTTGGTGTTTTGTGGGATTCACCCTTGGAGCTCCACAAATCTGTTCAGCTAGCGAGTCCTATTCCAGGGACATCTGAGCTCTCACCGTTTGACTGTGTCCATCTTATCCCTCCAATCTCACCTGAAAAGTCAAATCCTGAGGGAGCATTCCATAGACCCCCACTAGCTTTGGTGCCCAATTCTTCTCCGTTGGGAGAATGCTGTTTCCTCTTCCATAGAAACAACACAATTTCATAATTGGCTGACTACCAGCAGCCTAGACCAATCTCAGATTGTAAGTGTAAGTGAATAATCTCAGATTCTCCAGCCCCAATCAAACTTTCAGATGACTACAGTCCTGGCCTCTTCTAGGCAAATCATTACCATTCACATCATCTTGAAGAGAAAAAAACTAAAGGAAGCTACTTAAGAAATTAGGTAGCTTAATGTCAAAGTCAGCTGTCTAAACTTTGTCAAGACCACAGCAGCCTCCTGGGCCAAGCCAAGATGTCCTGGGAATCCTCCAAAATGTTTCAAAATAAGATAGCTATAAGCTTATTTCAAGGCATTAATGGTAGGAGGGTGAGAGGTGTTGTGGTAGTTGGGGGTGTATAGTTTTAATTCGCACTCTGGGCTTTTAAGGGCAACTCATAATCTCATTGAGCTGATTCAAATATCATTTAAATATTTACATAATGGAAGTCTGAACAAAGTCATATTTATTAGTTAACATGTTTTACAACACTGAATCTAAATTTGCCTTAGACAAGATAATCTATCATTATGCATTTTTGAGCACATACTGCTGGTTAAATGACCCCACCACTTACTACCTCACCCTGCTCTCCAACACACAGAGAACAGCTCACGTAACAGTCCTTAAAAGCAAAGCCCCCTAACATCACTCGATCTTCCCCCTTTCCTTCTCTCCATGCCCCTCTCCCTGCATGAATTCCCTTATGACAGCCCCTCCCGTGGTTATCTGGATCCAGCTTGTACTCGCTCATCTGCCTGAAAGAGAAGGTGGTCAAATTGTGTGGGCTTATGAAGAATTGGTCCAGAGTGATTCCCCAATGGTGATGGCTAAGAGGCATGGGATTTTTTCTACCGTCTCTCCCTATCACAGCCATACTTGCCACTGATGAGAGGTGAATTGTATCAAAGATGTGAATTTATTCTTTACAAAGTCATTCTCACGCTGTCCTAGGAGCAGGGATTCCCCCAGGTGAGTGTGTGTGTATGTGTGTGTATATGTGTGTGTGTTGGTGTCTCTGTTGAGGGGCTGGTTGCCATGTCTAACTTCACTCACCCCCACTCCCATGAATTTCCAGATGCCTTTTGTCCACACTCCAGGGAGATACAGTGGCCAAGAGAAAAATCCCAACTCCATCCCTGATAGACCAGACACATTATTTAATTTCTCTGAACCTCAATTTCTCATCTATGGGCATTTTATCCTGCCTACCTCACAGGGTCTTGGGGAGATTAAATAAGATTATTTACATGAAAGAATTTTTTAAATGAGAAATAAATGTAAGAAATATTTTGCAGCATTTGAGCATCTCAAAGAAGTTCTTAGCAAGAAGTATTAGTGAATAAATGGCCAACTCTATTGCAATCATCATTGTTGTACTAACATACACCAAGTATGACTCTTTAGAACTACCCATCCATCTTTGAAAGAGACTTCAGGATAGATGATAGATCGATAGATAGATTCAGTATCCAGTATCCTCAAGAGATGGCTCGCTTTCATTCTAATAGGAGATACAGATAACAAACTAAATACATAACTATATAATACATCACATGGTGAGAAGCGCTACGAACTTGACACTAATCAAACAGTCACAAAAATGTTTCCCCGCACACTGTGGTAAGTGCCATGGAGGAAAAGTGAAGAGGCCCTGAGACCATGAAATGGTGGTAGGGAGACCGATGCCATCTGTTAGGAGGGGATAGCAACTCTGAGAAAGGCCGGTCTCTCCAAAGGTGTGTTGGAGCTTGAAGAAGGGAATGGAGAGCAGGGCAGAAAAGCACTCCACATAAACGGAGCAACAGGTGCAAAGTTTTCTTACCCTGAGCTATATTTAATGTCTCCAGCTGGCCTCGATGTCCTCCTTCTATTCCAGGGGTGAGGATCAAAGGACTTTCATGTCTGACAGGCCGGAGTTCGAGTCTCAGTTCCAATAGTTACTAGGTGTGCACACTTGGGAGCAAGTCACTGAAACTGTTTGCTCTGGCTTTCTAATATGCAAAATGGGGATAATAACTCCTATCTCACAGGCTGTTTCAAGAACTGAATGAGTAATGAACATAACAAGCCCAGCAGAATATCTGGCTTTATATTTATAGTAAGTACTCAAAAAATGATAGCTATTCATTATTATAATACTATTATTATCATAAATAGAGTGAGGGGCTGGATAAAATTATGCCTAATTTTCCTTCCAGCTATAGGATTTGATGGACCACTAGCTATAGGTATTTGCATAGGTTCTGTTGGGAAGGTGTTATTTATGGTGAAGGCAAAATGAAGTATAGAGTCTATAAGGAATATATAAGGTGCAGGTATAGGCATCTTCTCTCTCAAATTCTAAATTTGATGCAGAGAGAAAACCATTTGGAAAAAAAAGCATGAAAATACATTTGGGGGAAATTAAGAGTGCTAATATGATGTGAAAATCCAAACACTTAGTAAAACAAATATAATCAGGTCACTTTCAAGGGAAGAAAGTAGGTGGAAGATTTTTTGATTGTATACAATTCAAACTAAACCAGGTGCTTTTAAAATTTTCTCATTATTTAACAAAAATAAAGCAACCTCAATATATTATGGCTTTTCTGAATTCAGATGCTATAATTAATCAAGAATTTAGATGTGTTTCATGGATACAGTTGGAAAGAACTGCTTCTTGATGCCACACTTACACAAAATAGAAAAATGGAGGATTAGAGCTAGAAGGGTCTTCGGAGACCCTATGATGTCATTCCAGGTCTGGGATGAGGAAACTAAGATCCAAGGTGTAAAGCGACTTGCCAGAGACCAGACCAGAATGCAATTTTTAACTATTTTTGCTTCCCCAACCACATCATCCTTAAACCCAAAGCCCCCAAGTGCTTGAGCTCTTCAACTATGATGCATCATAAAATGAAGTCCTGTACGTCCATAAAGCTAATTAGAGAAAGAGCAAGCTAAAGGCCACAGTTAAGAAATATCTTTGGCAGACTGTAGTAGGAATGGTTAAAAACAATTTCAATCACAATTCTTCTAGTTTAATCTAAGCCGGCTATTGTGCCACTTCCTCGAAGAGATTGTCTGGGGGAGCAGTGAAAGGGTTAAGTCTGGGAAGCACTTCATTTTTTCAGCCACTAGCTGTGGTGTCCTGGGTAATTACTGGGGCTTACCTGAGACCACACCTTAGATAAACCTGTAATGCTGGAGTTTTCAGCAAACATTTTCTTCGCTGCAAGC
The DNA here is from genome assembly GCF_054177405.1 of Leptonychotes weddellii. Taxonomy (NCBI): domain Eukaryota; kingdom Metazoa; phylum Chordata; class Mammalia; order Carnivora; family Phocidae; genus Leptonychotes; species Leptonychotes weddellii. The sequence goes on along the minus strand of NC_138369.1, from coordinate 116,846,871 downwards.
TGTGGCTTGTCTCTTTCATACATTTGTCCTATGTTTTCAACTTGATTTTTCAGTGGCTAGTTTATACTCGGTTGAGCCACCAAACCAGGGTCTGTTGATTTACCTTCCTATCTTCTTGGTGCTTGCATGAGGCAACCGCACCAGCCATGTGGAGACAAATACAGCCAGGCCGGATGAATTATTTTCCTACTAGAGAAATAAAGTTTAAAAAAAAGGAGGAGAAGGAACTGGTTCGGGTAAGGGTTATGGTGTCATTTCCCTCATTTTATTCATCGCTTTTTAAAATAATACAGGCTTTGCTTGCAACTGCAATTTCGTTCTTAACTTCACTGACATGAGCATTTAATTTTTCTCACTTAAGAAATTCTCTTTTGTACACAGAGCCCAGTATAAGAACCCAGTCTAAGTGCAAGGTAGGTACTCGGTGTGGCAAAGGAAAGCATGTCCTTGAGGAGGCCAGTTCTCCATCATGGTGCCCTATGGAAAGTGCAATGACAGTACGGGAACCATTTTTAGGTCATATCAGCCTATAAAGAGTACAAAGCAAAGTGGTTTGTGTTTTAAGTTTTAGTGGTTCCTAACTACAAGGTACTTCTCGAACCTGCATATCCCTTTGAGAAAAAAAGACTCATGACATCTAGGTCAATGGGGGCATATCTTTTTTCCTTTGTAAAGAAAAATGGTATTTCCTTCTCTCCATCTCCACCACCACCATTGCCACGGACCCAGGAGACAGTGCAGTGAAAAATCACAGACTAAGCACAAAATGTCATTGCAAATTTTCAGAGTACTGTGGGGTTTTAGCAAGAGTGATAGTATTACTTTTTTTGTTTTGCATGTAAGGTAAAATATTAGGCCAAGGTTACAGGCATTTGAAGTGATGTGCTCAAAGTCCTGAATGAAGCTAGTGGTGGTGGTGGGATTACCACCCAGGCTGACCACTCTTCAGATGCCCTCCACCCACTTGTTGGGTAATCGTCAACATCAATGTCACCCAACAGCACCTCTTGCACACACACTAGTGGAATTACTTTAACCAAATAGTTTGATCCCTATCTAGCTGAAGACAGTATTAGGGATATAGAAATTTTTATTAAGCTGGGATGGAAGCAAGAATGACTTTTGAGCTAGAAGACTTGGGGGAGGGGAACAATAGAGGAAGGAAAATGTGCTTATCAACTTTTTTTTTTAATTTCAAAAATAATAAATGTTAAAGCAACAAGTACTATAATCCAAAAGTATATAGTTTTTCAAGTGAATATCATCCCCCTCACCTCCAAGATTAGTTAGTATTAACAGGCTGATACATACCTTTTTAGTGTTTTTATTTTTTTATTTTTCTTAAAGATTTTATTTATTTATTCATGAGAGACAGAGAGAGAGAGGCAGAGGGAGAAGCAGGCAGCCCGCCCGATGCGGGACTTGATCCCAGGACCCTGAGATCATGACCTGAGCCGAAGGCAGACTCTTAACCATCTGAGCCACCCAGGAGCCCTTTTTAGTGTTTTTAAAAGGCCAGAAAAAATATATATAAAGAGAATGGTGGAAGTGAAGGAAGTCAGGGAGGAGGAAAAGGATTTAGGTTCAGGGAAAGGGGTGGGAGAGCTACCCCTCCCAAATTGCCCTTGAGCTGGCCTCAGCCCTGACCAGGATGCTGAATTCTATGTTGGGAAGGCAACAATTTCAGTTCCTCTAGGTTAGCCCCATTGCCCCACCTGCCCTGGTATAGGCTCGTGAAATCCATACTCTCCATTTAAGCCCGTTTTCTCCCAATCTAATCTCTGCTTTCCCCCCTCTCTATTCCCACCCCATTCCACACATTCACCTACTACTGCCCTACACCAGCCATGAAGACAGAAAACCAGAAGGCACAAGTGATTAGAAATAGCTCTCTTGCTACTATTCTCTGAAGAAAAAAAAAAAAAAACTATTAGAAGCATCTGGCTTCCTAAGACCTTGGCACACAAGTCCTGGGATTTCAGGGTTTTCTGCTTCCTGAAATCAAAATAGCTCCCAAAGTGGAATGGATGGCTGCTCACTAAGTTTGCAGGTCAAATGCTTCTGGAGATGTTTCAGGTCCTGGTGGGACCTAGGGCTTTGACATTGCTGTCGTGTCCTAAACGTCAGTTTGAGGTTGTTGGTCATTGAATTGGAGTCCACTTTTGGAATACTTAACGGCACTCTGGGTTATGGGCTAGTTTCAGGCTGGGCAGCCCTAATTCCTGCCTCCACTCCTCTACACATACACATATACACACACACGTTTGAACAATTTGCCTCCCCAGTGAATCTTCTGCATACAAATCTAGCCAGAAAGAGCTGCCCTCTTGTAAAACACCATTTCAGAGTTCAGCCCATCTGCCAAGTCTTGGGCAGCTACTGGAAGCCATAGTTCCTACATAGCAGGTTGGTCAAGGACAGTGTCAGGGCAATGAAGTAAGTTGTGAACTGATGACAAAATCCTGGAAAACCCAGAGTGTATCCTTAAGCTTGGAGGGAAGCTGCCAACTGAAACTGATGTTGACTTTTTAACGACCCAAATGATGACATGTCCCCAGAACTTTACCCTTCTGTGAGTTAAACTTCCACTATTCTTACTGACAAATAGTTGGTGCCAGAACAGAGCAAGTCAATGCCCTTTGAGAAGTACTGTGCTGGAATTGTCTCTCCAGAGTAAATCTGAGTAGAAAGAAGGGAATCAACAGTCCTACACAATTCACAGCACTCACCATAGCCCACACCCTCCCCAATGTCCATCACCCAGCCACCCCATCCCTCCCACCCCCCCACTACTCCAGTAACCCTCAGTTTGCTTCCTGAGATTAAGAATTCCTCATATCAGTGAGATCATGTGATACATGTCTTTCTCTGATTGACTTATTTCGCTTAGCATAATATCCTCTAGTTCCATCCATGTCATTGCAAATGGCAAAATTTCGGTTTTTTTGATGGCTGCATAATACATTATATGTTAAAAAAAAAAAAAAAAGAAGATAGTAGGAAGGGAAAAATGAAGGCGGGCCGGGGGGGGGACTCGGAGGGGGAAACAAACCATGAGAGACTATGGACTCTGAGAAACAAACTGAGGATTCTAGAGGGGAGGGGGGTGGAGGGATGGGTTAGCCTGGTGATGGGTATTAAAGAGGGCACGTACTGCATGGAGCACTGGGTGTTATAAGCAATGAATCATGGAACACTACAGCAAAAACTAGTGATGTAATGTATGGTGATTAACATAACATAATAAAATAAAATTTAAAAAAAAAAAGAAGGGAAATCTTTTCCTAGTGACCCAAGAAGTTCCAGAGTGCATTATGTATCACACACACACTGCAGCACAACAGAGAGCTATGTCAGCAATGGTTGACATGGTCTTCTACTTCTCTCTCTGATTTGAATGAAATCTGGAGGTTTTTCTTAACAGTGTTATAACTGCTTTTATTTATTTACTGCTTCATATGTGCCAGACTCTGTACCAAACACTTTATTGACTTTAATCTCACTTATTTCTAACAACCTGGTTGAAAAATACTTCCCAATTTGTCCATGAAGTCAAGGAAAGGTTCATTAGACCCTAGCTTTGCAAATCTGGGTGAATACTTTGCAAGAATTAAACCACTTTTCTTTTTCTTTTTTAATTTTTTATTTTTATTGAAGCATAATTAACACACAGTGTTATATTAGTTTCAGGTGTACAACCTACTGATTCAACAATTCCATGCATTACTCAGTGCTCATCACAATAAATGTAGTCACCGTCTGTCACCAAACAATGTTATTACAAGATTATTGACTATATTCCCTGTGCTGTACATTTCATCCCTGTGACTTATTTATTTTATAACTAGAATTTTGTGCCTCTTAATGCCCTTTATCTATTTCATCCATCTCCCCAACTACCTCCCCTCTGGCAACCATCAGTTTTGTTTGCTGTATTGAAGAATCTTTCTTTAAACTACTCTTCTTATTTTGAAGTCAGTTACTTATTCCAGCCTCTACTCTGAGTAATAAACTAGGTACTGGTGTGAACATCATATTCACTTTCTTGACAATCATTTGACTGTTGAAAACCTAGGCCTTGCCAACTCTCCTAAAGTCAGCATGGAAGAACGAAGTATATGGCGAGTAAAGACATTCAGCTCAAGAAGGCAAACAGATCAAAGTACTAATGATATACAATGACTTGTTACATCATTTTAAAATAGTAATCATAATCATCGGAATTATTAATCTCTAAAAATGAATGGCTGAGTTGAGCTAAGAACATATGACATAGCCATTTCATCATGGAATGACTTTTGAAAAGCAAACAATTTATTTTTGAAAACATTGCAAATACCTAAAAATACTTATAAACAATAGATGATTTTCATTTGGACAGTACTTTATTTCTGGCATTTTTATTTCAGTAACATTTTTCAAACTAACTTTTGGACGTTTGTCACATCAGGTCATAGGACTGGGACCACTCAGGGTGGGCATCTCAATACTGTGTGCCAAGCAGAGTCCTCTACCCTCAGAAATAATCTCTTGAACCCACCTCCTTCTTAAACGCCAACTAATAAGGAGAACAACCTGGGCAGTGACCACACTTGTTACTGTTAAGTTACCTCCGAAATGGCATTTGAACCTGCCCACTGCATTACGTAAACAAACAGAACTTGTCAAAGATCCTTACTTACCAGGCTGCTATGGCCTCTGCTTCTTTCTAGTACAGTCTGCCATCCAAACTTTCAAAAATTTTAACTGCCTCTTGCCTTTCCTTTCAATCCAAATGTGTGGAGTTTTACCATAAAACTGAAATGAGAGAAGGAGAACGCAACCTGGGATGGAAATACTGTCACTTCTACCTGTTGTGCGGAGAGTTCTGACTTCCGGGGATTGAAGTAGACCTAACTAAAATGGCATTCCTTAGAGAGGGATTCTAAACTGCTCGCGGAGTCGAGGGCGGGATAAAGAAAGTTGCCGGGGCACTGGAGGGTTGGACCAGGAGCAGTTCCTGGGAGTGCCTCGCAGGCCTGAGCCTGCGGCCTCAGGCCCTGGGGCAGGGGTGTGCGCATGCTCGGATGACGCCTGCGGGAAGGCGTCTGAAAGCCCAGTGATCCCGAGGTGATAAAGTCAACATGCCAGCCTGCCAAACTCCGCAGCCTGAAACGGACTATTTTTCACCACACACATGAAGATACCATTCCTGTTCAAATATTTATTTGGGCTTGTATTCCGAAAAGGCTTCTTCCTCTGTTAGGTTTAAACACTTCCCCATTCCCTTCTACTTCTGTTTAAGGTTATATGAGGATTTCCTTGTCATTTGTCCTAAGGGACCGGGTTTTATTTATTGAAATAGGAGCTGGAGCCTGAAAATGGTGAATTCAGGGACACATAAAGTTGTAAAAATTTAAATTGTTAGACAAACCCAAGTCGTGTAGTCAAATCTTTAACTGACCATTCTGAAAACAACTTTTTTCTTTTAATAATAACAACAAAATGCCCTATGAGATTTTACATCCTTGGTTTCTCCCTTGAAGAATCATTTGGGATACATCTGTTTTGTTTTTGCCTTACGAGTAAATTCTTTAAAAGCAAATTAGCTTTTAATATGAATATTATGACTCAGCAAAAGAAAGCTCTAGCCACATTATAGTTGTGGAAATTTTTCAAGAATAAACTATTCTCAGAAACAGAAATGATGCAAACATGAGCTTTTAGATAAAAATCTATAATGGCTCTTTGGCAGGGCTCTCTACTGAATTCTACTGGCCAAAAAGGATAAATAAAATGTTATAAAGTCCCTACCAGATACCAGATACTCTCTCATAAACATTGGTCATTCCATCCATAGGGTAAATCTATGATGAAGGTACTGTTATTTTCAGTTTATGGTTAGGAATACTGAGGGCAGATGATTTGTCAAAATTTTGCACTGCTCAGAAAGTGCTGGGGTGAGGATGTAAAATTCAGTTTTCTGACTCAAAATTTGGTATTCTTTTCACTCCACTGTGACACCCCTAGGACATAAATATTAAGTATTCCAATGGTTACTTTTAAAATGAGAATAAATTTGAATTTGCACTTTCTCAGATCCTACTCCAGATATAAGCTTTAAGGATTAAATGACAATATAGAAAATGTGTTTTCCCTAATAAAGGACACTTCTTAAAATCCCCTTTTCAAATAAAGTGGCATATGCATAAATAAGCAAAGAAATACATTTTTAATCAATTAAAATTTATAAATTATCTTAAAAGAAAATGGGATTACATATCATCTGTGAATCATTAGAATGCTAGAGGAGGTTCGCAAAATGATACCCTAAATGAAATATCATTTTAAAGTATTACCAAGAATCCTAATCCAAAAAACTTTGGAGAGACACTGTCTCTTTAGTTTTCTCTAATATATGCCTTTGAGATAAATATGCCAAAGCAATAAACATTGACCGAAACATCCTGGCTTTGCATTATGGATTGCCATGAAATCAAAGAAAAATTCTAATGAACTGTGCAAAGGTATGACCTCATAAATAGGTAGGTAATGATACGGTCAACGGCAAAACACACAGTCCTCAGTGAGAGCTCAAGCTTAAAGTGACATTCTATTCCTTTGTTTCATATGTTTATTTTTTAAATTTCTTAAAGACTATTAAAGGAAGTAAATTAATATCCTTAAATATTCATTGGCTCAAAGCAATGGCAGTTTATGTTCCACTAACATGTTTTGTTTGGTTTGAATAAGACAAATAAAAAGCAGAATGTTCTACCCTGTCAACCACAGAATTCGCATGTTGTCTGTGGGTGTACATGAGTGCAGAAGTAAAGAGTATTTGAAACCAATTGATACTTTTTAGAATATAAGTCAGGGTAGATTTAGTTGGGTTTGTGGAGAAAATATATCCAGGAAAGAAATGTCATTAACAGGCACTCAGAAAGCAAAATGTGGTACCAGGGTTATGACGTTTTAAACATATGTTTCAGAAGTGGGTTTAAACTGTTTAAACCAAGGCTCAAGTGTAACTAATATATTCCCTGATGAGATTGGTTCCTCAGCTGTTTTGTTGCCCAGGGTCTTAACTCCTCCCACAGATTTCACAGTTTGTGTGTATCAGGTTTAGTCATTTATCTAGTGAAGCAGTTATCACATTCCACTATTCCATAGCTAATCATAGCATAAGCAGTTAGCACTTTTCATCTTCAAAGCTCTTAACAGCAGTTAATTAATATAAACAACCCCCTTAGGAGATAAATTAATCACACTATAACAGTTCCCATTTTACCAATTGAGAAGCTGAGGTAAAGAGGCTAAGTAATTGGCCCAAAGCCATTAAGAAAACAATATCTGAAGATGGTGGTGGCCTGAGGAGCCCTGAGATCTCAAACTTTAATAAAATGTTTGCTTTCTCATTAGTCTTCTTGTACATCATATAAAATGCCATTCAAGTTCTCTCCAGTGAAAAATGGGATGTTTCACTACCTACATTAAGAGCATCAGCTTGATTTTCCATGGTATCAACTAACTGGTCATAAAGAAGTTAAAAATATTATCATCACCAAATCCCAGTCTTCAGACTGAATTTTACCTTCTGTTTACCTGATCCTATCAAATCAGTCCCCAGATCTCTGGCCAAATATATATGGTGATAAACACCTGGTCTCAGAAATCAAATGAAAATGAACATGAAACCAATGGCTTGATTTCCCATACCACCAAAGGACTGACATTGAATAAAATTTAGACAGACTTAACTAAACTCCCTAGATGTACTGACACTGTTTAAAGTTTAGATCAAATCACACTGGATAATTTCCAATTAACAATGTATGCTTAATTCAATATGTTCAATGTATAATTCACTGTATAATTTAATTTACTAGCCTTGGACTAGTAAATGGGACACCTAAGATGTACTTTTTTCTCAGTGTACACTCACAAAATGAACTTCTTTTTAATTTCCTCTTGTAATAAAAAAAAATCTTGAAATATCCCAAGCTGTTCTTGAGTATATACATGAACCAGAATATATATGAAAATTTATTAACAAGGTAAAAAATAAATTTGGGGCATACCATGTTAAAATTAGTAGAAGTTTCACCCATATTTGACAATCATGACTCTTTCCAATTATTACTTCAACTGGAACTGTGTGAACCCATGCTTGTATTTTTTTTTTTTAAGATTTATTTATTTATGGGGCGCCTGGGTGGCTCAGTTGGTTAAGTGACTGCCTTCGGCTCAGGTCATGATCCTGGAGTCCCGGAATCGAGTCCCGCATCGGGCTCCCTGCTCAGCAGGGAGTCTGCTTCTCCCTCTGACCCTCCCCCCTCTTGTGCTTTCTCTCTCTCACTCTCTCTCTCAAATAAATAAATAAAATCTTTAAAAAAAAAAGATTTATTTATTTATTTATTTGAGAAAGAGAGAGAGAGCATGAGGGGAGGGGCAGAGGGAGAGGGAGAGAATCTTAAGCAAACCCTGTGCTGAGCATGGAGCCCAACACGGGATTCAATCTCATGACCCTGAGATCATGACCTGAGCCAAAACCAAGAGTGGGATGCTCAACTGACCAAATCACCTGGGTGCCCCAATCTATGCTCGTATTAATCAGTTCATTTGTTAGCCAGAATCATGGTCTTCTTCTCCCTCCTTTGGAAAAGTAGGATATGGATAATGGGGACCTCATTTTAAACGAGAACAGTACCACATAGGCTTTATTCAACACATGTTATTCTAAAAACAAACACCATACCTAGTCTTATGAGCACCCAAAATACAAAAAGCAAAATTTTTAAGAAAGAAAACATTCAAAAAACCATCCTAGGAAAGCTGGAGTAAAGATATATGGGGACATTCTATACTATGTTTTCAACATTTCTCTAAATCTAAAATTATTCTAAAATAAAAAAAACTTATTTTAAAAGAAGACAATATAAAAACGAGTGTGGTAGACTGAAAAATAACTCCCTAAGGATATTCATGGCCTAATCTCTAGGGGGAAGTGGGAGGAGCTCTCAGAAAGTATGATTAAGTTAAGGATCTTGAAATAAGATTATTCTGGGTTATCTGTGTAAACTCTAAATTTGATCAAATGTATCCTTATAAGAAGGAGGTGGAGGAATTTTATAGACACAGAGGAGAATATCACGTGAAGACAGAGCAGAGAGAAATTTGAAGATGCTGGCCCTGAAGACTGAAATGATACAGCCACAAGTGAAGGAATACTGGCAGCCATCAGAAGCTGGAAGAGGTGAGGACCGCATTTGCCCTGAGAGTCTCCAGAAGGAGTGCAGCCCCACTGACACCTTGATTTCTGTCCGGTGATACTGATTTTAACTTCAGAACTGTGAGAAAATAAATTTCTGTTGTTTTAAGTCCCCGGATTTGTGGTCATTTGTTAGAGCAGCTACAGGAAACTAACATGATTGGCAAAGAATATAAAAGAGCCAACTACAGAAGTGACAAATAGCCAACAGGCATAAGAGAGATGTTCAATGTCACTAATAATTAAATGATTAAAACAATTAATTAACTTATCTGTTGCCTATGAGATCACCAAATTAAAGGGATTGAGAGTTTTTTAAGTCCCCTGGTACAATTTTTACCAAAGATATCAAAACACCCAATTAAATATCTTTATAGACTAGCCAAGATCTTACAAGCTAACACACTTTACTTTCTTCAGGAAAATATGGGTATCTTAAAAATAAAACTCAAGGAGTGAGTGAATAATGGACTTTTGACTTTTGCAACGCTTTAGTGCTTTATAAAAAATGTTTTATTACCTAAAGTGTCAAATATATACAAACATGGAGAGTTCTCATAGTCAATCTTATTTTGTCTATGCCTCTTCTGATCTCTCCCAATCTAGATTATTTTAAACAAAATACCGACATATCATATTTCAGTATCTGTCTGTAGATATTCAGGTTAATAGATGTATATTTTATGTATAATATAAATGTCTATGTAATTCACACATATATAATTTATATATATTACATATTCATATATAATTAATATAGGTTATATAGGTACATCTACCTATTTATTTATTTTGTTTGGTGCTTTTGGTGGAATTCTCTTTTCCATTACTTTCATTTTTCCAGAATTAGGAATTTTACACCAGGAAGTTTTGAGACATAAAAGCAAGAGAAAAGACTTTCCTATGACAGTCAAAAGATTCCAAAGTCTGATGCTCTTACACTCTATGGGAAAGAGACTCATTTTTTAAGGTGTGTGGAAAAGTGTGTGTGAGCATGTCCTACATTGTTCCTCCTGGATCTTAATCTGTCAGTATTCCCTCCTTATCTTCAGCCTCTCTTCCACTTCTGTGCTACTCTTACAAACATGTTGAGGATGCTTCCAAGCCCCCACACCACCAAAAAATACATCATCTGATTCCACAGCTTCTCTAGCCACCATCTGATCCCTACTCAACCAAACTTCATGAAAGAATAGATCATGATCATCCTCATTTTCATTTCCCATTGACTTTGCAATACAAAGCAATGCAGCAAAAATGTTGACCTGAAACCACTCTCATTGGTAAATGTTCATCAAGTGAAAGGATGTGACAGTAAACAAAATAGACCTGGCCCCTATCTTTGCAGCTCTGTGGCCTAGCTGCCCTTAAGTCTGGATCCCCTGGATAGATTTTTTGGGAAATGGAATGAATGTCTAAGCACTCCCTTCCCACTGTTCTTCACTGACTCCTTCCATCCCCTAAACTCTACTCCTGAAAGATTTCAGGTGAGCCAGCGCTTGAATGAGATTGAAAAATAATGGCTCATGCTCACTCCCACCAGAAATCAAATCTCTGTGTGTCAAGTCAGTGAGACAATAACTGAAGAGGGCTATTTCTTTCTAGATATCTTTATGACTGATGTGGAAGGATCTGGTAGGGCTCTGGTGGTTCCTAAGATAACCAGAACTGTTCATGTCATATTAATTCATCTGCCAGACACAGACAGAGACAGATTCCCTAAGAAGCCATTTATACCTTCAGAAAGGGCTAATTTCTTGGCATATCTGAATCTTCAAGCTCTAAAAAGAGTGAGCAAAAACATAAATGCAATAAAACAATAACAAAATATTGGGTCACTCCAAAGAAAATATTTGTATTTTGGACTTAAACTAAAATAAACTGGAAATGTCTAGTCGTTGCCAAAGAGAAAGTTTAAAATAACAAAAGGAATGGATTAGTTAACAGAAAAGGATTGCTGAGGAATTAGATGATAATGCAATGTATTAAAAATCTATGTTTTTCCCAGTCAGCAACAGATTACCTATTGCAAGTGGGGGAAAGTGAATGGAAAGGTGAATCCCTGAATATTGATTTTTTTAAAAATACGCCCTTGAGTGTTTGAGAGTAGTTAATAACAGCAAAGTAAGAAAATGTCTTCGTAGATAAATATCAGATAGAGAAAGATCCCATGAAATATTACATGTAAACTCTGACCATGAACACGTGTGTGCACATACACACATACACACTCACCAATCTTGGAGGCCAAAAAATACTGCTGGAGAATATGACTTGTGCTTTGATACTTAACTAGGCTACTATTTTAGCTGTTATATTTCAGAAGTTAATAAATATAAAAATTATTGACCTATGGTCTTTATAGTGAAATGAAATTTTCTTTTTGAGTGAGAGGATTATATGCACATACTTGAGGCAGAGAGACAGAGAAAATCAAAGGAAGTGAGAAGGAAATTTAATCACTCAGCTCAGAGAGGACAGACCCAAGATAATTATAAGCTCAGTGAAGACATGAACCATATTTGTCTTGCTAACTGTAATGGTCTCAGCAGTTGATGAATGGGTGAATGAATAAACTCCCATTTCCTGTCTTACCCAATTCCCACTTGATCAGAAGAGAGAGGATAAGAGCCAGAAACTGAGCAATTAAGATAGAAATGGAGAAGAAAGATTGGAATTAAGAAATACTGTCACCAGCTAGCTCAACTGAGTAGTGGTATGTGGTTGAGTGAGTGTGAGAACACGGAGTCAACGAGAGTAGCTGATCCTTTTAAAAAGTATAGATGTGGAGGAAAAGAAAGGAAAGGAAAGGAAAGAAAAGGGAAGGGCTGACGTGGTGGCTGGAGGAGGTGCTGGGTCAAGGAAGAGTTTGATTTGTTTCTGTAGAAAGAGTAGACATAAGGGCAAAGATAAAAGGGGATAATTTCTGGGGAGCCAGGGGTACGTCCTACCCACACACATTTATACTGGCTTAGAAACCACACAATTTGATTGAAAGACCAGTGGAAGGAGAATCTAAAGGCCCCTGTGCTGGCCCTGCCTTTGGTATTCATTCCCAAATGAGTGAGCTTGGCCAGGCCACTTGAGCTCTCAGACCCTCACTCTTGTATCTATGCAATAAGAAGATGAGAAAATATATAATTGGTTTCTCAGAAATTGACCAAGAGGAAAGGGATTTAAGGAAACACAGCATAGGAAGACACACAAAGCACTGCTACAACACACTTGAGAGGAACTCCTTGGGAGCTCTCACCAGTAACTATGTCCCTTGGGTAAGATAGTAATTTCCAACATAGGGACAGAACTGCAGACCCAAGCTGTCGTAGTAGGCCCATTATCCACTGTATCATTGGCCTTTTCGGCACTGACTTGGCTGAGCAGGCCTCCGTGGGAATTCTGTTGTCTAAGCCAGAAAGAACAAGCTGAATCCTGCTCTTGGTCCTTTTGTATCAAGATTTAGCAATCAGCAAGTTAATAAAGTCTCAAAGATTAGTATCAGTTTGAAAGGCAAAATTCACACAAAACAATTAATTAAGAGCATTAAAACAAATGCATTTCTGAGGATGGAATTGGATCCAGGAGACAAAATGGGTTAAAAAAAATTTTTTTAAAGGAATGCTCTAATTGAAAACTGGCAGCGGCAGAAGACACAGTATAGTTAAAATAGTATCTTATCAGAAAATTAGCAAAATGTAATTTTTATTGGGTTTTACAGATGTTATTTTTAACCACATCAAAAATCCCACCTCATGGCTATTGGCACAAATTGTCATAATTACTATAATTTGAAGTCTGAGCAATGGAATGGCTGTTGAGATAGTTATCTCATCCCCAGACTAAGTCTGCATTAGTTGAGCAGCCAGAAGAAGGAGCTCATGTTTTTGTACTTGGTCTGGACTTCATTTGTGTCCTTTATCCAATCTTATTCTTAGGAATATTGAAGAATAATTTTTTTTTCTACCTGAAACACTGGAGAAAATCAGGAGGTTAATATTAAGAGTGCTGAGGTCACCTTTAATTAACATACCAATCACCTCACCTCCAATCTGCAATTAAGTGTTGTATTTTATTCTATTTTTACATTTCCTGGTGAACTCTATCATATTTAATGCATATACTAAATTCTGGGCATAATTATTCAACTACCTACATAAGCATGGCTAATAATGCCAAACTAAGAAAAAAGAGCTTTTAATATCCCTAATCCAATTTAATATATTTCCTTGCAATTTGGGGAGTAAAAATATGACTATGCATGTCCAAAATACATGTCACCTATAAAATTAGAAAACAAGATCAAGAAATGTGTTAGAGGGAATTCTGTGGGTAACCTATATCCACAGATTGACAGTGAGATCAAATAATAAAAACAATTATGACTGTGCTATAATTTAGATTTGGAGCTAGATTGGCAGAAGGCCTAGCTAAGAGACTCAGCTGATGTAAAGAGAGGAGTCTCAATAAGAGAACAAAGCTGATCAGACTTAAGGAAATACTTTCAAACAAGAAAGGAAATGTTAACATTCTATTTTAAATGATCGTCCAAAGCTAAGTCATCTCATTGTCATTTTAGATCATGGAACGTTTTCAAAATGGTTTCTTTCAAACTCTCAGCCATAGTTTAACTAAAGTACTGTATAAAGAAGGGACCTGGATTAAATTCATACATTCAACAGATATGTGCTTTTCCTTCTCTAGGCCCTGGACAGTAGTGAACAAGAAGTGGTGCTTCCAGTAGAGTAACACAGGCAGGAATAATACAGACAACAGACATATAAAAAAATAAGTCTGTACTATAATGACACTTAGTATATATGTCTTGAAGAAAAGTCAAGCAAGGCAAGGAAATAAAGGGTGATGGAAGGATGGCACTTTAGATAGGAGTGCCCCCTCAAATAAGGTGATATGTGGGCAGAGACTTGAAAGAAGTGGTGGAGGAAGTCAGGTGCATATGTGGGCAAGGGCATTCCAGACAGAAGAAATAGTAAGTGCAACAACCCAGACATAGAAACGTGTTAGGATAGAGTAGCAGGAGATAAAGTGGGGGAGGTAGACGGGGTGCACCACATAGGCCTTGTGGGCCATGGTAGGGACTTTAGGTTTTGTTCTAAGTATGGCTGGAAGCCCATGGAGGGTTTTGAGCAGTGGAATAATGCAATTTAACTAAAGCTACAAAAAGGTGATTCTGCGACTGGGTAGAGTGAGAGTGAAAGCCAGGAGAACAGTGAGGAGGCTATCGTAGAACTCGCCAAGGGATAATGGCGGCATACACCAGCATGTAGTAGCAAAGGGGGAGAGAAGTGGTCAGTTTCAGAATATATGTTGGATATTGTACCAACAGGGCTTTCTAAAAGTAGATGTAAGGGATGAGATAAAGAGAATAATCTGTAAGGATTCCTAGGTTTCCGGCTGAGAAAATGAATAAATGCAATGCCATTCACTGGAATGGGGAAGACTTGAAAAAGTATGCGTTCTGGATATTGAGATGAGGATCAAAAATTAAACTTCAGTTATGCTAAAAGTGAGATGCCCATTAGGTGTCCAAATGGAGATGACAAAAAGATAATTGAATATGTGGTCCTGAATTCAGGGGAAAGGTTGGGCCAGAGTTATAAATTTGGAAGCCATCAGCTTATAGATACTATTAAAAGCCATGAGACTAGATGCACCTAAACAGAGAGAGTATGGCTAGAAAAGAGAATCAAAACTGAGATTAAAAAAGCAGGAGAATTCCTCAAAAGTAACTGACAAGGATTACTTGACCTCTATGGGATCTTTTCAACATAAGTCATAATGAAACAGGCTGGCTTTGAACAGGTAAGGGGGAAAAATCAGGGGTTCAGAGTAGACCACAATCTAAATGTAGTTATTAATAGAATACTCACCTTGCTGTTACTTTTACTTTTATACAAAGTGAGATACTGGGTAAATGAGTATGGGGAGAGCAATTTTGGGGTACTTTTCTTTTACAGTAAATACTATTGAATAAGTCTGATTCTGATGCAAGTGGTCCAAGGGTCTTATTTGAAGAAATGCTACTCTAACATGCATCTTGGAAAGGAGTGGCAATTAAGAGGAAAAATTAGCAGGTTTGTATATAAGTCCTAAAAGCCCTAAAAGTAAATGCTAAAAAACTACTGAGTTTTTTGGCTCAAACAATTATAGACTAGAGGAGTCATTAAGTTTTTGAAGGGATGCACTAGATTTGTATTAACGAAAAATCTGTGTTTTCACTGAGAATCATGCAGTAAAGAAAAGGCAAAATCACTTAAGAAATATTTGGGTTAACTATCCAAAACATGTTCTAGTGTAAAAGTTATGAGATACTAAAATAGAGACAATTGAGAGTCTTAAAAGAATTTAAAGGAAATGGACAAAGTTGTCATCCAAGTGAAAAGTTTATAGAATTACTTGAAATGAATATGGTACCTTTACAATATTCTATTTTTCATTTGCCAAGTTGATTGCATTTATTTTTCTGTTCGATACGAAATTAAATTTTAAGGAATCATTTGCAATGGGAATCAATTATAGTCACACCTCTCATCTAGAAAGCAGTTTTCTATAAACATTAAACATTCAGCTGAAGCATTCAGAATGAAATTGTGTCTGGAGTTTTTGGTTGTTTCTTTGGTTTTCTTATTTGTTTGCTTTTTAATTAGGGTTTTTCTGTCAGGAGAGAAGAAAAGGAAACAGGTAATTGAAAATTTGAAAAACAAATAGCAACGAACTAGCTAAAAAGATGCCATAAGATGGAACCGGAGCCTTGGCTTACACATTGTGAGAAAAGGATGGTGATTTCTCTGAAAACCAGGACAGTTGGCTCAAGAGCCAACAATTGCTTAAACTAAAAAGAAGAGAGAGACAAAGGGACCATTAGAAGTGGGGAATGTAGTGTAAGTACCTGACATTAAGCTTTTGATTGTTGAGGCATCCAATTCAAATAACCTCCATGTTGAATAAACATATTGCTAGCTGTTTGACAAAGCTACTAGCAAAACAACCAGATAAGGAATGAGCCTGCCCCCACCTGTGAAGTTCCTTCCTTCAGAAAGCCCTGGGTAACCTAGATAACTGACCACTTGAGTGACCCTGCTTCTCCCTTCCAGTGCCCTAGTTCCCACTCTTACGCTTTGAACTAGCCAATAGTTTGTACCTGTGAAACCCTAGACTGCTACCCTGGGGCCCTGATAAAGGTAGAGCCCCGGGGCCAAGCTTCCTCTCTTTCTCTACCCCAGACTTTACTTGTGGCCTTTGCGTGTGCTTAAACCTTCCAGGACCTGTGAATAGTAAATCTTATTCCTCAAAGTTCCCTGCTGTTTTTTGCTGAAATGCATCCTGCAACCACAAGGACCTGTGAGAAACACGTCTGTGGGGGCTCACTGCCAGTAACACAGGCCTGGCAAGTGCCTCTGGCATTTCTAGCCATAGCATCACCATCAAACGGCTGAGACCAACACAACACAGAGATGAAGGTCAATTAAAGCATTGAGGAGCAGACACCCTGCTGTTAGGAGTCAGCTCAGAGAGGACCCCAAAGGATTCTGCAATAATTCTAGAGATCTGGCACCGAGAGCCCACCTCATCCCAGGAGCTTGTAGAAGGCACACAAGCCCTAGGCAGCTTGGCCGTGTACAGACTGACAGACATATATTTAGAGGGTTTACAGACATTTTTGGCCTGCAGTGATAAGTCTAAGTGACCGCAAATTTTATTTTATTTTATTTTTTAATAAATTTTATTTAAGAAGGTAGGGAAATGTATGGTCTATTCTCAAATGGCTCCCATTGCATGGTAAGAATCTACCTGCTCCTACGTATGAGACATGGCATAAGGCGCTGGAAGTACAAAGATGAGCAGGACTGAGTCCCAACTCACCGTGAATTTACAGTCAACGGAGGGGGAAGAAAAAGGAGGCTGATAAGGACAGATGAGTAAAACAGATGCTTACAATACCAAATGGAGTGTCTCCAATACAAAAAAAAAGGAGCATAAACTCTGACTGTGGCTGGCAGAGAGATTAGGGAAAGCTTTCCAGAAAAGGCAATGTTGAGTTGAACCTTGAATGATAAACAGGAGTGCTGAGGGTGAAAAACGATTTAAAGATTTGAACCTCAACTACTGGAAACAATCCATTTTTTGAAACCTCATTCCCCCAATTGCACTAAATAACAGATTTTATTCTATATAAGTCAATTCAAGTGAACATCTGGCAGCTTTTATTGTCATAGCAAAGTTCAGAATACTGAATCAACTTTGAAATTTAATCAGATATCTATACCAGGCAGGTAATCACATACTAGAAATTATGAGTTTTTATTCAATAGAAGGTAGAGTGAAGTGCTTTGGCTTAGGGAAAAGCTGCTATCAAAACAAGTTATCCTCGGGTGCCTGGGTGGCTCAGTTGGTTGGGCGACTGCCTTTGGCTCAGGTCATGATCCTGGAGTCCCAGGATCGAGTTCCGCATCGGGCTCCCTGCTTGGCAGGGAGTCTGCTTCTCCCTCTGACCCTCCTCCCTCTCATGCTCTCTGTCTCTCATTGTCTCTCTCTCAAATAAATAAATAAATAAAATCTAAAAAAAATCAAAAAACAAAAAAACAAGTTATCCTCAGGTTTTCTATGAGTCAGGATTCTAATTGGGTAATATTTAGGCAACAAAAGATATGCTTCGTGTTTTCATATTTCAATTTCTGACAAAACTAAGAGCAAAATGCAGAGAAATGTAAACTTTCAAATCTCAGAGGTATTCTGCTTTTTGTTCTGTATTCTAATCTCTTTGCCAGTTATCAGTTAAAGAAGATTGACTGGCTGCCCCATTTTTCCTTTTTAATCTGGTTTACATGAGCTCAGAAACAAATAAAATAACACAAAGGAATTTTCCAATAAAATATGACTAATGAATTAGAAAGTGCTATTTGGTGCCTTGTGAACATTTCAAAATATTGTAAGCCCTTTTCCTCATTAAGATATTCCCAATACAAAACCAAAAAAAGAAAAAAGAAAAGAAGAATTTCACTGCAGAAGCATGAAATATGATAACTAATAAGAACAATTATAATCATTTTCCTTAGAATACAGCAACTATGAATGACACATGTAAATAGTTCCAATATATTCATTTAATATTACTGATAATTAATGTGAGCACTAAATTAGAATTGCCTTTATCAGCCCAAGTTGTAAAGCATTGCAACAGCCTAGAGATTACTAGAGGGGCTGATACGTAGGTGAGGAATATACCAACCTGCTGATAATGAAGAAGTGTAGAGACTTTTAATTCCGTAAGTAAATAGAATGTTTTTAAGCATCGGACATCATCAAAATTTAGCTGAATTAATTAGTAAACACATCCTGCATGTTTGCCTAAATCCTTTTATTCCCTGCAGGAACTAAATACCTTTCCTCATTTGCATCTGTTGGAATACAGAATTGTCCTAATTTTGAAATTTGAGCAAGCCCCCAAAATGCATTGGGAGTGATTTCTGTAGTGATTTTTCTGTAGCGATTTGTTTTATAAAGTGGTTAAGTAATCTGTTCAATACACTTCTTTACCTTTTTCCCAGATATCATCAGAAAAATAAACAAGATATGTTAGCTTAGGAAAAGGTGCTAAAAACCAGGTTATCCTACAGCTCTCTTTGAAAATCCTTTCTCTTACACTCAAAATATGAATTCAGAACAATCTGAAATGAAGTAAAGCAGGACAGAAACTAACTTTGTGACATATCTAAAAGATGCAAATGTACTTATTTTAAACAACTTAAACTGACAAAAATGCCAACATCTGGAAAGTTAGAATATCTGGCTTGTAGCAGGTGCTCAATAAATGCTTGCTGAACGAAGGAGTTCCCGTGGAATTTGTTTAAAGAGAAGCTTGAATGAAGAGATAAAATTAAAAGCTCTGATCTGACCACTTATTATTTCTTGAAGTAAAATAATGTTTTGTAGGGGTGCCCAGGTGGCTCAGTCAGTGAAGCATCTGCCTTCGGCTCAGGTCATGATCTCAGGATCCTGGGATCGAGCCCCGCATCTGGCTCCCTGCTCAGTGGGGAGTCTGCTTCTCCCTCTCCTTCTGCCCCTAACCACCACCCCACTCCTGCTCTCTCTCTCTCTCTCAAATAAATAAATAAAATATTTTTAAAAATAAAATAAAATAAATAATGTTTTGTAAGTGTGCAATTTAATATCACACAAATCAAAATACTTATATTCCTTCCTCTGATACTGGCTCAATTCAAGCCATCATCACTTCACTCCTCAGGGACTAGAACAGCCATAATGGGCTTTCTCTCCCATTTCTTTCCCCGTTCCCTCCTGCTCCCATCCATTTTCCATTCTATAAGCTGAATGACCTTTCTAAAACCTTTCCATGTCCCCGTATTCCCTTGGATAAAGCTCAAAGCATTCAGACACTTCATGGTGTGCCCACAGACAATCTCTCCAGCCTCCTTCATCTCCACCACTGAACCTTCTGGTGTTCCAGCCATATTCAACTCTGTGCAGTTTTTCTATGCGCCATGCTCTCACCCTAGGACCTTTGTACATGCTGTTCCCTCTGTTGGAAAGTTTTACTCTCTCTCCCAACTCTTGGCTTTCCATCCTTTCATCTGGCTTACCCCTGCTTGTCTTTAAGATTTCAGTTGAGACATTATCTACTCCCCGAGTCTTCTCTTGACAGCTCCTCTATCTCTTTCAAGACTAGATTACTGTTGTGCCACCCTGGGCTCTCATTAGCTAATGAAATAGTGGCTTGTTTGTTATTACCTCTTAATACATTCTCTGAATGCTAACATCTAACATGATGCCTGGCACATAGCAGGCATTCAATCAATATTCTGTGAACAAATTAGGAATGCCTTCAAAATGAGTAATCTTCTTTGATGTCATTGATGTAGTAATAACTTACGTTGTAAATGATAATACGGTAAAAAGAAAGTATGCCAAACGTTGAGACCTGAATCGGGTAAGTGAAAGCACTTTAAAAAATATAAAACACCAGTCATGCAAGATATTATCATTATCATCAGAATTACTAAATGCCCAAATTGCCTTTTTGACTTAGTCACATTCCCGCTCCAAAGCCCCTAGTACCTTCACTCTCCCGCCCTATTTTACCTTCAACAGTGTTTCTCAAAGCCTGGCTATGTGAATTGGTAATTAGTCTCATGGACATTTGCTCCAGGGAACTTCTCCTCCACTTCCCACCCCTACCACCGCCAATCTTGGACCATGTGCTCTCGGTGATGCTGACTCTGCCCCAGGGCCCCAGACATAAAGCCCGTGATTCTAACTAGGCCAATGAGCAGCCTGCATTCTCCTAGTCAATGGCCATGGTGCATGAGCCTCCCTAAGCCATGACCAAGCCAGTCCAGTAAGAGTGACCTCAGAATCCCTGCTGGGAATACGGAAGCAAAAATGGCCATTCGTCTGCTGTTGTCAACCAGGAAGCAACAACCCGAGGAGTTGCCAGCAGTCATCTTGCAACTGTAAGTAAGGCCTCCTGGGATGAAGCCAACGCACCTACATCAAACAGAGACATGGAAATATCTGGTCCTTGGGGTATTCACGAGCTGCTGATTTGTGCTTCACCTGACACTGCAACTCCCCGGCATGACCAGCTATCAGGAAGATGCAGCTCTGCATCTTGACACTGAATGTGACATCTCTGAATTTCTCCTCCTAGAAAATGGATTTTTAAAAACTTTTTTTCTTCCTTATAATAATGCTTCGAAAAAGAATTAAAACTTAAATCCATATTCAACTACTGTTTACAAAGCAATGAGATTAAATTTATAAAAACAGTGTTGAGATGTTTATAAGTGAAGGGTTTTATTAACTCAAAGTATTCTTGTAAGTAGAATTACCACCATTGATTTATTGGTCACCTTCTAGTTCAGCTGCAGGTCACCGATGTTATTAAAATATTAAGTTAATGCAAAGGAAATGGTTTCTTTTCTACCAAATCAGTATCCAAGGCGAAAAAATTAAGTCCATGTTATCTAGGAAAAGCAACATTAAGAAGGATGTTACTGTTAAAATTCCAGCCTGACTTTTCTATCTAAATCTTTCAAAATGTTGGCTCTACAGTTTTGGTCAGATCCAGGTTAACACAAACTTGTCAGAATTGCTTTCTTCAGAAGTAAGCAGTTAGATCAGGAAATAAACCACAAAAATTCCTTAATTGCTAGTCATCTAAGTAAGGTCTTATACTTTGGCTGAAACAGTAAACCGAAGGAAAGAAATACCTAGCAATCTTTTGGGGGTTATTTTTTCTCCACACAAGCTAAGAAAAACGCCCTAACTAGTAAAGCGGTCAAAAGAATAGAGAGGAGATAGCCCTTCAAACTTTCCTTTCTAGGTAGAATTAGCCATTTAATCTTTGTCCACATTAGCACTAAGCTAACAAGGCTGGAAAGTGACTTAACTCCGATCACTTTGCCAATGTGTTTATTTAATATTAATCCCCTGTGTTTTAAGAATTGGTCTGAACCAAATTATATTGGAATTGCCTCCAAAAAGACTTAACCATGCCTCGGGAGCATCTTAAATGATCCATTATAGTAACGCATTCAGGATTTGTTTAAAATGTATAATGAATTCATTATAGAATTTGAATTACAGGATGTTGATGAATCATTATAGATGATTGACTGTGGGCCACCTCTCATGTGTGCTTTTGGTATGGACACAGCTGTCTAATACCCAGTCCTAGACAAGATCAATCTTTTGGAGAATTTCAAATAAGTAGCTTGTATTTAATGAGTTCATGGTTCAGACACAATCATTAACAGGATCAATCGATTAACAAATTGAGACTAAAAATGACAATAATAAAATTACCATTTATTACTTCCTATGGGCTAGGCACTATGCTATGAAGGTAAAAAATATATTTTCTTTTTCTCATGACCACTGTGCAAGGTGGGTTTTATTAAACTGATTTTACAGAAGAAGAAATTGAGGATTGGAGAGGTTAAGGGCCTTTGCAAAGCGGTAAGGCTTGAATTAGAATATCCTTACGCAGCAGGACTAATATAGCTATACGGCTAGCCCTTCTGGTGGAGCCAACACACAGAATTTAGCTTGCTATTGCCTTTTCTCTTTGGCGGGGCTTGCTTCTTTGTTTTCCTTTTATAATGTGTGTAATCGTGTGCACTTAGATGCATGAAAAAATTAGCATAGTAATTCAATATTAGTATAGGATTTGAAATTAGCATAGAATTTCAAGCATACCTCTCAAGGAATTATTGATGAACCTGGAACTTTCTTAAGATAAAAGCTTCTAGGATAAAACCTACTCATTGACTACATGCCGGAAATGAGGCGCAGAGGGGAATGTAACACTCCTTTTCTAGCCACAGAAGCCCCCCAGCTGCAGAAGTGTTTAAGTGTCTCAGGAAGGTCATAGGAATCCTCTGGTCTATATAGGTCCTCCTCTGAGATGGAGTGTGCCAACTGATCACGGGTATTCTATGACAGCAGTTGGTGACTGAGTTTCGGATGTGATTTCTCTCTATGATGCATTAATTCTCAGGTGTGTGCATAATCATCCTGCTTATGGTGCAGTCCAAGTTTTTGTAGCATTAGGGACACTATCGATACACTCTACAACTTTCTTCTCTACGGAAGCTCTGCTGCTAGGGCATAATAGTGCTAGGAGGTACACAGAGCCCAGGGTTTAAGTCATCATCTTCTCCAGCTGAGTATTGACTGTTCTAACAGGGGCAGGACTGGACTGGGAGACTTTTGAAGGGTTAAGCTGTCAGCGTCTTTCAGCCACTTGCCTTTTTGGCCAGGGCACAGAGCATTTGCCCTTCTGTATGACCATGCTGTTCTCGCTTGGCGAGTAAACAGTAGGCAAGCGTCAGCCAACTCCAGGGAAAGCCTCTTCTGCGGCTGAGAAAAATCTCTTCCTTTAAGTTTTCTCACCTCTATTTCAATGCCAGGTAAGATTTGTCCTGCAAACACTTGGGTAGCCTTCCTAACAAAGACAAACTTCCCATCGGAATGAGCATATCTCTAGTTCACAAGGAGATGTAATTCCTCAATGCCCTTCTTATCAGGGCACTTGGCATTGGGGATCTGGCATTCGTTAATAAAACAAAATAAGTCTTGTGAATGAAAACCATTGTACAGGTAAATATTATTCAATGCTAAAAGGGAGGCTTATTATGAGTTTATTTTCTACAACTTTTCAGTCAAGTTAGTGGAAAAGTTGAAAACTTCAAACCTTCCACTGCCATGTTCATTTAAATGATGGGTGGTTGGTAACACACTGAAAGTATGAGTCTCAGTGATGCCTCAGTCCATCAGCTTGGACACCGTGCCCCACAGAGACCTAGGGGTCCTTCATCGCCCGACTCTGAGGGAGAATACCCTGAGGACCCTGCACCCACCAGCCAGAGCTGCTCTGCTTTTATAGCACTTACATATTGCTATTCTGCATTGGATTTATTGGTTTAAGAGGGCTTTTGCTGCTACCTAAGAAAGATCTAGAATAAAAATTTTCTTTCCACTGATGATCAGTGTGACACTCTAATTTTATGTGGGCAATGGAAGCCCTGAAAGATGAGTTGACTTGCCCCAGAGTCTCCCCATTAATAAGTGACAGAGATTTCCTGACTTCATCCATTACTTTCCACCTGACACCATGACCAATCATTCTGCTCACAAGTCACCTTTCTGCATATCTCAGTCTTTATTTAAAATTTTCTTTTCTGGTTCTGTTGAGACATAATTTACAGCACTGTAGAAGTTTAATGTGGGCGTCCCAATGACTTGACTTACGAATACTGTGAAATGATCACCACAATGAGTTGGGTTAAAATCACCTTATAATGTGTATCTCAGTCTTAAGCTGCCTTTGGCTTCCTGGACCTCACGGGTTTATGGCCCTATATTTTTACTTGAAGCATAAATGCAATAAAGCATCCCAAGGGCAAACTCCACCTCCCCCATCCATGTTCAGAATATTAAAATTATCAAAGGTAAATGCTTCCAGATGTAGCAGGTACTTCTTTTTTTTTCTTTTTTTAAATTTTATTATGTTAGTCACCATACAATACATCATTGGTTTTTGATGCAGTGATCCACGATCCATTGTTTTCGTATAACACCCAGTGCTCCATGCAGTACGTGCCCTCCTTAATACCCATCACTGGGCT
>NC_138369.1:116771962-116821957 GCF_054177405.1 Leptonychotes weddellii | reverse complement strand
CTTCTCCTAATGTCCTCCATGCTATTCCTTATGTTCCACAAATAAGTGAAACCATATGATAATTGACTTTCTCTGCTTGACTTATTTCACTTAGCATAATCTCCTCCAGTCCCATCCATGTTGATGTAAAAGTTGGGTATTCATCCTTTCTGATGGCTGAGTAATATTCCATTGTATATATGGACCACATCTTCTTTATACTTCTAATACATCCTTTGGCTGTGGAATGCACATGTAGTCAGTCAGAGTCACTGGCGAGACGGAAAATCATGCCTCCTGCGAGTCCTGGCTCTCTGCACGACAGGTGGATCACAGTGACTGTATTTACAGCAAAACCTTTTGACAAATGGCTGCTGAAGGTCTCAGATCTCAATTTGTTTTGAAAGGACAAACCCCTTAAGAGCCCAGTCCTTGACAACCCTTTGGACTTTTATCTCTGTCACACTGATCCAGATGAACTTGGTGCTGGTCCCAGAACCCACACACCACCAGCCTTTGTTAATACCGTTCCTTGTGATCCTGTCTGAATCTTCAAGGCTCAGGTTCCTTACATCCCACCCCTCAGGAAAGCTTCCTTGGCCTCCCAGACTGGGAGAGGTGTCCTCCTGTTCTCACTCCACATGTACCACTCGGGGGTTTTGTTTTGTTTTGTTTTTGTTTTTACCACATTCTAATGATAATAGTAAAAGATACCAATAACAACAATTAACATGCATTTGGCACCTACTATGTGTAGAGACAATAACTCTTCCAAGTAGGTATTATCCCTATTTTGTACATGAGGAAATGAAGCTCAGTGAGAACAAGAAACTTACCCAAGGTCAAACAGACAATAAAGGACATAATGGGTATTTGAACCCAGAATTCTATAGCCTGAGCTCTTACCGTGAGGCTGTGTATCGTTGTCTCTCTCCTGGGTTAGAAAAGACTTGGACATGTGATCTGTTTCTTGCCTCCTATCACCATGATTTTTAATACAGCCATGAATGGAATTGGGGCCTCGATAAGGAAATGTCATTGTAGGGAGTCAGGGAGACCACGTTCTGCAAACACAAAATCCCTCAACATTGGAAACCATTGGCTACACACACAGACCCTGACAGTCACACTCAGCATTTGGCTCTTTCTGCAGTGTCTGCAGCAGCTCGGCGGTTCTAATATCTGAAGGATTAGTGCTGATCTACACTGATTGCTCACACCTGCAATTCAAACTAACCCCTGTTCCGCTTTGTGCAATCAGCCATGCCCAGGTAAGACCATCAGCTTCCCAAATGACAGGCAAACAGAGACCCACCTGACAGGTCTGACCAGACACCTGTGAGATCTGCAAAGTGGGAAGGAAGGGGGAAGGGGGAAGGTGGAATTACAAAATTAAAGCACCAAATGTAAACGGTAGAGGAATGAGTGCTCCGTTTACTTCTCAGAAAGATTAGAAACTTTGTAGATTGAAAACATCAAAGGTCTCCAGCTAATGAATACGGAGCAGTAACCAGCAATGGAATTTTTACAGACACTAAGATCTGATATTTATGTTTTTATGTATAGGAAGCTTTAGTCAGAGAAGTTAGGTAGACCTTAGATTATCAAAAGTGCCAAACATAATGGTGCTTTGATTACCAGTGCTGCCTCCTACCAGCGAGCTCTATGTACATTTGCTAACATTGTCCTGTTAATCCTCATCGGGTCCCCTTCTGCAGGTCAGGGGTGTTGGTGGGAAAACGCAGTCCATGCAGGGTTAGGACAACTTGCTCAGAGCCTGTAGCAGGGCCAGAAAGATGCATTTGTTCTTCTTGATGAAAAGGGTCCAATTTTGGGCACCTGGGTGGCTCAGTCGTTAAGCGTCTGCCTTCGGCTCAGGTCATGATCCCAGGGTCCTGGGATCGAGTCCCACATCGGGCTCCCGGCTCAGCAGGAAACCTGCTTCACCCTCTCCCACTCCCCCGCTTGTGTTCCCTCTCTCGCTGTCTCTCTCTCTCTCTGTTGAAAAATAAATAAAATCTTAAAAAAAAAAAATGCAAATAAAAAAAGAAAAGGGTCCAATTTTGTCAATTACATTCTCCATTCTGAATTTCTCCTCTTAGTTTTCATTATGTAATAACTGGAAGAAAGATGTATGATGTAGATATACAGAAGTGCACATATATATGAATGTGTGTATATTTATGTTTGTTTTCTTAATAGTCACGGTCACAGAAATAAAAGCCGTGTCCCCATTCATCACGTTCTCGTCTTTGGTAATCCGTATTGCCTTCTCAAGGGAATAGGAGTTCAATCCGGAGTAACTGGAATAGTTCCAATTACAACCACAAATAGTTGGATTTGGGTTTATTTCCTTTTTTTATACATGTCAGATTTTTGCCATATAAGTTTCACTGAATTTGTTTACACTGTATGACTAACCTTTTTTAGGAGGCAAATGAAGAAACATCAGAGAGGCCAAGTGTTAGGCCTTGTTTGAGTTTAAAGGCATTCTTTCCCAAATAGAGCCAAAGATAGCAGATATCCATCACAGTACCTCCCATAATGTCATCACTGTTCCTGCTACTGATGACACATATTAAAACATTGAATCAGGGGAATTTTTTTTTTTTAATTCAAAGTTTAGTTTGGTGTTTGTTGAGGTCTACAAACTTCTAAACATAAAGGTTCTGACTTCTTCAGAAAAGTTAGTGACAACTTGAGGCAGCTGTCCTGGAAATGACTTCCACTCCCCCCAAAACCATTCCACTGACTTTAATTAAAGGTAAAATGATGCAAAAAATAACCAGGATCTTCTCCTGCCCTTTGTCCGTTTTTCTCCTCAGACCAGTTATATGCCCTATCTTGTGATATTTGTTAAGTGTTATCATTACATTAGCCAGAAATTTGAGTGTTTCAAGTTCCAGTGAGAATGCTAAAGCTTGGCTCTAGGTAACACACCCCCTTTTGGCCAAGCCCTGAGCCAATCCGGATGATATGCAAGAACTGCTTTGGGGTTGTGGGTTTGTCTCAACCTGAGAGAATAAAATCTAGGGCTTTAGCCATGGCAGATCACACCAGACAAAATGGTTGCATGAAACCTCTGAAAATGGAGTCTCCCAGGTCTCTCTCTGACATACCTGCTTCTATTAAAGCAAAGGAAGCAAAGAGGCTCAGAGAGCCAAACCACCAGCCTGGCACCATATGATAGAAGGAGCCGCTGAGAACACAGGCACTTCACCTTCCCATACTCTGTTCCTTAGTATTATTTTTTACTCCCCGGGGTTAGTTCAAGAAAGAACAACTCAAAATTACCACCAGTCGCTACATGTGTGAAGCAAGCCAGACACCGTAACAGATACCTTAAATACGATCTCATTTAATTTCAAAAATTGGCATGGAGGCATGGTTAAGAGCATAGGCTCTGGTCCCAAGACTGCCTGGGTTCAAATCCTGCCTCAACTGTTCCTTAGGTGTTGGACGCTAAGCAAACTCTCCATGTCTCAGTTATGACCTCTGTGGTAGTAAACCAACTCTTGTGAGGTTTCTAGGAGAATGAAAGGATAGAAACTTGTAACATTCTTAGTATAGTGTTTGGCGGGCATATGGTAAGTGCTCAAGTTAGATGTTATTTTAAACCTCAGCACCATTTTGTAAATGAAAAGATTGAGAAGAAGCTTGTGTTCCTATGATGGTTTTCAAAGTCTGGTCCTTAGGAACTTGTTACAAATGCAAATTCTTGAGCCCCACCCAGCACTTACTAAATCAGAAACTTTGGGGCAGGGCCCTGTAATCCGTGTACATATAGCCCTCTCTAGGGGATTCTAATGCATGCTAAAGTTTGAGAACAGGTGGATAAATCAACTTGCCCAGAGCTATCCAGCTTTTATTTAAGTGATGAAACCAAGATTTAGTCTGATTTAAAGACCTATATGCTTTCCACTGGGCATGCTATCAATTCAGTCCCAGACAAGAACTGCGAGCTATGCCCCGGGGTTTGACATATTAGGGCCCTCTCCATACTTGCAAACGTGATTTCTGCTTTGTCAATGCAGCAACCCCTGCCTTAGCTCTGCTACAAGAATCTTCTGTTTCCTTTTCCCAAATCCAGGGTTTTCATAGAGTAGTAAAATCCTGGGAGTGGTGAGAGCCAGGATAGAACATTAGACTGTGATGAGAAAAACTCATTTTGATAAGTGACGTTTTCACCCAGAACTTTAAAATGTGATTTACATTAAAAACGAGGTGATTGCTATAATATTTGTCCTCCCTCCTCCCACATTGAAAAGGACACAAGATTGCAAATTTATAAATTAGGCTAGGTCTCTCCCTCTCAACTTTGTTATGTCGAGGACAGGTGGTAGGTATGGAGGTAGAGACGAAGAATACCTCCAGGCACTGTGGACAGGTAGACTCAATCCACATCTGCCATCTCTATCCTGAAGTAAGAGAACTCAGATCAGACAGTGTGATTTCAAAAAGAAAGAGGGGTATTAGTAAATGACAGCATGGGATACAACTTCGTTCTCTTCCTTCTGAGAGGATAATAACATGGACAAAAGTCCTGTTCCTTGAATCATCATTTCGTCTCTTCTCTTTCATTGAAAATGATGCCTCCGCTAACACACACTTCATCTTCTGGACACCATTGCTCTTTGTTGGGTTGACATACAGTGGGAGCTGGCTTCTCTCTTTTCATGCATAACAGCTGCAGTGGCCTTCCCTTACTAGATCCTGATGCTAGTGTTCAGAAGACTCTGGAGAACAGCTTGACAATTTAGCTTACAAAAGAAGAATATGCCTTGAACAGGAGTAACTAGAATTTTGTATAAAGTTTCAGGGTGAAAAATAAAGAGTACAATAAGTGCACTTCACCTTTTGTTTCAAAATTTTCATCATCATCTCCATTTCCCCATGAATCATTGTCTTTCCAATTGACCATTTTACCTTTCCCTAAACTCATAGATCTGATCTTCTTTGAAACCACCAAATGATGTCCGAGTTCAAAGATAACAATCCATGGTCCAGTCTGTGGTTCCAATACCAAGCCCCATGACCAAGTCCCCTTCACACAGGGAAAGGCTAATTTCTTCACCTTTTTATCCTGGCTGACTTCCTTCCACTGCCTCAGTAGAAAAATGCACCAATTCAGAAGAAGCAAATTCTGCTGGATCAGGTCATGTTCTGGGGCTCAAATTTAATCCTCTGCCAGGAGAATTGTAACTGACAAAAAGAACTATCTATAAGGTGAAAGACACTCATAAAGAAACCACCCCAACACACAGTGTGCTCTAGACCAGCTACCATCAGGTTAGACATTCCTTCTGGACTTGGGATGAACAGGAATGGACCTGACATGAAGGACAAATCCCACTGCAGGGCCCAGTGAGAGCCACCCAGCTCCTCTCTGGATACAGCTGGTACAGAGGTGCTAGTGTTACCTTTAATTCAGCCATCAATGATGCTGCAACAGCTGCCGACAATCGTGTGTTTGACACCCAGTCGGAAGTGTGCTTAGTTTTATATGGTGGGCAGAAGAAGCTGGGCAAGATGAATAGGAGAGTGATATACACACTGTGGAATGAAGTCCAGAGGAGCAAAGTACTTGCCTTCAATGGAGGAGACATGCTCATCCTCCCAAAGCTTGATGTTGAAGCCCAAGCTGAATGGCTGGTGTGCTCTCCTAGGAACCAAGCAAACCACAGGCCCCTAGGCCTGTGATGCTACATATCCACATAGCAAACCCAATAGGAAAATCTACGTAAATCTTTCCTCTGGGGTGAGGAGAGGGAGGTGGGGATCTAAAGGTGTATGTGATTATCCAGCCAGAAACCAGAAGTTACTGAAAGTCGCTCCCCTGCTAACCCAGCTGAGCTGGAGCCAGAGAGTTTTTGTTTTAACAGTGCGTAGGTTATCAGACCGTATCTAAAAAGTGAAATACCTGCAGTTGATTAAGGTCCCTGTTGTAACATTCCAGTAAAAGCTGAAGTTGCTTTGCATTTTAAAATAACTAAGTACAGGGTCACCTGGGTGGCTCAGTCGTTAAGCGTCTGCCTTCAGCTCAGGTCATGATCCCAGGGTCCTGGGATCGAGCATCGGGCTCCCTGCTTGGCGGGAAGTCTGCTTCTCCCTCTCCCACTCCTCCTGCTTGTGTTCCTGCTCCTGCTGTCTCTCTCTGTCAAATAAAATCTTTTAAAAATAAAATAGATAAAATAAAATAAGTACAAATAATATTCAGGCTTTAAAACAACTTTAGATGTAAGAAATGTCATAATTAACTGCCACTTGGTCACCATAACTTCCTACTGATTTCTTCCCAAAGCCATAACTTTAGAGAGGTAGCTATTCTCCTCAAAAAGCTACTGTAGACATACCTTAGTCCCAGAGTCCATATATCTTGCCAATTAATGTAGGCAAAGAGTCTTCTCCACTTTATCCTCCTCCTCCACTGGCCACGCACAGCCTTCTTTTGTTACTAAAGGATTCCTGAATAGAAATGTCTATTCTGTGACCTTACAAAATTCAGATGTGCTGTTATGTTCTAGTCTCACAGTGACTGTCCCCAGATTTGGGGTGCCCTATTTCCCATTTAGTTTTTTGACACTGTCTACCTTCCTTAGAGAGCTGATTAATCTCGGGTGCCTGGAATGAAGGCCATGAGGTCATGTAATATTAAGGCACCAAGAAAACTTCAATAAGTGGTTTAATGTATTTGCAGTGCCCAAAATTAGAACAGCTTCCTTTCCTTTGATTTGACAAGACTATTTTTGTGCTACAATTTACAGTTCTTCCCCTCTAACAACTTGAGTTAATTTCTACTCTGAAAAAAGTCAGAAGCAAAGAAGCTAAAGCAAAGCTCTGAATTGAGATAGATCTTGGTAGGTAAAAGTGCAGTAGCAAAGAGAGGCAGAGTCTCTTCCTGGCTGTGTCTAGTGACTGAGGCATCCCTGGATCATGAACATCCCAGCAATGGCAACGGGAGAACTGAAGAGGTGTGGAAACGTGTGGCCCATTGGTGACAGTGAGGAGAGGCTCGGGAGTGGACATCCAAGATAGAGGATAAAAGAGGAACCCGAGGCTGTGATGACCAGTAAGCTTCCCCTCCTGCCAGAGCTAGTTAATGTGCTATCACCTTTCTAGCAGCCTGGAAATAGGGCACTTTTTTGTGGAATGTGCATTCTACGTGCATGTCTTTCTTTATATACAACAAAATGTTTTTAGATTATACCATTCAAAATACAAGTATTTTGGAAAAAATTTTTTATTAGACACAAGTTTTATTTCTATATATGTCTTATGTATAATCCACACATAAATATATATAAGCCCTTTTACACTGTACTAGAACCATTACATTTAAGCACTGACGACATAATGAGATGGAAAGTGAAAACTCATTGTTAACCTTTTCACTGGGGAAGTGAGAGTCAAAGGCACATGTATCAGGACGCTAATGAAGCTTAAGCTCCAGGACTCCTCACTTGCCCAGGCCCCTTCTCAGGCTCTGGGAGCAGCCCTGGCAATGTGTTCACAGGGTCATATGCTTTGGGCAATTTTGAAAAAAAAATTCCAACCTTGATCAGTTAACACTCTGGTCTCTTTCCACTCTGACCTCCTTTCTGTCATGCTTCTCCTTGTTTCAGCGAGCCTTAGAGATCCAGTTAAGGGGAAGTTAATCTGGGGAAATACTTAGCTTCATTTTAATGGGATATATTTATATGCTTTGCTAGTCATCACGGTATAAAGAGGGGCTTCCTGGTCGATGCCTACCATTACTGTGCCATTACTCACCCAGTATCACGAACAAAAGTTGCAAGAGCAGATATTGTGATATGAATGTGTCCTACAGAAGCAGGCACCAGAGGCATGTGGGCAATGGAGAAGGAACAGAGTTGCAAATTTATGAAGCTGGAAGGTGGTCTGTGGAAAATTTTCCAGTCGTCAGATGTGTAGAATTATGAACAGAGGATTTGCTTTCCTTTGATGTCTCATCAAAATGAACATTCCCTTCTGTCAGCAGTACACTTGATAGGGTATGGTGGAAAATTCAGGCTGTGAAGGCAGATGGTTTGGGTTTGAATCTTCCCTTTTTTAATTAATTTTTATTTATTTATTTATTGAGAGAGGGAGAATGATAGAGAGAGAGCATGAGAGGGAGGAGGGTCAGAGGGAGAAGCAGACTCCCTGCTGAGCAGGGAGCCCGATGCGGGACTCGATCCTGGGACTCCAGGATCATGACCCGAGCTGAAGGCAGTCGCCCAACCAACTGAGCCACCCAGGCGCCCTGAATTTTCCCTTTTTAATATTCACAAACCTCAGTTAACCCTTCTGTAAGAAAGGAATAAAAAATATCTTTCTGAATTATGACAGGAATAGCTAACGTTGACCACTTTATTGTCTGCCAAGCATTGGGCTTTACAACAACCTGTGCGGCAGGTACTATTATTCCCATTTTACAGATGAAATTAAGGAACTTATTCAAGGTCATACAGTAAGTGGTGCCATTGGTATAAACTTCAGCCGTTTGTCTCTGGAGGCAGCCTCAGTATAGACTCTACTGTAAGGATAGGAGAGAACATATAAAATGTTTCTAGCATAGACCAGGCAGAGCCATCATCTAATAAATGGTAGGGATTGTTATAAAACCCACTATAGGTCTCTCTCCCCTCTGGCTGCCATTGTCAAGTGTAGTAACCAGTTCAATTTCAGGGCTTGCATCAGTCTCTGTTCCTTTCTCCTGTATGGTTCCTTTCTCCAAAAATAGCTGGCTTTAAATTTTTAGTTATCATTATGATTGGCCAATCTGTATTATTTTTGGAAGTAGGTAAATTATTTAAAAAATGCAAAGACACTATTATACAAACTTAATAAAGCTATTATGATTGTTGATATAATCATTACCATTCTCTAAATGTCCTAAAGTTTTATTTGTTATAAATCATTTGTTTGCATGTATCATTAACAATATTAGATTTTTTCTAGACCTGCAATGATATTTTATAACAATTAACATTTTCTGAGTCACTACATAACCTTTAGTCTTATTAAAAATCATTCTTCCACCATAATATACTATTTAAATCTTGTAACTTGTGAAGATGACATTATATACCAGGCAGAATATTTCTCTATTTCTGTTCAGTCACCCATTCATTCAACCAACACTTCCTATGTGCCAGATATTGTTCTCAGTTTTTAAAACTTGTTTGTACATGCAATTGTTGCATAGTTGTATTCAAGGCTTAAGTATAAGTAGACATTCCTTTTTTTTTTTCATTTTTTAAACATTTTTCAGGTCTTCATAATTTTCACTTTTGGTGGCTGCATAATAGTTCCATTAAAAATATTTGTCTGGGATGCCTGGGTGGCACAGTAGGTTAAGCAACAGACTCTTGATTTCGGCTCAGGTCATGATCTCAGGCTCGTGAGAGGTTCCGAGCTCAGCGGGGAGCCTGCTCAAGTTTCTCTCTCTCCCTCTCCTTCTTCCCCTCCCCCTCATTCTCTCTCTCTCTCTTGCTCTCTCTAAAATAAATAAATCTTTAAAAAATGTACTTGTCATGCTATACCACTCATTAAACTATTCTTGGAAATTTAAATAATACATAAGCACTGGAAGTAATGCTGCAGTGAACATCTTCATACACAAAACTCTGCATCCTTTGGGTTATTTCTCTATATTAAATTCCTTTAACAAGTCAGGGGACTGAACTTTTTTTCTTTTTCGACAGCTATTGTATTCCAAAGGACTTTAAGAATTCACACTTCCATCAAATGTAAGGATATACCAACTTCAAACTTTACCAAAACTTTGCAAACACTTGAGTGTTACTTTAAAAATGTTTATTAGCACATGTAAAACAGTGCCTCCTTCTTCTTTAGCTTTGCATTTCTCTAATAATTTGTGAGGTTAAACATTTTGCTTCTACTTTTTAAAACATGTTTATTACTTCTTAAATTATCTACCATAGGGGTATATAAAGAGCATCAACACCAGCAGTAAACATGGATCAGCACACGGTGTTAAGTACTCAATTAGGTCCATGTGGCGAGTCTTCACGTGAAGATTATGAAGGGGACCATAATGGGGAGAGCGTGAGTTGGAAAGGCTGTCCAAACTTGGGTTCACATCCTTCTTCTTCACTTACCTGTTGGGAAAACCTGGACTTCAAATTCATTCTGTAGAAGACGGTATGAACAATAAAAAGCATCAAAGGTTGTGGTGAGGATTAACTAACTCTGAGGTACAGATTGTATCCCAAGCACACAGCACGGTTCCTAACGTGCAGCAGGTGCCCAATACATATGTGACCTCCGTTAAGTCCTGTGAACACAGCAAGTCCCCAATAAATGCTAAATCTTAAGATATTTTCCCTGATCTCCTGGAACTAATAACCTGGATTTGACGAAAAGACAGAAGAATAAAATCATAAGTTCTTTATATAGATATTTGCACATGGAACGCTTTTGATGTAGAAATAGAACATGCTAGGAGAGTGCAAAGGACTCGTGATAGAAGTGAGACACGAATAATCAACATGACTTAGTTTATCGGAAAAGGAAAGAGTGTCCAGAATAGACAAATCCATAGAGACAGACTGTAAATTAGTGGTTGCCAGGGACTGGGGTAGGGGTGGGGGGATGGGAAGTAACTGCTAACAGGTATGGGGTTTCTTTTGGGGCTGATGGAAATATAAAATTAGATAGTGGTTGTAAACTTTGTAAATATACTTGAAACCACTGAACTGTGCATTTTAAAAGGTTGAATTTTATATATGAATCACATCTAAATAAAAAAATGAGAAGTGTGTTCTTTTCTGTGGCTTGTTAATTTAGAATCCATTCCAATTAAGCAAGTTCTAAGGCAAGATTAAATAAAGAATTTATTCAAAGGCTCTAATATTTTCCTTCTGCATGTGACTGAGACCCAAATTTGGAAATTAGGAGATTGAATAAACTTTGGTACCTGTTGTCCCTATCGTCAAGAAGAAAATGTAAACATGTCTTGTTATTCTTTCCTACCCCAAATTAGCTATTAATTAGTTTCCTTAATTTAAAGAGTATAAAGATCACTGTTTTCAATTAGCCTGGGTCTGTTTAAACACTGAACAGTGTCTTAGGAGCTGTTGAGAACATATTATAGTAGAGGGCAACAGATCACAACACCTCGATATTACTCAAATGAAAACTGATAATTCCTTGAGTAAAGACAATAGAGATGCCTTTATAGGGTCCCTTAACTAACCAATCTGAAGGCAAAAGAAGGCAATTGAAGGTTGGAACACCACCGGTTTAACTGTCTCTTTCTACTTTACAATTACTCTTGTTTGTTTTTTTTCTGATGCTGCCCTTTAAAATATCTTAGGTTATCTTTCTCTTGTCCTTCAGAATGTCTGAACAAATAATTACTGCAGAATTTAGTATTTCAGTATGAAATGGTCAGAGAGTGGACTTTTTAGTAAGACATACGTATTTGGTCTTTGTTCTTATTTCTGGCACAGAGCTCCTAAAACCCATGGAATTTAATAAGTGATGAGAGTGACAAAGGTGTCTTTTGTTATGTTAATGAGGTGACTTTTGGAGTGCACTATGGATAGGGGCTGGCTGCCAGTGGAACCAACCATGTGATTAGAGGACTGGAACTTTTAGTCCCAACCCCCTAACCTCCAGGGAGGGGAGAGGGTCTGGAGATTGATCACCAATGGCCAATGACTTACTCATGCCTATGTAATGAGGCCTCCATAAAACCCCAAAATGACTGGGTTCAGAGAGCTTCTAGGCTGGTAAACGCATGGTGATTTGGGGTGAGTGACTTGCTCTGAAAGGGCATGGAAACTCTGAGCCCTTTTCTCCATACCTTGCCCTATATGTCTTTTCCATCTGGCTATTCCTGAGTTACAGCTTTTCGTGATAAAGTGGTAACCTAGTAAGTAAAATGTTTCTGAGGTCTGTGAGCCACTCTAGCAAGTTAATCAAAACCCAGGAGGGGGGTCATGGGAGCCTCTGAGTTATAGCCAGTTGGTCAAAAGCAAAAGTAGCCACCTGGACTGGCCAACAGCTCTCCGAATGGAGGACAGTCTTGTGGGACTGTCTCTGAATAGACAGCACTAGAAACCCATTGAGTTGAATTGTAGGACATCCAACCGGTATTGGAACATTGCTTGGCATGGGGGAAACCCACACATTGGAACTCGGTGCAGAACCCTTAGTATCATATGTCCAAAAGGACTACACACAGTCTAATCTTATATTTAATTGATATTAACCTGTGTCAAGTATAATTTTTCTGCTAAAACTTCAAAAGACATTCACTTTAATTATATCTATTCCAAATTTGTAACAGATTGTGTGAGCAATCACATGCAGAATGTAATTGTGTGACTATACACACAGTAACATGTATTATACCCTGTGTCAAACATCGGACTGCAACGTGTTAAGGCATCAATTTATCCTAAAATTGTTTGGTAATAAATGAAAAATGTGATTTGGCTCCCTGTTGTGTGGTTCCTTTTGCTGCACATTTTCCAGCTGTTACTTGCTTGATGGCACTCAGAATACCTGGCCACAGACTCTCAAAGTTATCAGTCAAACACGGAGGAATCAAAGTCTGGCTTGGGTTTCCTGCTTGAGCCAATAGGAAATAAAAATTATTCTTCTGCTCTTTTGTCCTACTTAAAGATTTTAAAAAAATCATATATGTGGGAAGCAAACAAAAGCCTTCTGCTAAAACAATTGATAAAACCTACACAATAATTAATGACTTAAAATGTCAAAAAGGCACCCTGGATTTTTCCCCTTAATGAACTCAGAGTAGTTTAATTTTAAAGTGCATGTATCAGAGGGGAATAAATGCAACAAATATTTGTACTCAATTGAATCTGAGAGTTAGTAGAGGGTCCAAACTGGTAGAGAAAAATATCCACATTGCCTTGTTTCCACTTTATTGTAGGCTATAGGAGATTATAGTGAGTGTTCCTTTTACTGGAAGTTTCTTTCAACTCTTGCTACTTAACAAAAGGAAGCTTACCCTTAGGGAGCCAAGATTTGGGAAAGGTTTGTCTGCTCACATCAAGACCCCCTCCCCTTGTTTTATTCTCATTTTTGTGTCTTTGAACACTTGCAAGCTCTACTCCCTGTCCAAACATGGTAAGAATGAAATGGCTTTAAGAAGATCAGAATACTCTTGGGGCACCTGGGTGGCTCAGTTGGTTAAGTGTCCAACTCTTGATTTCAGCTCAGGTCATGATCTCAAGGTCATGATCTCAGGGTTGTGAGATACAGCCCCGCATAGGGCTCTGCCCACACCCTCTCCCTCTGCCACGCCCCCTCAAAAAAAAAAAAAAAGGATCAGAATACTCTGGAAGCCAAGGGAGTGATACTACGCATTGGTTCTAGGAATGCATGGATGAGGTTCTTGGAGGGAAGTTATCCCAAGTTTTGAGCTATTCTAGAACAGTCATTTCTCCTAGGAAAGCCTAGTATTCCAATGGATAGACATTTTCCCCATTTTCCCCCACCTGGTCTTTATCTTCCATCTCCTCTGCCATATCTTGAAAGCCGTGACTGGGGGAAAAAAAACAAAACAAAACAAAACTCAGAAAAAGGGGAAGTCTTCAGAGTAGGCAAACCCTTCCAACTTTCCTTCTGATGTGGCTGAGTTGGTATAGGTATGAGAAAAAGAAAACAACAGAACTGTCCTGTACAATTCAAGAGCCCAGGATTTAAAAACTGGCTTAGTTCATTCATCCCTGAATAAATCACTAAGCCCCTCTGGGCCTCAGCTTCCTAATCTATTAAATGGGCATAAAATATCTGCCTTTACAGGTTTACTGTGAAGAAAGTACCTGACACATAAATGCTTAATAAGTGCTGTTGGCCTTCCTGTGTGTGGTGGGATGGGGTGGAGGCCATGGCTGGGGGCCAAGGGGAGGCTTGCCTCTAGCCTCTCCACAATTAAAGCGCCAAATGAATGTCCTGGGTGACCCTAAAGCAGTTACAGTTCATTAGGCACACTTTTTGAAAGGGGTTCACGAGAGCTCAATTAAAAGTGTCAGATGATACCAGCTTGTTCAGGGTTCTCTCCATAATACTTTGAGGGGTTCCTTTCAATCAGGACATTATAAAAATACTAGAGGATTTTTTATAAGGGACCAAATTCACACTGTAGAACAAACTGTACACAATTTTTACATAAACTTAGAACTGTGTATACAGGTATATGTAATTCATATTTTTATTATAATTCAGCCTTTACTGATACAAAGATGGCGAAAATAAAACGAGATGAAAAACTGGTAGGTGAAAGTAGAGCAAAATGTAAATCGAAGTGGAACACCATTCCCAGCCACATTTGAGCACCTCTGATTTAGAGAATTATAAAATTTCAAGTTTGAGGCCCCCTTAACAATCATGCAAGCCAGCCAAACACCTGAAGCATGT
Source organism: Leptonychotes weddellii (assembly GCF_054177405.1). Taxonomy (NCBI): domain Eukaryota; kingdom Metazoa; phylum Chordata; class Mammalia; order Carnivora; family Phocidae; genus Leptonychotes; species Leptonychotes weddellii. The sequence continues at coordinate 116,807,560 of NC_138369.1, read as the reverse complement.
TATTCATTTTACATGCACATGAAGATTAGAGTCACTTGGTTTCTGATTACCCAGGCCACTTTTTCAAAGCATTTTACTCAATTTTTTGTATATATATCCACACATAAAGATAAATTGATATAAATATCACCATACACATGCTTTTACAGTCCCTTTTTTCTCTTACATTTTGTAACCCAGGTTAACAACTTCATATATTCTTCCATATATTCCCCCAGGCTTAAATCAGTTTTTACACACACACACACATATTTTTCTTTTTCTTTTCATCATTTGTTTTACAGAAATGGGATCACCTTACACAATATCCAAAGAAGCCCTGGTATACACAGCTTCAGCCCAATCTTTATCCACCTCCTTCATCTAACACTAACAGTTTTGTGTTTGACATACTACCAGAAAGATAAACCAATACACTTTAGAATTATTTTCAAAAGCTAAGTTGAAACAAAGGGATTCATCAGTCTTTAATTAAGCTTGGTGATTTGCACATAGCACTTTGTCGGTAAACCTTGATTCTGAAACTATTTCTAGTTTTTACTTTTATTCTTTTCTTCTTGGTACCTGTTGTTCAAAGTACCGCTCTGTCTACAAGGGTGAGTTTTCAGAGGTTTCTGGGTAAAAACTGTAGCCAAGACATATGTATATTCTAGGGGAAATTTGCACATACACACTGAAGGTCAAAGGAAAGAGTGGAGGCAGAGTGTCATCAGGCACCGTGAATGGATGATTGAGTTGCCAAGAGAAATGGGCCAGAGACTCCACCTTCCACTAGCACACCAATGACACTCATTAATGTCTCAGCCACTCAGCCACCAAGGATCTTAGTGCCTTATTTGGCTTAGTGTCACAGGAAAAGCCCCGACGAAGTAATGAGCCCTCAAATCCCCCACTTCAAATCTTCAGGCTGCTTCTTTTTCTTTTCTTTTTTTTTTAAGATTTTATTTATTTATTTGACAGAGAGAGACACAGCAAGAAAGGGAACACAAGCAGGGGGAGTGGGAGAGGGAGAAAGAAGCAGGCTTCCCGCTGAGCAGGGAGCCTGATATGGGGCTCAATCCCAGGACCCTGGGATCATGACCCAAGCCAAACGCAGACGCTTAACAACTGAGCCACCCAGGTGCCCCTTCAGGCTTCTACTTAGTGCCTTCTTCCCTCTCTCAGGTTCCCAGTGCCTGGAAGGTGTCATTATCATTCCCCATTAAAACTGCTTCAGAGAAAAAACTGGGTGGATGGAACTAAAGGGTATTATGCTAAGCGAAATAAGTCAACCAGAGAAAGATAGTTATCATATAATTTCACCCATATGTGGATTTAAGAAACAAAACAGAGGAGCATAGAGGAAGGGAAGGAAAAATAAAATAAGACGAAATCAGAGAGGGAGACAAACCGTAAGAGACTCTTAACCATAGGAAACAAACTGAGGGTTGCTGGAGGGAAGGGGCTGGGGGGATGGGGTAACTGGATGATGGGCATTAAGGAGGGCACATGATATAATGAGCACCGGGTGTTATATGCAACTAATGAATCACTGAACTCTACCTCTGAAACTAATAAAACACTATATGTTCATTGAATTTAAATAAATTTTTTTAAAAAAGAAAAAACCAGAGGGACACATTCACACTAAGATCATATCATAAATGAATAATAAGAGAACTTCATCATACCTAGAGTATTGTTTGCATTTCTATAAAAACAAAAGCATTATTTAAAAAAGAAAAATCCAATAGGGTAGTTGTCAAGGATAAAAAAAACACACAGGAAAGAAGGCCTGCAGAGCCTTTCCAACACTCCTGAATGCACACATAAGCCTCCATAAGAGATGCCCCTAAGAGCCTCTACTCTACAAAGAGTATAGCACTGGAGTTCAGAAAATCTGCAGGTGCGGTTCCAGCTCAGCTGTGCAGCAGACATAGAAACTGAACAAGTCACTTCACTGTCTAGGTCCCAGTTCCCTCATTTGTAAAGTGAAGGTCTTGAATTAGATCACTTTGAGGTCACTTCCAGCTCCAACATGCCAGGGTTCTAGGATTACAGTGGCCTTTCTGAGTGGACCACATTATCATCTGGACCTAAAAGAGATCGCATGCTTGCCATGGTATCATAAAGGATTTCTTGGCAAATCCAGAATGGAAAGACTCTTCTCTACACTAGTCACCTCCCTATCCCTTAACCCCCTCCCACTCTTGAGGTAGAGAGCATGGCTTAAGGAAAATTGTAGCTTCAGTTCCATACCGATGTTTATCAATGACTTGATATCTCATAAGACTGTTCCATTTGTTCTCAGTTTTCTATCTATAAAACTAAACTCTACACTAATGTCAGGGTGATCCTTTTAAATGTGAAAAGCTGACCATGCCAACTCCTGCTCAGTCATCTGTAACAGTCCCTCATGACCTACCGTAGCAAACACTGTTGGTTGCCAACTCAGCAGCCATTTGTCCTATTTCCTCTACTTTCTATCAGAAGCCCAATTTTGTTCCAATGTCCTCTATCTGGCCATGTACTTCAGAAGAAGTGGGTCTGTCCCCTCCAGGGGGTGAGTCCAGATTCATCTGAGCCAGTCATGGTGGTTGCATTCCCCTTGCCAGTGAACGGTTTAGGGTTGGGCATGTGATGCGATTTTGGCCACGGAGGCATGAGGATAAGTCTCATGGGGTGGGGGAAGATGCTTCTAAAGAAAGGTTTTCCTTCCTGGTTAAAAAGACACACATCAAGTCAGACAACAAACAAACCTCTCTTCCTCTTTGGTCACCTTGTGATCAGAAGAAGAGCCAGTCTGAGGATAAAACATCATACCAAGAATGGTAGGGTAGAAAAGTGGAAAGAGCCTAGGTCCTTAATGACAGAGTTGAGCCACTGAATTCAGCCATCTTGGAACCTCCCGCCTTTGAGCATATTATATATGCTAATAAATTTTCTTTAGTGCTTAAGCCAGTAGGGTTGGAGGTTTCTGTTCTTGCAGATGAACACCTGCTAACACATCTACAGTGGAAAACTAGTATGTATTTTTTGGCATACAAGGCCCTTTATGTTCCAATCACCCCATTTCTGTCATTGTACACAAGGCTTTAGCCACCCCAGACATTGCCTAGAATACCCCTCTCCAAATTGTCCACCCAGGTAAACACCACTAACTCATCCTTCAAGTTCCAACAAAAATATATCATCCTTTTTAAAACTTTCCCTAGCCTCCTCAGGCAGACTCTGCCGTCCTAATTTCCAGCAGCATTTCGTACATGCCTCCATTATGTTGCTACCATTTGCATGCCCGTCAACCACACTAGACTGTGAACTTCTTGATGGGAAGAGCCTCAAGGGCCTGTTTCTCTTGTATTACCAGCCCCTGAGCATATTTCCGATTCATGGGCCCACAGTCAATACCTGCTGAATGAATGTAACACCTGACTTTATCTATCATTTTAGGAAAACTGTTCGCTCTTAATTTGGAAAGTTTAATTCCTTTTTATCTTAATGTGGCCCTTGTCCAATGAGCTAGACTCAAATTCACAGAGTCTGAGTAATTGAAATGTCTGAGACAACATAACCACCAGTTCCTGAGACCTTCACAAACTTTGAGAGGTGGCTTTGGAGTTCTTTACGTTTGACAGCCTGACAATCAATCATGTTCTCTTCATTAAAAGAAATGAACAGTGGAGGGCAATGTGCCCACTCCATTTGGAAAGTGTACAAATCCTATCCTATAGCTCAGCTCCAAGATGAAGAACTGCTAACACGTAACAGGGCCACCTCAGCGATCCATCCATCTTGAAAACATCAATGCAGGCTGATTTTTTAGAGTGACCAAAACTCTTATCAAAGGAAATGTGGAACAAGGAGATTTCAGACCACAAGTCCCTAATCTAAATCCATTCAGCTTAGGCTTTCCTATATGTTGGGAAACTGCTTTGCCAAGATCAGATACCATCTTTCACACCAGTCTGCACTCTGCCATTCTCTGTCCCCTCCACACACGCCACACACAGCCAGACATCTGGAAATTCCATTCAACTTCTTTCTGTAAATAAATGCAGCTTGTACTGGGAGCTCTGCTGAGTCCACATCTGCCCAGATGTGAAACAAAAGACACAACCTGCCATGCACAAGATAAACCACTGGGAACTGGAACCCACAATTTCAGCAATTCCCTATTCAGGCCCCAAGCGCTCTCTTGGAAATGTAAATCACGTTTAGTGTGACAGGGGGTGAACAATTACACTAGGGGTGGGATGACTCATTTAAATAGCATAATTCAAATATCTTATTCATGTTGCAATATAATCGAACTCCTGAGGGGCTGCTACACTCATAGCAGGAAAGGGGGAAAAAAAAAAAGCAACAAAGAAGAAAAATGCAGAGAAATTCCCTGGCCTGTAGGCAGGTCCCAGAGGCCAAAGGGGGTTAGGGTGAGCAGGATGCTGGCCTGCCTTAACAATGAGCAGTCCCCCACTTAACCTTCACAGGGCAAATAAGGAAATTTCCCTCTACTGTTCCTGGAGATGGGGGGCCCCACTGACCACTTACACTGTCTACCTGAAAAATACAAATGCTAGTCCAGAGTCATTCCATCATCAAAATGTGCCTAGTACCTACTGTGTGCTAGCATTGGGGATGCAAAGAGAAAACAAAATTCCTCCCCCCAAAGTAGCTTTCACAATAGTAGGGAAGACAGACAAAACAGTGTGACCAGTGCTAGAACAGAGAGGTAGAAAAGACACTTGCAAGAAGACAGTTGAATTGTGAGAGTGCCGCTCCAGGCCTCACAGGACACATGTCTAAAATGCCTTGAAAGATGAGTAGAATTCCCTAGAGGAGTAGGAAGGGTCTCCTGGGCTTACACAAGACGCAGAAACAAGGTGACGTGTCAAATGATAGGGAGCTGAGAGTAGTCTGGGGCAGGGGGGGTGTTGACAGGATAGGGGAAGGCGAGAAGGGCCACTTTTACATCCAGGCCCAGCCTCCAGCTGCCTCTCCAGCCTTATTTCCTCCCATTTGTTGATCCTGACTCACACTCTGGGCACATCCTTAAACACCACTCTCAGGCCTTTCTGTGCTTTCCTCCCTGAACACACACCCTTTCTCTGCCTTGAGTTTCCCTCACCTGTTCTTTCCCGTGTTCCCCTTCTCTGCCTGGACATTTCATCTCTGTGTGAAGCCTCCCTACATCCCTGGGCAGATCAAGGTGCTTGCCCCTCTGCCTCCCCCATTTGGTCACTTGCTAGGACCGACTATATTTCTACTTCAAAAAGGGCACGGACACAGTCCCTGTCTTCAGAGAGCTCAGGAACCTAAAGCCCTGAAACACAGAGCAAGACTCACAAGCCATGAATACAATCCCAGTGCCCAGATGATCACTGCAGGCTGAGCTGCCTCGTTATAACAAAGGGTACAGGGACCGAAGTCCACATCCTTAAGCCAGCTCCACTCTGTCCATGGCCCTCACTCAACCCTTCCAATTCCAGCATCTCTCACTGCATTGTCTCAATCCATAACCCCAATCTTGTTTCGTCCCTTTAATCCTCCCTTTCAAAGATTGCTCTAGTCTCTTCTTGCCCCATAATGAGTTGTCAGGAGACAATATGACAGTAAGGGAGAGCACAAGCTTTGACTTCAGGCAGAGCTAGACCTGTATCCCAGCCGCAACAACCTGATGACTTGCTGTGAATTTAAGGAGATGACAGCATTTAACTGCTCCAACACTCGGTAAGCACTCAACAAGCTGCAACCCTTGTGGCCGTTGATTAGCCTTGGGGTCATCCATCATTGCAACTATCTCTAAGCTTCATATCTACTATCCTGGGAGTTCCACCAGTTTTCTCCCTTCCCTTCTCCACCCTGTCCCTTATTCTTCAGCAAGAGTGACCTATCCTATACTGCTGTAAGACCTCCCCAGCTTCATAGAGGTGATGGCATTTTGATGATCTAAAAGACAAGTAGTCTTTGCATCTATGGATCTGACAAGAAGAGGGTATACCAGCAAGTGAGAAATGGTGAATAAAGACAGAGACAGGGAAATATGTATCTAGAGTTCTTGGAGGGGACTGTAGCATTTCTGTTTGGCTGGATGGTGGGGTCCATGCCAGAGATGTTTAGAGGTCAAGATAGACAGAGTCTGAGACCATCATCTGCAGTTTTGGGGAAACCACAAGCATAGATTTGTGGGGATGGGGAAGGTGGGAGCAGGATGTAGGCTGACTGTATACAGGATGCATTGGGAAGGGAAGGGACTCAAGACACAGGTCCCTCCACAAGGATGACCCTCTTGTCATAAAAAAGTCACAAATTCAGAAGCCCTGAATTCCAAGATCTACAACCAATGAAGGAAATGACCTTGGGACTTCAGTTGGCTCATCTGCAAAATGAGAAGCTGGACTTTTGTGTGGGGTTATCCAAGTTCAAATACCAGCCTGGTCACTTATCAGAGCAAGACCTTAGGTAAGATACTGAATTTTTTGATGTTTTCATTTCCCTCATCTGTAAAATGATGGCAAGAGCAAAACACTTCCCTTACAGTGCTGCTGCAAAGACACAGCACAGACAACCAAGCTTGGCACACAATAGGAATTTAAAAAGGAAAAGAAAGAGGAAAATGGTGACTGTCAAAAGTCCTTCCAGCTTAAAAAAAGAAAGAAAGAAAGAAAGAAAGAAAGAAAGAAAGAAAGAAAGAAAGAAAGAAAGAAGAAAGAAGAAAGAAAGAAAGAAAGAAAGAAAGAAAGAAAGAAAGAAAGAAAGAAAGAAAGAAAGAAAGAAAGAAAGAAAAGATTCACAATGCTTCCTATTACAGTCTTTTCTTATTCAGAAAAAGATCTGAAACCCAATCTGGGCTAATTTGGGGTACAACATGAAAATTTCCTTCTTATCCATAAAAAAAAATTATGATTTGAGTACATAATGATCCTTTCCAGATACATGTTGTCTTCAGAATATGAAAATGTATCATTAGGAAGATATAAAAGCAATTGTAAAAGTCCTGAAAACAATAAAACTCAGTTAAGTCTTTGATTTCTAACTCAGGCTTAGCCTGCATTTTGAAGAGGAAGGGCTATCAAACAGGTATGCAGGCACACCACTTGTGTCTTCGTGTGACTCATGGAGACTCTGGAAAGCAAACAGACCACAAAACTATGACCAAGTGCTTACCAAAGTCAACCAAACCTTAGATGTCCCCAAATTTGTCTGTGGCAGATCAGTTTCTACCCCTTGCAGAATCTGGTGACCAAAAACATATGACCTATTTCAAGACTCGAGCCAGCAAGGTCCTGTTTCAGTTCTTAAAAGAAGTCCCAGGAGTTTTCAGTCCTATTCCACCCTCTACACACCTTGCACTTACCCACCATTAGGAAAACATTTGTCACACTGCAGTTGGGTTTCTGGATGTCTGTCTTCCCCAGAGACTGAACATACGGACATGTCTCCTTTGTGTTCCTCTCCCCAGTGCCTCTTGTACGACTCACCACACCTACTATATATTCAACCCCTGTGATCCAAGGCAGCCTGACACCAAAGTGTGTCCTAGTCTTGCAATTACACCCACTGCATCCCTAAGAACTGAAGAAAAAAATACCTGGCATACATGGGCAAATGAGCATTCACATCCCATGCCATTCTCTCCACCCCAAATACCCTTTCTTTCATTTTTGACACTTCTCAGGTCTCCTCCGGAAGACATTTCCTTATTGATTCCCACTCACTTCTGACTATGTCTTGCCACTGTGCCTCTCTTAACAGTTAGTACTCAATGTGTGTTAGAGGAATTGTCACCTCTTTCACTCTGCAGCAGTGTGCTGCCCTGAGGAGGCTTTCTCTGGGCTCTGCCCTTTGGCTCTCCTTCTCCTTCATCTACTCAGAAAACTCCCCACTTCCTAAGCCTCCCTCTTCCTGCCCTCCTTTCCCACAGAGGAAGCATCTCTGAGGTGGGTGGAGCAGGGCCCAAGTCAGAGATTCTCACCCGACTGTTCATCACAATCATCTAGAGGTTGGAAAATAACAGATGGGGGCTCTCTGCTCCTCCCCATTCAACAGACAGCAGCATCTTCTTGTGCTGTGCCAGCTGCATCCCCAAGATATGATGGTGAAGGTCAGAGTAAATGGATTTGGCCATATTGGGCACCTGGTCACCAGGGCTGCTTCTAACTCTGGCAAAGTGGACATTGTCACCACCAATGACCCCTTCTCATTGACCTCAAAAACATGGTCTACATGCTCCAAGTATGATTCCACCCATGACAAAGTCAATGGCACAGTCAAGGCTGAGAATAGGAAACTTGTCATCAAAAGAAAGCCCACCTCTGGGGCACCTGGGAAGTTCAGTCGGTTAAGAACCTGCCTTCAGCTGAGGTCATGATCCCAGGGTCCAAGGATCGAGCCCTGCATTGGGCTCCCTGCTCAGCAGGGAGCCACTTCTCCCTCTCCAGCTTACCCTGCTTGTGCTCTCTCTCTCTTTGTCTCAAATAAATAAATAAAATCTTTAAAAAAAGAAAAGAAAGCCCATCTCCATCTTCTAAGAGAAAGTTCCCGCCAACATCATGGGGTGATGCTGGTACTGAGTACCTTGTGGAGTCCACTGGGGTCTTCACCACCATGAAGAAGGCTGGGGCTCATTTGAAAGGTAGAGCTAAGAGGGTCATCATCTCTGCTCATCCTGCTAATGCCCCCATATTTGTGATGGGTGTGAACCATGAGAAATATACAACTTTCTCAAGATTGTCAGCAATGCCCCCTATACCACCAAATGCTTGGCCCCTCTGGCAGGGGTCATCCATGACAACTTTGGCATAATGGAGGGACTCATGACCACAGTCCATGCCATCACTGCCACCCTGAAAACTGTCGATGGCCCCTCTGGGAAGCTGTGGTGTGGTGGCCAAGAGACTACCCAGAACATCATCCCTGCTTCTACTGGTGCTGCCAAGGCTGTAAGCAAGGTCATCCTTGTACTGAACCAGAAGCTCACTGGCATGGCCTTTCATGTCCCCACCCCCAACATGTCAGTCGTGGATCTGACCTGCCACCTGGAGAAAGCTGCCAAATACGATGACATCAAGAAGGTGGTGAAGCAGGCATCAGAGTGTCCCCTCCAGGGCATCCTGGGCGACGCTGAGGATCAGCTGGTCTCCTGTGACTTCAACAGTGACACCCACTCTTCCACCTTTGATGCTGGGGCTGTGTTGCCCTTAATGACCATTTTTGTCAAGCTCATTTCCTAGCACAACAATGAATTTGGCTATAGCGACTGAGTGGTAGATTTTGTGGTCTACGTGGCCTCCAAAGAGTAAGAGCCCCCTGGACCACCAGCCCCAGCAAGAGCAATAGGAAGAGAGGGGCCTTCGGCTGCTAGGGAGTCCTTGCCCCAACTTCTCCCCCAACACACTGAGAATCTTCTGACCTCTACACGGTTTCCATTCCAGACCCCCTGAAGAAGGGGAGGGGCTTGGGGAGAACTGCCTTGTCATGTACTATCAATAAAGGACACTGTACCCAGCCAAAAAAAAAAGGAAAAATAACAGATGGGTATGTGTGATCATTGCTTTCTGGAAGAAAACAGATCACAAGTCACTGTTGGAAGTGTTCGCCTTTGAAAGGAAGGACTGAGGCCTGGATAGAAGGGGTACAGACTTTCTTTCTGTACTGTGAATTTTTACTTTGGGCATGCATGTCATTTAATTTTCTTAAAACATGGAAAAAACAGATGCTCAGGGTCTGCTCCCAGATATGATTATTTAGAATATCCAGGAAGGGGCCTCAGCAGCCGTATTTTATTTAAAGCTTTGGGTGATTTTGATGCAAAGGCAGAGTTGGGGCCCATGGAGGAGAAAAAGGGTATATTTGAGTTGTGTAGGTGTGAATGCACATGTGATTATATGTGGGAGGGTGGGGATTGGGAGCAGGATTCCACAACTTAAAAAAAAAAAAAAAATTCCCCTCTCCAAAATTCTTTGCATAGAAGTTCCTTAGCCTTCTCCCCAGAAGCCAGTTCAGACAGTAGGCTCAGTCTCCGGAGCCTAAGGAAAGGTCAGAATGAAGCTTGTTCCCCATTGGAGGGTGAATAGTGAAAGGTGACAAGTACGGACTCGGGAGCCAGGCAGCCCAAGTTTCAGTCCTGGCCCTAACTGTGCTTCCAGACACTTTTTCTGCCTTCGTGACCTCATTAGGGTTGTGTGAAGATGGTGTGTGCTGCTATGTCCAGAGTACTTAGAGCCAGGCCCGGTAGAGGAAAAGCACAGTGTAATCACCGGCTATCAGCACAGGAAAGCAGGGGAGCCCCTCGTTACCAGGAAAGCTGAAGCAGGTCATCCCCTTCTTCCTCTGTGCCCCTGCAGAGCCACACTGCTGTCCCTGTGCCATCACACCACGATGCCATGATCTGTGTGCATGCCTGTCTGCATGACTGGGGTATTAGTGCCCTATGGGAGACACCACTTCCCGTGGGATTTGTGTCATCCCTTGCACAGAGAGCAGTGGCCTCTGAGAAACTGTAAAGCGTGCCAAGGAAGGAGTCACTTAGTTACAAAGCTGGAGCATCTCTTTCTTCCAGGAAGCCATCCTTGACCTAGCCACATTTAACTATCTCCTCCCCTTCCTCTGTGGACTCACCTCCTGGTAGCTGGTCAACAGTCCACCACCTGAGGCTGAAATTCCATCTCTCCCTGCAGGCGAGGGCTCCTGGACGATGAGCCTTTTCTTCTCCCGTGTTACTTACACACGTCCAGATCTCCGTGCATTTCTTGGCACACAGCAGGAGTGCAATAAATGTCTGTTGAGTCAGATTGCTGTTCTCCTCTGACCCTGCTGACATTCTCCGCGACACCTACAGGAGGCAAACAAGGTGTGAACCGGCCGTAGAGTCTCCATATCAATGCGGGTGCGGTGGGGTGGAGGCAGAGGTGGCTTTATCTCTAAGAGAAGCTTTTTTTTTTTTAGTAAACAGTCTGCACATACTTGAAAAAGAGGAACGGGGCGCGCCCTGGTTCTAAAATCCTAGATAATTTTACTTCATCGGCAGCACGGCCCTTTGTTCTTTATTAAAACTGCATAGGAATAACCTTGCCAAGCTATTGCTACTATTAATAATGTGTAGACCTTATCACATTACAAATTGTATTATGAAAATTGAGTGCCAACACCAGGGAAAACTGATAGGACAGAGCTACCTCATTCTCTGATAAGGGAGCGGACTTCCTTCGGACCTGCGATGGCTCCCTTCTGGGCCTGCGAACAAACGGCAGCCTCCTCAGCCCCCACCCCCTGGGCCTGCGCGCCCCAGTCAAAGGGATCCGTAAGGTCCTTTCGCAAGGTGCCGCCAGGCCTCCTAAATAGAACTGGAGACGAGCTGCGGCTCCGTGGCCAGCAGTTTGCCTTCAGAACCACCAGCAGGCCTTTCAAAATGACAGGAACCCAGTCCAATCCACACAGTTCTCAGTTTTTATAGGGACATCTTTCCATAGTTTCACCTCAGGCTTCCAAACCACACTTGTAAACAGGGCGTCGTCCTCACTTTGTGTCTTACCCTCCCTCCTGTGTGAACTAGGAATTCTTCTCATCTCACTAGCTCCGCCCCTCTTCCCCCCCCCAGGGGGGCTGCCCAGGGGCTCCCCAGGAGGATCTCAACTCCCTCTTCTGAGGGTGGCGCTCTGTGAGGAGGCTACGTGCAGCACTGCGTCAGTGGGAAGGAGAAGGTTTCCATCCACAGTTTATTAAACCCAGTTCGGCGGGGCCCGTCCTCCATTAGGAGCTAGAGCACCGTGTCCACCCTTCCGCGGGACGACCCTGAAGGGAATAACTCCGCAGGGCTTTCTTTTGCCTATGAAAACCAAATGAGGTCTGAACCCAATGAGGGTCTGGTTTAACTTCCTCAAATCACCCCCTTATTCTTCCTGGGAAAGACCTGCCCAGCGACCCAGACTGATTCTCCGGATTTCAAATGCAAATTGCACACACTCGCATGCACACACAGGCACACACACGCTGTGAGAGTTTTTATGGGGTAAATGGTGGCGTCGTGAACGTCCAAGTTCAGCACCACTTTTTAACTTTCCATCACCAGGCCTTATCTTTCCAGAAAAGAGATGAAAAGGTCTGAGGGAGGGAGGTGATCATAGAGATGGGAATGGCTTTTATTAAAAGAGTGTTTTCCCAGACCTTAACTAAACCTCATCCACTTTCGTCAGTCAGGGCCGACAGTTGAGAGCAATATTAGAGGAGGTAATTGCATATATCAGTCAACAGCTTTTGTCCCGCGGCCGCTGAGAATTACAGTAAAACGGGGCACAGGAAAACAGCATACTGGATTAAAGGCAAAAAAGATCTTTCTCCAGTTTCTCTCTACTCACCAGCTGTTATGTTCCGCGGCAGAGACAGAAGCAGCAATAATATCTGGGGGAAATCTAGCCTACCACAGTCTGGGGCTTTTTTTTTTCCTTCTTCTGTTTTTCCTCCGCCTTAAAAGTGATTAAGCTTCAACTTTAAAGAGAAACTTTTTCAAAAAGCATTCCATCTCACCATAGCAACTAAGCTATTGACCGTATATGAATTTTTCTCCCATTCAAGTATATGGACACATATAAACCGGAACCTTCTACCGTTGCTCAGACTGACTATAAAACAGCCACCTCAGAGCTGCTTGATGTCACTTGGTAACACGTCCCCCGTAGTTGCTTAAGTAAACAGTTGGCAAGACACAGATACATTTTAGGTACATTTGATTGTAAATCACATCAAGTCAAATCAAACCATGCTGAAGAGTTAGCAGAGGGGTCTGAAATTCACCCCCAGTAAGTGGGAGTTGGAAGAAGAGAGAGAGGAGAGAGAAATGCCTATCCTTGTGCACCAAGCACGAATCCGCACAAGAGAAGTGTGATCGTCACTAGGTCCCCAGTGCTCCGGACACCACACCCTGGCTCCCTTACCCCCACGCTAAAGGAACTCCCTTTCTCTCAACCATGAGAAAATAACGAAGCCTGTCCAAAAGCTGCCAGAGACTTTGGGCACAAAAGAGGAGCATTCTTAGGGTCAAGCCGAGGGTACCTGAGAGGGAGAATCGGCTGAGCTGGGAAGGACAGAGACCAACTCCAGCAGGATAGCAGGGACCAGAGAATCATGGCCCTGGGTCATGTCTAAGTGCTTCAGGGAAACCAGGCGCAAAGCTGAGTTTGGCCAGCTCCCCTGTGATTCTGACAGAGGCCCATCGGGACATGGATGCAGTGGACCACAATAAAGCTGTTGTTATTAATGAATTTGATTCTTAAATACTTGAGATCCTATAGCCAAGATCAACTTCATGATGCAATAGTTAACAGGTTTTGTTTTGTTTTGTTTTTTACAGATCAAAAGCTGAGGTTTAGAGAGGTAAGGCAACTCACCAAGACATAGCCAGTGAGTAATACAGGCAGGATTCAAACTCAGCTCTGTCTTTCCTAAAGCCTTGCTCATGCCACTACAACTTCATCCTGGGGCGGTGCGTGTCTAGCAGTACTTGAGCATGGACTCCAGGGATGTAGGGAGCTATAGGATAAACCTGTAGCATCTTCCTGGGACATCAAATTTATTCAAATATAGGTGAGTATCAAATGGAACAGGACGAGTAGGGTGGTGTGGGATTAAGTAATTGCATTAATCAATATTTTATAACACACTTTTTCAAATTAAATTCAATGGGTGTATTAGAGAGCAGGATGCAATATTCTTATTTTTTAAAAAGATTGAATAGGTAATGAATTAATATGATTCAAATTCAAACACTATAAATAGTGCAAAGTGGAAAGTTTCTCTCTCACTTATCCCCGAGCCCCAGTTCCCAATTCCCTTCTCAGTAGACAAATTATTACCTATTTTATGCATATGCATATATACATATGATAGGGGAAGTACATATGTAGTCTTTTTTTTCTTCTTTAAGAGAATAGTAGCCCACTAGACATGCTTTTCTGCACATTGCTCTTTTTCATTAAACAAGAAATCTTGAAGTTCGTATCTATAAACAAAGTACTCCCTCATTCTTGTCGACAGGTGTTAGTACTTCATTAAATTGATGCATCATTATTTATTTAACCAGTCCTATTAGTGGACTTTCAGAATGTCCTGAAAACTTTGCTACTACAAACAATGCCTCAATTAATAATCTTTTACATGGATCACTTCACACATTTGAGAATATGTATGTGGGATGCATTGCCACAAGTAGGACTGCTAGGTCAAAGGCATTTGCATTTACATTTTGACAGATATTAACAAAGTTCTTTCTACGGAAGTTGTACCAATTGGCAGAGAGCCATTTCTTAGTATTATCAAACTCTTCTACGTTTGCCAATCTGACAGGTGAAAAATAAAATCTCACTGTCGTCATAATTTGCATTTGTCTTCTTCTGGGTTGGGCTGAGTAGCTTTTCAGGTCCTTAAGAGCCATTTCTCTTTCATTTTCTGCAAACTGCCCATATCCTTTCCCCCTTTTTATGGGGTTTGGGACTTCTTTAATTGGCTTGCAGCGTTCTTTAGAAGGTACAGAAGCTAGCCCTTTGTCTGAGACTTGAGTTGTACAGTTTCTCCGGGCCCACCAGTCTGCCTCCTCTTGTCAGTTTCCACTGAGAAACCCAGCCCTGCCATGGGCAGCATGGCGCCAGCAGCCTGACTGGCCCCATGTGGATCCATGTTGACTCATCCGCACCTGGACTTTTCCTGAAACCCACTCGCTGCCTGGCCAACCTTCCTTCCACATCCTGGGTTCTTTCCCCAGGGCCTGCTCTTGTCCAACGGACATCCAAGTCACCCTGATCTAGCTATTCCATCTCCAGGCTCCCCTGAAGAAGTGAGGAGGTAAGAGAGAGGAGAGAACTGGTGCAATTTCTCAACACCAAATCCCCACCCAGTATTTATACACACCACTGTTTCTCCTCCGCTAAGCATTCTCAGTATCAAGTAGAGCAGCTTGATGATAATAATCACTATCATGTATTGAACATTTACTGTGTGCCAAGCACCGATCAAAGCACTTTACATATAATAACTCATTTCATCTTCAGAATGTCTCAGGAAGGTATATTATCATTAACCCATTCTACAGATGACAACACAAGTGACAAAAATGTTCAATAATTTGCTATGGATCCTAATGCCAATATAAAGCCAGGACTGAGAGTCAGGCACTCTGGACTATATATCCATCCAACCCAACTGAGCAGATATTCTGGCCACCACTCAGGTTACATATATCACATGCATGTACACACACCTACACACGCTGCAGTGCAAGGAAATTTCACTAATATTTTATGAGATTAAGGAATACTTTATCCTAGTACCAACATGATATGAGGTCTTGTGGGGCTTATATAAGCCATGATATTGCAAGTTAAAAATGTATGAGGCCTTAGCTTGCCTAGTTTTAACTGAAAGCCAAGTAAGTTGTACGTAAGTCTGAGGAACTATCTGTCAACTTTCAAATAATCAAGGAAATAATATCTAGGAAAACATGGCTTAAGAACTGTGACATGGGCTGATCCCATGCGCCTACCTGGAAGTGATGTTCTATTATTGAAACTTACACAACTCTCATATCCAAGGCAGAAATGCATCCCAACCCTCAGCACATGCATATGACAAGTCTTACTACAATAAGTGACTTAGGGACGCCTATTTGTGCTTTGTATCTTCAAGGCCTAGGTCTATAAAAACAAACTCCCCCGATTCAAACCCACATTTCAAAGCCAAATATTCTGGGATGGACAGGATGGCCCCCAGAGTGACTCAATCAGCTATGTTTCTGCCATGCCATATGAGGCCAGCTCATGTCTGCCCTCTGTCTTTTCTCATTCCCTGGATGACCACAAAGGAGAAAAAAAATCAGTCTGTGTCCCACTGAAGGTGGCCAAAGCCACACAAATATATGAAGCCGGAGCGTGGGATCACCACAGCAAAACTGCTCACAGGACTAATAATTCATAATAGAGTTCAAATGACTGTTGAGGCTTAATTGGTTAGTGTTTTGATAAGAGACCAAATCTTCAGCAAACGAATGACTACAAATGTAGAATTTGGAAAAATCAAATGAAATCGGTGGGATAAGTGTCTGGGTGGGAGATACCCCCTTGGCATTTCCCAAATCACACTAAACAATATCTACCATTTCTTTCATTAACTCAAAATTTCACACACACACACACCGTACACACACCTGCAATATCATGTATACATCAGATTATTCATTACAGTATTATTTATAATATCACAAGATTAAAAACCTAAATATCAATTTGGGACTGTTCAAATAAATTATGGCATATATATAAAATGGAATACCATGAAGCTATAAAAAAGACCAAGGAAACTCATTATATACTATGTAAAAAGAGCTTCAAGATACAGTATTGAGTGGAAAATGCAGAACAATGCATGTACTACACCACCATTTTTCCATAAAAGATATTGAGATCAGCGGGAGGGAAAACACATATGTGTTTGTTAGTGCATGCATAAAGCAATTCTGGAGGGAGACACAAGAAAACAATAGTATTTGGTTGCCAGTGGGAAGGGGAAGTGGGTGGCTGGGAAAAGCAGGCCTCACTATATTCTCTTTTGTTCCTTTTGAATCATGTAAATGTATTACCTATTCAAAACTGTCCCTGTCCTTGAATGGCTCACAGCACAAACAGATAAACACATGGACAACGGGGAAGAGCTCGTTTAAAATATCTAATAGGCTATAACACGAAGGTAAGAAAGGAGTTAAATACTTGGTCCTGAGCCAGAGAAAATACAATTGGAAAAGATCGTATTCCTCCTATTTCAACCACCGTTTCTATTGAACATTTCTGGACTACTCCAGGCCCACATCCTGCAGGCATAGTTAGTTCATGACTGAACACCCAGGGGGCTCCTTCCCGGGTCCCCTCAACTTTGCAGATGTAGAAACTGAAGTACAGCGGGGTGAAGGGGTTCGCTTCAAGCCATGTGGGTGGTTGGCAGTCCCAAGTGAACCCGCCATGGCGTCCCTTCTGGCAGACGCTGACGCGACCGCAAAGCCAGGGGCTTTGGCAGCGCTCAGGACCAGCCGAGACACAATTTGATCTGTGGAGATTCCACCCACCAGTCCTCTTTGGAGACACAGAATAACCTGTGTGCCCACCAGCCAGTTAGATGCTGCCTCCTCTCTCCTCAGCTGTGGCAAGTGAGCAAACTTGTCCGAGGAAGACAGAAGTCATCCTCTCCCAAGGAATGCTCATCAGTCCCCCAGCTCACTTGGTCCCGGCCACCTCGTGAGACCGGCACCCAGATCTTGGAACTTGTAGTTTGGTTTTCGTGAAGAAGAAAATGTGATCCTCTGTGCAGTTAACAAACTGAAATCTCGACATTAAGCTACTGATCTTGCCTTAAATGAGACAAAATGATGGTCCATCAGCCTGTCATCCCCACCTTTCAGCCTCTAATGTCCAGAGAGCAATAGAGCCATCTGTTGTCATTTGCAAATCCGCACGCACCCTGGCATGCAGCAGTGAGCATGGTTCGGCACCTTGTGGCTTCAGGAACAGACTAGGGCTTAGCCTGAGGCAGCTGGAGTCCTCAGGGATTTCAGAGCCCCAACTTGCTAACATGTCTTTCGTTTTTCCACAGTACTGCTCTTCCTGTCTGGGACCTTTCGTTGCTCCCCAAACTCCACACAGTTAACCTTTGATCTCCCCTCTGCCCTCCTCATCAGCCTCTTTATTCTTCTTGCTCCTTCCTCTGAGCTTCCCAGCAGCAGCCCCATCCTAAAAGTAGCTCCCCCCACCCCGCCTTCATCCTGCCTGCTCTTTCATCTGGGGTGCTCTTCCTTTTTTCCTTTCATTTCTAGGTGTCTTTAGAATATGAAGGGGAAATCTCACTTTGGCAAATTTAATAATAAAACAGTCATAATGTATATCACAAAAGTGATGAATATTTATTGAGCATCTACTTTTTACCAGGAATTGAGCTAAAATATATATATATATATATATCCAGCAAGCACGATCTCGGAATACAAACATCTTCTGTTTGGCAAACTATTTTTGTCTCAAAACATGAATGGTCCCTGGAAACAGACTATGATTGGTTTCACCACTGTCCACTCTCTATGATGACAATAATCGATTGTGTTACCATAGGACCGCTTTCAAGTAGCCCTGAATTGTGTGACAGCCACACTCTAGAACAAACCATCCGGCTGTATGATGTTTGCACTGTAGCCAGAAATGGGAGGATGGATGACCATCCCCTCCCACCCTGGGGGAGCCATGAGACAGAGCTGTCTCAGTTTTATTCTTGTGCTACCCAAACTCAGATTTCAACATCTTTCGCCAGAACCACATCACTCTTGCTTGAAATGCTACCTCAGTCTGCAGCGATACAACATGACAACCCAATGGCCACAGTTTTAAGAGTTTGGAAGAGAAATGAGTGTGAAGATGAGCTTTGAAAATCTCTTGCTTCTACCTACAAAGTTCTTATCAAATGTAACTGCCTGGGTTGGGGACTTTGATAATATCTTCTTCCTAAGGAAATTCCACCAGAACTAAAGATCTAAATAACTCCTGGAGCTTGTGATACTATATGTTCTATGCACCTCATTGTCCACTTATTTAAATGACTCGGTTGCTGTTTATCTTATTCATTCTATTAAGATAGTATCTGAACCTGTCCTCCCCTCCTCAATTCCCCCCCCCCATTGGTCTGCCTTCCACATGCTGCCATAGTGGTATTTCCAATAAAAATATCCCAAGACCAATAGGTGTTCAAGAAATGTGTTTTTAACAAACAAAGGAATTAATTAGTGGTCAAGAAAAGCACATTAAAACAGGAAGTTTATTGTTACCCATCAATCTACATTTTTTGGTTTTGTGTATTAATGATTCTTCCCAGGGCCGGCAGGAATGTGGTAAATTGAGCATCCTCATATTCTTGACAAGAGAACTTGACAACACAGTTTTTCAAAAAGTCTTCATACCCTTTCATTCCTAATAATTCATTCTTAATTTACCTTAAGAAAATAGCCTAAATATTGGACAGAGAAAACAGCTTTCTGTAGACAATGTCTCCCAAACTGGAAAATACATGGAGTCCAGCAATACTAAAATGTGCAGTCACGGTGGCACAGCCACTTAATGAAGTAGTATGTAGTTATCAAAAGTGATTATTTGGGGGCCTGGGTGGCTCAGTCGTTGAGCGTCTGCCTTCGGCTCAGGTCATGGTGCCAGGGTCCGGGGATCGAGCCCCGCATCGGGATCCCTGCTCCGCGGGAAGCCTGCTTCTCCCTCTCCCACTCCCCCTGCTTGTGTTCCCTCTCTCGCTGTGTCTCTCTGTGTCAAATAAATAAAATCTTAAAAAAAAGTGATTATTAAGTTTACATAATAAATAACAGGTGAAAAAAGGTAACAGCACATGCACATTGTGATGACTACCTATGTCAAATATTCCGAGACACATGCAGAAAAGGGCTAACAAGGAGAACTAGAGTTGAATTCTAGCTTCCCCATTTATGAATGGTATAAGTTTAGGTGGGTTAATCTCTGTGGCCCAATTTCCTCACGTTAATTATAATGCGATGATAAAGATAATAATAACAAAGTAAGTGCTGTCCTCGGAGTGCCGTGGCTGACGGGATAAGCAGTGAACAGATACACTTACTATAATGATGACTATAAGGGTGATGGAACTGGGCTGTTCTGTCTTTGTTTCCTAAATCCTCAGTGATGTGCTAATAGTACACACATGAGCCCGGTGATCTCTTTATCTTTCTCCTCTCTGGTCTGGGAGAAACGCCTGGATCTGGATTACTTCAGCCATGGTGCTTTTGTCCTCTTCTTCCTAGAAATGCCTATGGTGCTTCCTGCTTGAAACTATTGCTCGGCAGTGCTCTTTTGTTGCCTGGAGTTCGTCATTACATTTTATATGGACATGATGATCCCCAACTCCCCCAGACATGGCTTTCAGGAACAGGGCATTTTGGGGCCCTCCTCATGGACCCTTTGGCACAGACCCAAATGTGCCACAACAAGTTAATTTGATTTTTAAAATATGTTGATTTGGCTATTGCACAGATAGAAGCATGCAGATTGCCCATAGTTTCAACATCAGCTCTTTTTCCATTTCTTCCTTAATCATATTTTATTTCTCCAGAGTGGCATAGGTGCTAAAGAAACAAATAAATCCTGGGACGGTTTTCCTTGATTTGTATTTTACACCCACTTGGTTTCACAACTCAGCAGAACCTGAAGTTCATCTTGTCTCTGAGATTAACTAATTTTGTACCTTTCCCACACAGAAATAAGTATAATAATCGAGGCCAGTGGTATTTAATTCTGAGAAAAAAGGATGTACCCATTGCAAAGCCAGAGGGTAGGCCATCTATGACTTTCTGGGAAGAACCCTTTGGGAGGCAGGATTCCCTTCAACAATTTGAAGGATGCTCCCCACCCAAAGGTAAGTATTTCTGCTTAGTTTTTTGGGCCTGTTATTTCACTAGGGCAGGAGCCCTGCAAGCAAATACCTTTAACTGTGCCAGCTCCTTTTTTGTTTTCCACAATTAGCTTATCTCCAATCATATAAACACACACACACACACACACACACACGATGACAGTCTTTGGTTATGGAGGTGAAACAGGAAAATAAAGGTTTCTTCAACTTTGAGAGTTAGGTTTGAGGACAAACCAGATTAAAGCTTCGATGGATATACAAAATAATAGATGAATACTGTTGTCTGCCTTCCTGAAATTATTTTATTAGAAAGAACATATTAATTATAATGGAAGCAAACTTGGACTCTGTGGGTTTCTAAAAAAAATTCCTTTGTAGCATCACGGCAGGATTTCCCACCATTTTTCTCTTTCTGATGAAATTAACTCCCCATGGTTGGTCAGCAGGATAATCTAATTTCAGCCAATCAGCTTGGGAGCTGCTGTTGACCTCACAAAGGGAGAGAAAAGTATCTGCAGTCATAGCAACCACCCGCTCAGCTCTGATCATCTCTGGACCCTTCCGCCTAACGACAGACACCGGCTTGCTTCTTAGATGATTAATCTTTTCCCCTGTGAACCTCCTTGAATACATTAGCCAAACCAGTCTGATAAATTTGTTTATCCCAAGACAATCATTAGAAAATTACCTGCAAAAGTAATTCTCACTAGAGCAGTTTGTGAATGGGAAGCCATATGGCACATGAGAACAGAAATAAGCAATAAAATCTCTTGCTGTACGTCGCAACAGGTCAGGGAAGTTTTTCCCCCTTTAAACTTTATCATTTTACATCAAATCACAAAAGCACAGTAGCCCCGAGCCCATTTTACACGAGCAGAAGGACCTTATACCCAGTTACTGGTCTTTCCTCCAACATTGTACCTACTATGTGTAGGCTCTAGAGATGCGCCACTGAATATGAGCTATCTCTGCCGTCCTCACTCCCACAGCGCAGTGAGAGGAGACACATGTGTAAATAGATAATTCAGCACACCATAAGGGCCATACCCGAGACAAAACAGAAAGCTCTGAGAGCACTGAAAAGGAAGGGATAACTGTCTATTTTTCCAGAGTCAACCAAGAGTGTCATGGCTATGACATTTGAATTAGGCAAAAAGGATGAGCAGGACTTTTCCAAAATGGACGAGTATCCTAGGCAAAGAGAAGAGCTTTGAAAAGACATGACCTTTATGGACAACCGTGATAAACTCCTGGGCAACAGCATGTCTGGGGCAGGAGGATATTGGCCACATCTCCTTCCAGGGAAGTGAGACTAGAAGTGTGAGTTGGGACAAGGTTGACAGCACTTTGTTGGATGGCATGAACACAGTTTTAGGGCTTCAAGAAGGCTAGACAATGAGGATGGATGGGAAGGGCCGATCTGGAAGCTCTTTCTGAGACTGAATCGAGAATGTAATTGTTGGCGTATCCTTGGTGATGCTCCTCATTTGCGGAAAGAATGGGAAGATAGTGAGCATTTGTTGAAGCCACACAGCTAATATGGGCCATTTCCATATGCAGTCACTGGATCCACTACTAAAGGGTCAGTTTGATGAGTGGGAGGGAGGGCAGGGTCTCCATTTGGTTGAGAGGTTTCAAATGAGAGAATGTATTTAAAGCAGCTGATGAGGCAACAGTGTGGTCACCAATGTGGGCATAGCCTAATTGACCCTAGCGCCTTTTATAAATCAACATTCGACGAACCTCACCCAAACCAGGGGTCAGGCAGCAGAAGACTGGACAGCAGCCAAGGCAGTCTGAGTGCAGATGTGGACTCGAGCGGTGGCAGGACGATCAGGCCTATGCCCGAGGTGCCAGAGCAGCACTCTGGTTCCATGAAGACAACTTCAGAAACACAGACTGGAATGAAAGACAGCATGTAGCTGGACTCATCACTGATAACATTCTCCAAAGCTACTCAGGAACCCCAGCACAAAATGTGCTCCAAGCCCAGACCAAGACCCTGGGCCGGAGGATTTCTACATCTAAAGGTCTGTCTAGGGATCTCGGTCCTGGTCTCCGAGTCTCTTGTGTCTTTTTTTTTTTTTTTAAGATTTTATTTATTCATTTGAGAGAGAGAGACACAGCGAGAGAGGGAACACAAGCAGGGGGAGTGGGAGAGGGAGAAGCAGGCTTCCCACTGAGCAGGGAGCCCGATGTGGGGCTCGATCCCAGGACCCTGGGATCATGACCTGAGCCGAAGACAGACACTTAACAACTGAGCCACCCAGGCACCCTCTCTCATGTCTTTTAAGAGAAGGGTCGCTCATCAAACTCCATCTACAGGAGCCTCAGAAAGAAGCCGGTCATTAAGCTAAGGAGTTGGTATTTTCTATAGAATTTTCCAAATAAACAGTAGTGAGCATGTAATTAAGTTTGTCAACATAAACATATCTTCAAAATAACAAAAATTACACATCAAATGACCTCAAATGCTGTGTCTCTGTCATAGCAAATACATAGCAAGTTAGACATAAATCATCGCAAGGGCTGACTAAGCACCTGCTCAAGATGAGGCTTGTCCCAAGCCCTCTACACACCCTGAGTCATTTACTCCTCACGGAAGACCCCATGACAAAGGAGTTCTGTGGGTGTCTCCTAGTTTTATGGGGAAAAGGACCTGGAAGTGTATATCTTAAAAAAAAAAAAACTTATAAATGCAACTATAGTTTTAGACAACCTCCTCTTAAAAGAAGGAACGAAACTTTGTTGATTTAAGATTTTAAAGAGAATATTATCTTGAAGCTATTATTAAAATATATATATGTATCTATATCTGTATCTATCCATATCTATCTATCTATCTATCTATCTATCTATCTATCTATCTATCTATCTATCTATCTATGTTCTGAGCACCTGTATGCCAGGCTGTGGAATATAAGGTGAAGCAAGTGATAGGATGGGGGAGACGCAGACAACTAAGCGTGCGATGGTGTGATATGTGCCTCGCGAGTGGGCTGTGCCGAGTGGTACAGGAGCACAGAGGAGGCAGAAATCAGCCCATGAGTGCCTCGTTTGAGCAAGAACTGCCCTTCACTGAGCGTCAGGCTCCACGCTTGAGACTTGACAAACAGTACTTCATTTACACCGCATGACGACCTCACAAGGCACTGTTTTCCCCTGACATTTTGTCGCTGCGGAAGATAGAGCTCAGAGGTTAGGGAGCTTATCCAAAGTCCCATGATCGTTAAATTACAGGTTTAGGATTTGAGCCTTAGTCTGTATGATTCTAAGGTCTGTAAATCACAAAAATATACTGTATGCCCATCTCAGAAGCTCGAGTTCTTTACGCCTGGATGAGCAGCTTGCGTTCAGAAACAAAGGCCCGCGTTCACACTGGAAGGGCTCGTCCCTAGATTTGCTTCATCGATTCCTCAGTTTCCTTGTCTTCTTTATTCTCTCCCACAGCAGACCAAAAGAGAGTATTTTCCTGAGGACCAGGGCACCGAAAGTTGCTTCGTGAAAGAACCTGTGCTTCAATTCCAAACAACACTGTCTATATGTTTAATTTTTTTTCTTGGGACCTTTTCAGACCCTGGAGATTTGCTGGAGACCCCATTCTCTCTCTCTCTCTCTTTAATGCTGCAAGTCTATAGTCGACCTTCTTACAAAGAAGTTCTCCATCGATAATAATAGGTCCTCTATTCTCTTCCCCCCTCTGAAACCCATTTGATAGGGACAATTGACCTTAATCCTAACTCTGTAAAGGTAATGCAATGTGTTTAAAACCTGGAGACAAGACACCGGTTAGCTCCAAAAAACAGTTTGTGCATACTGGAACACGTACCTTACTAAATGTGTAACTTACTAAAATGTTTAAGAACCATGGCTCAGCACCATCAGGGCAATAAATAGCTCTACTCGGTGTTGAAGGGAGACCAAGTTACAAAGGTGGATCCAATCTGATCCCTTAGATGGGTCACCCTCTACACAAAATGATCTGAAAACGACGGAGCATAAAAGAAGATGGTAGGGTGAGCAAAGGAGTATAAAGCAGGTAAAAGATACAGTGAGTAATAGGAGGCAGTGGGGAGCTATAGTGAGGCCCTCCATGAGGGTAGAAAGCCTCATCATTGGGGCGCCTGGGTGGCTCAGTCGTTAAGCATCTGCCTTCGGCTCAGGTCATGATCCCAGGGTCCTGGGATCGAGTCCCACGTCGGGCTCCCTCCTCGGGGGGAAGCCTGCTTCTCCCTCTCCCACTCCAGCTGCTTCTGTTCCTGCTCTCGCTATCTCTGTCTCTGTCAAATAAATAAACAAAATCTTTAAAAAAAAAAAAGAAAAGAAAGCCTCATCATTTAACCCAGGATTGCTACAAACTCTGAGCATAAGGCCAGAAACACTGGATCTTTCATACAAACATTTTCCATTTACTTTCTTGCTTTAGCCCAGAGGGAAATGACCTTTAGGACAAATCTATCTAGGCAGAAAGCCTGAGTGTCTCATGGCAGACGTACATCCCCACCTTCTTGTTCAGGCAGAAGTGTCTCCATGAGGACAATCACAGGGTCCTACAGGGCAGGGGACAGCCCATGGGAATGTAGATGTTCTAGGGAACAGAGCCAGCAGAATGAGGATATTAGGGTTCTAAGGTAGAGTCCATCTGAATTAAACAAAGGGTCTAACCAGTGGTCAGGAGTACCTGACAGAGTTCTGATCCCCAGGGACAAGAGGATTGGCTGATAACCTCTGACAAGCATGCTGAGGTCCAGAAAGGAAGACCATTTCCAACATAGTGAACTAGAGAAAAAATGAGAAGCCAGGCAGAAACCCAGATGGATCACACACTGTAGATCTGGAACAATCTACTATCTGCTGTTTTCTCAGCTTCCAACGTTTCTTCTAAATCATGTTGCATACGAGTGACAGAAGAATTATTTCACGCCCCTGCTCAAGAACCTACTATAGCTCCCTGTTGCCTCCTTATTGCTGTGGTGATCATACATCCTTGTTTGCTAGAGAGTCCTGGCTTATACTTGTTGTCCTCATGTAATTACTAATGGCATCTCGTACCACCCTCATAGTGTTCCAATTTGAATAATCAATGATGTGGTCACTGTATCTTTTACCTGCTTCATACTCCTCTGCCCACTTTACCACCTTCTTTTATGCTCTGTCGCTTTCAAATCATTTTGTGTTGAGAGTGACCCATCTAAGGGATCAGATTGGATCCACCTTTGTAATTTGGTCTCCCTTCAACACCGAGTAGAGCTATTTACTGCCCTGATGGTGCTGAGCCATGGTTCTTAAACATTTCAGTAAGTTACACATTTAGTAAGGTACATGTTCCAGTATGCACAAACTGTTTTTTTGCAGCTAGCTGTGAAGTTAAACACAAGTGTGCTGGAATCCTGAGGGTGCAACTTACAAACTGTGTGACCACGAGCAGATAATGTATCCTCCCCAGACCAGAATTTCCTCATCTATGAATATAGGCATAATCACAGAACCTAACCTCAAGGGTGAGTCATAAGCTTTGGGTGAGAAGATGCAGGTAGAGTGCCTCCCATCGACCTGGGGGCTGATGGTGAAGGTCATCACCAGCGCTCCCACTGCCGGCTCAGCGCCGTGCTGCCTGATAGTTCCACAACACAGTGTCCGCACTCGCAACAGTGATACACTGCACACTGAACACAGTTTCGAGGCATATCTGATGGATAAGTGTGTCTTCGTCAGATGTGAGTTACCCAGGGAGAGCTGTCAGCAGAAAGGAAGTAACGGATGAAGGCTGGAGTGTATGTAGAGGAGGGAGAAGAAGCGAAGCAAGAAAGGGATCTCAGCTTCAGACCCCATGGAGAAGCTCCAGAGCACAAAGCACATCCCAAAGTGGGTTCCAGCTTGAGCAAGGGGACTGGCCTTTTGTACCCCACGCATAATGGTCGTTAGCCAAGGTCTGGAGGGATGATCCTCCCGGGGAATGAATGCAGCTGAGGGATGCAGCTGGCTAAGTGGATGCTACTGTGGGCGCCAGCAGCATCCATGGATCTGTGATTCCCACGTGGACCCAGGCACTCTCCACCACGCCTAGGCGACCTCAGGAAGACTTTGGAGGCTTGCGCGTTTAATACGTGTGACTGAAGGCGAGTCACTTAATTTCTCTAAGACTCAGTTCCTTTATCTGCAAAATGAAGCTGGTAATACTTAATATTATAGGTTATTCTCAGGATTTAGAAAGAACGCATTCCTAATCCTGACAGTAAATGGGATGGAACTGCACATCTTTTTCTCACAGCCA
This sequence comes from Leptonychotes weddellii, assembly GCF_054177405.1. NCBI lineage: Eukaryota > Metazoa > Chordata > Mammalia > Carnivora > Phocidae > Leptonychotes > Leptonychotes weddellii. The sequence goes on along the minus strand of NC_138369.1, from coordinate 116,780,859 downwards.
GATTTTTCTTTGTTCGTTATGCATAGAATCTAGGTTCTTTCACTTACATACCTTTGCTCCGGCTCTCTCTCAACACTCCCCCGCCCGGGGAAAGTGGTGCCTGATCACGTATGCGCAACACACAAGCACACCCTTCCCCTCAAATTGCACCCATCCAAAATAACCTCCACAGTATCCTCTACTTTAAATTTCCATATCTAAATCCTTCCTTCCTCCTCCCTCAGCCTCATTCACTTCCTCAAATTTACACTGTTCTTGCCTTTCTCTGAAATCTCTTTTCACTTAATCCCATATAACTTAACATTTCACTGATTTCTAATTGTTTCATGTCTGTTTGGTCTCTTCCGACCAGATTTTAAAATACCTGCTCCTCCATCCCCACTCCAGAACTCAGGCGTCCAGGGCTAGGCATCTAGTGGAGACTCAATATATCCTTTTAGTTCAGGTAAGAATATATCTTGATCGGAAGAACAATGACATACCTCGGTTGACCATTTCCATTCTCAGGATTCTCAAAGCTAGCAAAATTCTTTCCTCTGATCCAGAGGAGCTCGTCTGACAACCCAGAACAATAGTGCATGTAAAATGAATGATAATGGCTTCCCCTGTAATTTAGCTCACAGATGAATCTTAGGTGAGATTTTTCTATTGGGTTCTAACAGTCTCTGAAAATTGGTGCCCTAGGAGGTGCAAAGTGGAATGCCCAACACAGCTCTGATTATCAACTGCAGTCTATGCATGCATTACCATAACGGCAGGCCTAGGCTGCTCTCAGCATCCTGAAATCTTTGATTAAATCAAACCTTAAGTATTGAACAAGTGCGGGTGTGTCCTAATTTATGCAATAGGTATGTCTCTAAAGAGTTGATGTATGCAAATTGACATTTTTGGGGAGAGAGGATCAAATTATAATTGAAATTCCATTGGAGCACCCTTTAATTGATGGCATAATGCTACCGGAAATTTTTCTTGTAAATAATTACCATTCAATTATTTAGTTAGTTTTAACATAGCATTTTCGGTCTTTTCAAGTCTGAATATATGTATATTTTCTCTCTCAGACTTCTAGAGAAATATCATTTAAAAGCCACCATGATTCAAGACTATTTTTTTCTTTGGCATCTTTTCCCCCAATATGAAATAATTTATTTTACTTGTTTATTTTAAAATACCACCTAAGGGGCATCTGGGTGGCTCAGTGGGTTAAGCATCCAGCTCTTGTTTTCGGCTCAGGTCATGATCTCAGGGTCGTGGAATCGAGCCCTGCGTCAGGCTCTGCACTCAGCTGGGAGTCTGCTTGAGATTCTCCCTCTCCCTCTGCCTCTCCCCCGTGGGCTCACACACATGCGCGTGCTCTCTCTCTCTCTCTCAAATAAATAAATAAATAAATCCTCAAAAAAATAAAATACCACCTATTTTTATGTCATAATTTCCACTTTAAAGATAAGGAAATGATAATTCAAAGAGATTAAATATCCAGGGTTACACAGTATATTAGTTTGCTAGGGCTGCCATCAGAAAGTACCAAAGGCTGGGCGGCTAAAACAACAGAAATTTATTATTTCACAGTTCTGGAGGCTAGAAGTCTGAGATCAAGGTGTTTTCAGGGTTGATTTCTTCTGAGGCCTCTCTCGCTGGCTTCTAATTGGCCTTCCTCCCCCTGTGTCTTCACAGGGTCTTCCCTTTGTGCCTATAGGTGTGCTAATCTCTTCTAGAGACATCCGTCATACTGGATTAGGGCCCACCCTAATGACCTAATTTAACCTTACATACCTCTTTAAAGGCCCTATCTCCAAATTCAGTCACATTCGCAGGTCCTCAGGATTAGCACTACAATTTTAGGCTATAGAGTTCAGCCTAAGCCACGCAGCCAATGAGTGAAGTGCTCAGATTAGAACCCAGCAACTCCAAGGTCTAAACCAAGGCTCTCTCTCAGTGTACTTTCTGTTTTTATTCCTAGCTATGTGTTGTTGTGGAATTATTTTAAGAGTAAGGTATCAAGTAAATATGACGTTTCATTTACCTTCCTATGTTCATCTACAGCATTTCTGCTCTAATACACTACATGCGTACCTGAAAAAAAAAACAAAAAACAAAAAAACCCTTGTCTTCTGCAAAAGTGCACATGAAAAATAACAGACTTTACAGGGAAAATAAGGTTAGGCAGACTCTGCAGGGACTGTAGAGCTTTGTAACAGAGCACTAAAAAACATTAACAGTCCTTTAAAAAATCCTTAGCAGTTAAATCTCTATTAATGCTAACACCTCACCTCATATCAGTCTCCAACATTTGCAACCTTAAACCCCAGAGCTTCGGGGTCCTCTTCCCTTAAGATGTATGTATCAAATAATATTTGCTTCCAATACAGACCACTTTCATCATAATTTAAAAATCTGATCCTGAGTGCAATCTTCATAAAGATGGTATCCTCATACTCTTCTAAATATTGTTTAGAAGTACCCTATTCCTGGGGACCAGTGAGCCATGAAAGAATCCTAATCTGTGAAGCCCACACATGCTTCTATCTCCAAGACCTGGTAAAATGATAATTACTGTACTAATAGTTACCATTTACCAAGCACATAGAGGCAGACCCTGGGAGAGGTCCCTTACACATCTATAATCCTCATGGCAATTCTGCAAAGTAGGTATTTTTATCTTCACTTTTCAGCCAAGGAAACTGAGGCTAACAGAAGTTATGAGACCTCTCCAAAAACACACAGACTCCTAACAGTGTAGCCAGGATTTGCTCCTGAAAGTTACTTGTTCAAAAGCCTTTGAACAAGTAGCTGGCCTATTGGGTGTAGTTTCAACCATTTGACCAGCTACCAGTTTTAGTTAACTACAACAATCATCACCATCCTCACTACTTTCCTCCTAAAAGTGAAAAGTCTAATCAAAATGTGCTTGCTGACCATCATAAAGTGGCATGACCTTACTTCTTATGAGATAGGAAACAGCAGCTGGGATGATCCATCAAACTTTCACACAAACTGTTGCCATGCTGGACTCCCAACCCCTCCCGTAGGCTTTGATTTTTTTTTTTAACCGAAATCCAGAACTCTATAGTAATCTCTGTTAATTTTCATCATGTTAGTTTAAACCCATTATTCCAGGAATTGGTTATCTTTTTACACTTGTCATCTGTTCTATGAACTTTCCCTCACAATCTGGACTTCTCTGCAAATGTGATGAATATTATATATGCCCTCATTTAAGTCATTAATAGACACTGAACAGAACAAGATCAAGGTTAAGACCCTTTTCTCTTCTAAAGAATCTCTCTCCATGATCGCAGAGGCATGCTGTTAATCCAACCAACTCTTCTGCCATCCAGGTTTTTAATGAGAGACTGTATCATCTTGCTGAGAATAAGATAACAGCTTGTCAATGCATTTGGTTCTTCTGCATTTGGTTCTGACAATTAATAACTCTGCTTTTCTTTTAGGTACTTAGAAATCATTAGATTTATAATTTGTTTTCAATTATTACCCAGGATCAGCATTTTAATTTCGTAGTCTGACAGTTTCTCCTTTCGTTAACAGCAATAGAATGTGCTCATTTCCTGTCTCCTGGCCCCACTCGTGTTGTCGGCAACATCTCCTTAAGTTTTGTCAGCAGTGGATTGGAAGTCACATCTATAGACTTAGTAATCATCCTACATATGTCACTCAAAAATTGAGGCATGAATCTATTTAAAGGCATGGACTTATTTAACTTTTTATTCTATCCTAGTCAAATGTGTCCTGTCTTGAATATTTACCCTGCATTTTAGAGTCTGGACATTATGTTCTTCAATAAGGAAGAAAGGCATTGATTTTATCTGTCTTCTTTCCACCTTCTACTAATATTACAATTGAGCTTTTAACAACATAGGGGTTAGGGGTACCAACACCAACCCCAACCCCCACACAGTCAAAAGTCCACATATAACATTTTACTCCCTAACTATTAATAGGCTACTGTTGACCACAAACCTCACCAATAACATAAAAAGTCGATTAACAAATATTTTGTATGTTATATGTATTATATACTATATTCTTATAATACTGTAAGCTAGAGAAAAATTGTTACTAAGAAAACCGTAAGGAAGATAAAAATATTCTTACAGTACTGTACTATAAAAAAAAAATCTGTGTATAAGTGGACCTGCATAGTTCAAACCCATGTTGTTCAATGGTCAACCATATTCTGTCATTCCCAAGTTGCACATCTTTTTCTTCTTGCTCTGAATGTCCTTTTTGTGGTCTTTGGTGTTTCATGAGGCTTACTACATTTTATTTTTTTTTAAGATTTTATTTATTTTTTTGATAGAGAAAGAGAGAGAGCACGAGCATAGGGAGTGGCAGAGTGAGAGGAAGAAGCAGGCTTCCCACTGAGCAGGGAGCCCATTGCAGGGCTGGATCCCAGGACCCTGGGATCACGACCTGAGCCGAAGGCAAACACTTAACCGACTGAGCCATCCAGGAGCCCCTATTTTATTTTATTTTATTTTATTTTATTTTATTTTATTTTCAGTAAGAGAGAGAGAGAGAGTGAGTGGGTGGGGAGGAGCAGAGGGAGAGGGAAAGAGAGAATTCTAAGCAGGCTCCATGTCCAGTGCAGAGCCCAACACAGGGCTCGATCTCATGAACTTAAGAGCGTGACTTGAGCGGAAATCAAGAGTCAGACACTTAACTGACTGAGCCACCCAGGTGGCCCAATGCATTTTAAAATTAACCCTTCCTACACCCTCTAAACAAGACTGCCATTTTTGCACTAATCCTCATTTATGTGGTCATTCTTCCATAGCTTCTTACAATCTGAGCTCATTGAAGAACTCCCTGGGCAATCACATTTCTCTTTTGACACCTCCCCTAATATTCTGAATGACTTCTTTAAGATTTTTGAACCAGATTTTTTGTGGTTTTTGTCGCAAACCACTTTGAATATGAAAGATATATTTGCTTCACAGGTTTATGGATGTCTGGGAAATATTGTAACATATACCTTAGAATTTGCATGTTTTCTTAATTTATGCAATAATTTACATAACAGCTTAATATTTTGAAGAGCTTACAAGGCCTCATCAATAACTAAATTTGGGGGACGCCTGGGTGGCTCAGTCGTTAGGCATCTGCCTTCGGCTCAGGTCATGATCCCAGGTTCCCGGGATCGAGCCCCGCATCGGGTTCCCTGCTCGGCTGGAAGCCTGCTTCTCCCTCTCCCACTCCCCCTGCTTGTGTTCCCTCTCTCTCTGTCAAATAAATAAATAAATAAAATATTTTTTAAAAAATAGCTAAATTTGGGTCTTAGTTTTAATGTTTTCATGTTACTAACTCATTGCTTTAATTATGAGACACCTATAATTAATCTATGAAATATATAATTCTTTGTGGGTTTTTTTTAAAGATTTATTTATTTATTTTTAGAGACAGAGAGTGTGAGAGAGCAAGCACGAGCAGGGGAAGGGGCAGAGAGAGAGGGAGAGAATCCTCAAGCAGACTCCCTGCAGAGCATGGAGTGCCATATGGGGCTCCATCCTAAGACCCTAAGATCATGACCTGAGCTGAAACCAAGAGTTGGACACTCAACCAAAGGAGCCACCTGGTGTCCCATGGTTATTTTTAAATTAGTAAACTAAGATACTAACGTGATCATATTTACATAAAGTTAATCATTTTAATTAAAACTTTTATATTGTTTTAACAGACACTACACTAGTTAAATAGTACATTGGTAGTTTCAGTCACATTTTCAACTCAACAAAATGTTTCAAACTTCTTAAAAAATTGGGAAACTTGGCAAAAGCCAAAGCATATTTTGTCAATATATTTAGCTTAATTTTTAAACCCATGTGAGCTCTAGAATAGCTTCATTCATCTGCTCTTTATTAATTTATCCTGAACTCATCAAAATGTAACATTGAAAGAACTACTTGATGTCTCCAGAACTTAAATTTTTAAGCAGACTTCTTGGAATTATAGTAAGTAGGAATCAACTCCCAAACATCTAACATTTATTTCAAAATGTATAATTCTATAGATGAAAACTTAATTAAAATTGCTTACTTAGAAACACTTGATGGGGTTATAAGAGCTTATGGATAAACAATGGGTTCTATGCTCTTTACTCTGGAAGACTAAAGTATTATTTGCTAAGAGAAGTGCATTCCTATAAACAAAAGCAACCAATCTACGCCATGCCTCTGGCCACATCGTCTCTCCATTTAGTTGACATGGATGTCATAATGCAGAAAGATTAAGTTGAGGCACAGTGGGCCTCAGGAATACAGCCCAACAAATGATCATGCTAAGTGGTAGGGAGAAGGTACACTGGGGATTAAAACTGACCTTTGGTTTGGTAGATGTTCTGTTCTTGGTCATCTGTGTGTTTTCCCTGCCCAACATGCTGCTTGGCCCATAATAGGCTTTCAAACATATTCATTAAATAAGTGTACTAATAGATGAAAGAATGAGTGACTCTATGGCCCACTACTTAGTAGACTTGAGACTGCGAACAGACTTCTTGCTAAAGTCAGGAGTGTTTTTGGATCTCGGCAAAGCTAAGCTTACACAAGATGGGTATCATAGATGCTGGCAAAAGGTAACAAGTGTCTACTAGAAGAAAGATAACTAGTGGTGTGTTGGTGAATGTTTAAGAACCAACTTGCCATCAGGGAAATACAAATCAAAACCACAATGAGATATCACCTCACACCAGTCAGAATGGCTAAAATTAACTCAGGAAATGACAGATGTTGGCAAGGATGTAGAGAAAGCGGAACCCTCTTACACTGTTCATGGGAATGCAAGCTGGTGCAGCCACTCTGGAAAACAGTATGGAGATTCCTCAAAAAGTTGAAAATAGAACTACCCTATGACCCAGCAATTGCACTACTAGGTATTTACCCCAAAGATACAGATGTGGTGATCCAAAGGGGCACCTGCACCCCAATGTTTATAGCAGCAATGTCCACAATAGCCAAACTATGGAAAGAGCCCAGGTGTCCATCGACAGATGAATGGATAAAGATGTGGTATATATATATACAATGGAATATTACTCAGCCATCAAAAAAAAAACAAAAACAAAACCTTGCCATTTACAACAATGTGGTTGGGACTAGAGGGTATTATGCTAAGCAAAATAAGTCAATCAGAGAAAGATAACTATCATATGATCTCACTTATATGTGGAATTTAAGAAACAAAACAGAGGATCATAGGAGAAGAGAGGAAAAAATAAAACAAGATGAAATCAGACAGGGAGACAAACCATAAGAGACTCTTAACATAGGAAACAAACTGAGGGTTGCTGGAGGCGAGGGGGGAGGAGATGGGGTAACCGGGTGCTAGACATTATGGAGGGCATGTGACATAATGAACATTGGGTATTATATAAGACTGATGAATCACTGACCTCTACCTCAGAAACCAGTAATACATTACATGTTAACTAATTAAATTTAAATTTTAAAAAAAGAACCAACTTGTCAGAAAAAAAAAAAATCCCTGCTTTACAGCATTAGTCAATTTTCATAATATAAATATTCCCATTATAACCAAAGTGACGTCACTGAATGTAGAGTTGGGAAGAGATGCACACAATCCACAATCCCTGACACAATGTGAGTGGCTTCTGTGCACCAGTAAGCTACTCAATACATCAGTGGTATCCCAGGTTTTGACCCCTTTTTCTTGCATGTGTGTATATATGATTTTATTCAAATAAAAAATGAGATGAAATACTTTAATCTCCAACTATACAGAAATGCAAAAGTTTAAATTGACAAAGTAGATGAATATTTATGGACATGGGAAGATATTCTGTATCAATATTTACTGATGTGGAGAGATGTCAAACCAGTCAATATAGCATAGCACTTTACTGAAAATATAAATACATAATCAAATTCACACCCAGAACAGTTCAGAGTGAAACTAGAATATCAAAAAAAAAGAGATCAAATATCAAAAGCAATCAGGAAAAATAGACATCTTAGCTACTAAGGACTATATGGACTTCTCATCAATAGCAAGAGAGACCAGAAAATCATTGAATAGTATCTTCAAAATGTTGAAAGAAAATACTGTCAACCTAGAATCCTATAACCAACTAAACTGTCATTCAAAATGAAAGACAAGTAAGGATAAGAAAGATCATAATATGCAGAAATCATCACTGAAAAAAATGCTAAAGAATCTGAAAGAACTGCTAAAATAAAAAAAAAATACAGATGGAAGAAGTAGAACGCCAAAAGTAAACTAAAAGTGTATAACTTGGTGTTAAAATTTTAAGAGTAACAACTAAAACTCTAGAAAGAGATTTTAAAACTTCTAACACAGTTAAGAAGAATTTTAAAAATGTAATTGACCCAAAAAAGGGCGAGAAATGAGAAAATAGAAAAAAGCATACAAAGCATAGTAAATAAGATATACAAGCAATAAAAGTAAATCTAAATAAATGTAGTTAATGTAATTAAATGAAATCATCCAGTTAAAACGCAGAGGTTGTTGAATTGGGGAAAAAATACAGCTATATGCTACTTGCGAGAGACACATTTAAACAAATTGATATTGGGAAGGATTTTTAAATACATACTTGCTTAATACTGAGGCTGAATTTACTACAGTTTTGCCAAGTCAGACACTGACATTCTAAGTAACCAATTTTAAAAACTTGATTAGAGCTGCCTTTAATGCAATATATGTGGTATTTTTACATATGTGTTTATATACATGTGTACATATATGTGTATATAAATACCTATATGTGCTATGTATGATGGAACTGGGATTGCCAGCCAAGACTCCTTAGCATTAGAGCTTTTTGTCTTCTAAAAGGATTTCTAAGCCATGTTCTTAAGTATCCTGATCAGAATCCTTCCTTCAAGTATGCTAAACACAGTTTT
>NC_138369.1:116709331-116771462 GCF_054177405.1 Leptonychotes weddellii | reverse complement strand
TAAACACAGTTTTATGGTCTAGAAGGAAATGTGCATACACATAAAGACAGACAGCCAATGGCCATAGAATGTTACCACTGAGAAGACTTGAGTGATTCTCAAAAGATGTTCTTTTAAAGATCTCAGATCTTTTGGAGACTCTGAATAAAATTATGGACCCAGGGGAAAAAAAAATAATGTCCTTAAAATTATGCATGCTATTTGTGGAGATTATGGGGGACTTACCCAGCCCCCAAAAATCAGTCCTTGAAACACACTAACAGCCATAGGTGGCCCCCAGTTCGGAAACCTACAGTGACAAGATAAACCAAAAGAGTTGTTAGAAAAAAAGGGTGTTAAGTATGCCCAAGGCTGCCTGACCAGGTTGTGGCCAAAGCAGGACACAGTCAGGGCCTGCCTCCCTCAATCCCTCATGCAGTGTTCCATCTGCTAATGCTCATTCTACATTTCCCCGCACTCCTGGTGCCATTCCTTGAAAGAGCACTTCTAACTGAAATGGAGGAAATCTGACAAAAATGCCAGGTAACATCTCCTTCTATCTTCAGAACTATTTTAAATGAAATTCTTAAGCGAAAAGAGTTAATAGTTATAGTTATAATAGTTAATAGTTGTAATAACTAATAGTTAACTATTAGTTCAATGAATACAGAAGGGTCATATGGCCCAAATGATGATGAAAGAATAATCGTAATATATGTATGTTGTCTCTATGTTTAGAGAGGCCTTGAAAATACATCATGTCTTAAAAATCAGGCATGGACATAAAGAGAAAACATGGAGCAGCTAGGGTAAGGCAGGTTGGTCTCTTAAACTATAATCCTTTCTAATAAGGGGCTCCCCAGGTTTTAGAATGTTACTTGTCTCTTAAAAGCACCTTGGGTACTACAGAAAAATCTGCTTTAGAGTTATAAATCATTATTAATAATTACATGTAGATTTTTAACTGAGTGGAGATAGAAATGGTCTTTCACTAATTCATACAAAACTGGTCATGTCTTCCTCTAAGATTTTTTAAAGTAAGAGCTTGGGTTGAACACCATGGTCAAGAGACAGAAACAAGAAAATCTCTTTTGATTTCAAAAACTGCATTATATTTCTTTCTTATCCTGTCTCAAAACTAAATTTTCTATACTTCACCTTCATTATTGAGAAATGTAGTTGTTTGAAGGGCACCTGGGTGGCTCAGTCAGTTAAGCCTCCAACTCTTGAGTGGGGCTCATGTCATGATTTGGGTCCTGGGATCAAGCCCCATGTCAGTTGGGCTCCATGCTAAGCAGGGAGTCTGCTTGAGGATTTTTTCCCTTTGCCCCTGCTCCTCCCCACCCTGCTTGCACCCTCTCTCTCTCTCTCAAATAAATACATAAATCTCAAAAGAAAGAAAGAAAGAAAGAAAGAAAGAAAGAAAGAAAGAAAGAAAGAAAGAAAGAAAGAAAGTTGTTTGATAAAAATGACCCAAACTTTTTATGAAAGTTGAGGTAAGTATGGAAATAATTTTATGTTTTAGCTATTAAAGTATCCCCTCATTCAGAGGAGTGTGTTAAAGATGGGGAAATAAAGTAACATTTATGTGCCCCATAAATATGAAGGACACTGTCTTGAGTCACTGCCTATGGGTTTATCAACATTGATGTCTTGTCCTGAAAACGTATCCCATTGTCAAAAAGAGACACTACATTTGGGAATTCTATGATTGACTGGATCCAGAGACAAATTCACATTTTAATATTGCTACTCCCAAATGAATTTCTGAATTTTCCCTACTGGATGAGTGATTCAGAAACATGCAAGGTTGATTCAAATAGAGTGCATGATGAACCAGTGAAAGAAGAGAAATAGAAAGTTAACCCTTCCCCACCAGATTGTAAACCCTAGGAGGACAGGCCCTTAACCTCTTCATAGCCATGTCCCTTGTGCTTAGCATAAAGTCTAAGAAAATATTTATTGAACCAGTGATTTAATGTTTAACTTGTTTTTTTTAAAGATTTTATTTATTTATTTGACAGAGAGAGACATAGCAAGAGAGGGAACACAAGCAGGGGGGAGTAAGAGAGGGAGAAGCAGGCTTCCCTGCGGAGCAGGCAGCCCGATGTGGGGCTCCATCCCAGGACCCTGGGATCACGACCTGAGCCGAAGGCAGACGTTTAACGACTGAGCCACCCAGGCGCCCCTAAATTTTCCTGGTATACTTGTATTTTTTATTTGAAGCATCTAGGCTTTAACATCTGGAAGAATTTATTTATAGCTCTTTTTAAAAAAAATACAATCCCTACCTCTGTGTAGTTTCGTGTAAGCACAAAGAGGAAAAAAGGGAAAAGGGGACTACACATCAAAATATGGTCCAAATATCCAATTCAATGTATAGTGAATGTCTACTTAATAAAGTTATCTGCCTCATAATGTTTGGTTTCAAAATCTGCACATGAGGGTTCTCAGGATCACCTGGTGGCCAGGATCTACCTAGTCAAGCCCTGACAGGACCAAGAATAGAATGAAGAAAGAGCCAGGAATACAGAGCAAATCTGATGCATGGGAAGGTCAGGCCAGTCAATCGCTTCTATTTCCCTCTTTGCCCACTGTTATTCTTCCACCTTTCAGACCTTTTGCTCACCCCCACTACTCACCTCTGTCATTCACTATTACACCTGAAATGTCACACCTTGCTTGGCTTTTGGTATCTGCATTTCTCCTTCTACCCTACCTAGAAACTTTTGATCCCCACATGTAAGCTTGCATCCCTCCTCCTGTTTTGGGTACCTTAGCCATGAGAAATTCCAGCTTTCTTATCAGCGCTCTGTCTACAAGTCAACAGCAAGTTTTGATTGATTTTTAAGTCTGTACAGCAATTCTCTCATCTTTATCTCTTGGGCAAAGTCATCAACTACATGTAAACACGTACACATGGGCGTATGCACGAGTATACATGTTAACACATACACATACATATACAGAGACACACACACATTACACACATATCTTGGATAACCAATAAGGGAAGCTGAAAAACCATTTCCTAGTATCAAATGTCTAAAAAACTTAAATGACTATTTTCTATGGTACAGCACCGTGATGATTATTATTCGTATCGGCAACCCTTGACATTGCAAGACAATGTATTTTATGCTATAGCAAAGATTAATCACCTCTCAACAGTTTTAATGGCCAATGGATTTGAACCAGGTGAAATTTGGCAGTTCCTGCCTGAAGGATGCTTACTGGCTAACTCCATCTAGGCGCTGGCTTGGTGACCAAATGTCCACTAGTTCCCAAGAACTGAGGTTTCTGTTCTCAGTGACATCTGGATGGAGTCTTTGATGCTAAAATGGACTTTATTGGAAAAAAAGAAAAAAAATCCTTAAATTCTCTTGCCTATCTGTAGATCTATTTTTTTATGCATCCATCTATGATATGTATAAAGTTTTAGAACTACTTGGCACCTACTAAATGCCATATAAGAGTTCGCTATTACAGAGTATTATGGGCAAGACTTACCATTGGGTAATGTGGTTTTTGCCAAGGTTTGAGCTTTCTCCTCCTGTTGTCTGCTTCTGTATCTAGTGCTGTCTCTTCTATTCTTTCCATGTTACTTGATCTGCACTAATTTTTCTTCTGTATTCACCACTGAAATGCTAACTGGGAAATCAAAAAGCACACAATACTCTAGGCAAATAATCTAAATTCAATCAACAGAACATTAAGATTCTTTACCTTTAATTATAAGAATTTATTCACTGGTTTTCTTTTCACTGCTATTAATGTTATATAAATTTCTGTACCCAGAATGAACTCATTTGACACCTTGCAATAACACTCCTCAAACTTTTCATGAAGACTTTCTCAGGACACCCTTGCAAGCCTATAAATGAGTCTCCAACTGTCAGTGGAGGACTACAGACTTCAGGAGGCTTAGAAGGAAAGAAGAGCTTCCCACAAAGTGCTTATCTTATCTCTCTTACTCCCAAATAATGCAACTGAAAGATATAGTTTGCTATCAGCAAGAGCAAAGAGGAGAGAAAATACAATTTTAATTATCACATATGTGCTATAAATTGCACAACTATCAGCTATTTTGTTGATTTATCTTTTCACCTCAATATAATAGTAGGTTCTCAATAAATATTTATTTTATAAATAAAGTCAGTAAAGCAGATTTCATTTACCAGCACATCTAATCTTCTATCATTCTAATATAAATGGAAGTTTATTAATGCACCACAACTGCTTTATACTACTTCACAAGCATGAAGAGAGAAACAAATACTCTAAGGTATTCACCACCTGAAACAAATACAACTCTTGCTATGTCCTTGACAGGATCAGTTATGGAACTGAATTGGTTCAGAGAGGACAGTCACATTGGAGTCCATTCCAGCATGATTTGATCCTACTGTTAAAATCATTTTACTGAACACCTAAGTCAAAGAGCCTTTCCCTCCTACAGCAAGTGTTACACCTCCCAGGATAAAGGAAGAGCCCACTTCGTAAAATTTCACTATTATTTAGTTAACTACTCCCTAGATAGATACTACCCAAAATAAGTTATTTCCTTTCTTTTTAACTAAAACGACGGGCAAATTGGCGAATAAAAAATCACAGTATATGTTCATTGAAAAAAAATGCCATAGACTATGTAGTAAATGTTTTCTGACAGTCTAATCTAACCAGAAAAAATGGAAATAAAACAGTGTAACTCATTGAATTTTAGTCATGCCTTTTTTTTTATATCAAGTACAGATCTCCTCTTATTTCTTCAAAACTGAAAAAGAAGCCTGAGCAGATGAAATAATGAAAAGGAGCATGTTCTACCTTGTGTGACACAAGCATTGATTGACCTCTAAGAAGAACAGTGAAGTCTGGCTTTTCACCTAGAAAATTAGAGTTTGGAGACCATTTGGTCAGAGGTCACAGACCAATGCCTTCAGACTGAACTGGGCCCAGTGCCCAAGGCCAACATGTATGTATGAGACACCAATATTTAGAAATCACAGATTTCCTATAAAAAGTCTAGATTTCTAGTTTCTCAAAAAACTGGGTTGTGGGATCCTTGGACCTGGAGGCTTCCCCCTCTGGGTGGGAGGCCAAAGCTGAGGGAGCCTAGGTGTCCCCAGGTGTCCTCAGTTGCACACATTCCCTGTAGAAATAAGTAGGCCAGGCCCAACTTGTCATTCTTGTCAATCCTGAGACCTGGACCAGGAAGAGAGTAGAATCCAGATGAAAAAGGACATAATTCTGCCATTTTGAGTTTATGCTTATTTATCCATTTTACAATGGGTAAGAGCACATGACAAATCTCTAATGCCAAAAGCTGTTCTCAGCATAAATGGCCCCATTTTAATCAGCACAACATTCAAACTGAAGCAGAATTATTGTTTGAGTTTGGTCTGCTAGCAAACCTCAACAGGTTGCAAGTTCTTTGAGAGGAGGGAAATCTTCCACCAGGCCCTTTCTCACCATCCATCCACACCATTGCAGCCTGTGGGGTGATAAATACCTGGGAGAAGGGGAGGTGGGCTGAGTGTCTGAAGGGAAGAATCAGAGTTGGAGTGCATAAGTAAATGACACGTCACTGCATTGTTTAAGAACATAGAAAGGGGGGCATCTAGGTGGCTCTGTTAGCTAAGTGTCTGACTTCATCTCAGGTCATCATCTCAGGGTCCTGGGTTCAAGCCCAGTGACGGCCCTGAGTCAGCCCCCCGCCCCCCCAGCTCAGTGGGGAGTCTGCTTGTCCCTCTCCCTCTGCCCCTCCTCCTGCTCCTGCTCGCTCTCTCTCTCTCTCTCTCTCTCTCTCATATCAATAAATAAAATCTTTAAAAAAAAGAACATACAAAGGAAACTCAGATATTGAAGTCAATTCCTAAAATATTCAAATTACATTGCTATTTCACAAAATGGGTCTCAGAGGCCAAGTTACCTTAGTAACTGGCTCCATGCATTTCATAGCCTGTGTTACATCAACCACCAATTTAAGAAAGAAATATTTAAACAGTAATTGATTTTTCTTATCCTTTAAGAGGTTAAAATCCCTGATACTTTTCATTTAGTGAAAAAAACAAATCCAACTTTCAGTGAATATAAATATTTTTAAGAATAAAAACCACTTAAATGTAAAACTGAAATTGCTTTGAAGTGATTCATGAAGACAGAAATAAAAATCATAAATTAGCATTCAGAATCTGAAACAAATTTATTTTATGTAACAAAATGCACAGAATCAAATATTTTTCATAGCAGTAAATATAATTTTCCTTAGGGAGTTTGGAAAATTCCCTCCAAAGTTCTGATTGATAAGCTTTGTAAGAGAAAGACTGCTTTTTGAGGTAGTAAATCGCCTACTGACATATTCTCCACAAAGCTTCAGTGTTTAATACCAAGCTGCCGGAATACAAGTACAAAGACATCAATTATCCCAAAATAGATTGGGGCAGAGTCCAGTTCACTTATTAGTCCTTTAGGCTATGTCCACAGGGGACAGAAAGAAATAGAGATTTGGCAATCAGCTGGTTAATTTGATCACTGCAGACAACTGCGTTGTATAATTTAGGTCGGAAACATACCCTGACCTGGTATTCCTAATTTGGAACATTCATCAAATTAATCAAATAATCACCAATTCTCAGTTTCACTATACCCTGTAAACAGAGTCCTAGCATCAATGATTAAGTTTTCACTTACAATTATAAACAAAATGCACCATTATCTGGGCAACTGCACCTTTTAGATGGTGTCCCATTTTCTACAGAGCCCTTCCAAATCATCTTCATTCTCCCCAGCTATCAGCCTAATTCCCTTATCCTACTCCTTCTTGCACAGATGCTCTCGCTTCCTAGCATACAAAGAAAATGGAGGCCATCAACTAGAAACTCCCTCAGCTCCCCATTTCTCAACACATATATGGACACTCTCTGTAGCAGTACCCTCCTTAACTCCTGTCTCCACAGGAGAGCTTTCTTTTACAAAACTACCTCCTAGCACCTTCTCCAGATCTCATCAATACTACTTCTCAGGGACCTTGGTCCATCTTCTTTATCTTCAACCTTTCCCTTTATACTGGTTGAGTCAACCTAACATATAAACAAATGAACCCTCTCTGAGGTGAAAAACCTTTGTCCACCACTGTTAAGAGTTTAAATTAGTAGAACCTCTTTGGAGAGCAATCTGACAATAGGTATCTGAGTGCCTTAAAAATTTCAGATCTTTTGACCAGATAAATTCCTCTTCTAGAAATCAGTTCTAGAAAATATGGACCAAGCTTAATTTCAGAAATATTTCTGGCAGTGTCATTATGAAGAAAAATATGAGAAGAGAAACTAAATACTTAACAGTAAGAGGAAGATTTCTGAAAAGTTTCTAATGATGGGGGAAATATCAAGGGGGACATTTATACAGATGAAACTGACGTTTGTTTGTAAGACCGAGCCGGGGCGTGCAATACGTGTATACCATAGATGAAATAGAGATCCTTCTGCAAGTGACGTTATTGGAGCATCATGAGATAAGTGTCTGTCTGCTTTACTGCCCCATCCCTCAGCAACTAACGTAGTGCACAAGGTGGACCGCTAACCAATATTTGTTGAATGAATGAATGAGAGGTTTTATCTCTGTCTAATTAAATAACTCCATATGGAGAAATACCCAGGGAGCAGTGAGGGAGGAAAAGGGTCTAGCCAATTAGATCTGCCAAATCCACCCCGGTCATTAATGCAGGGACAGATGCTAAAGCCAGTCTTCTGTTATGTGCAAAAGCAGAACGTGTAATCACTAACATGGTCTCTTCTCAACTTGGTTAACAAGCATGGAAAAGACTGGAAGGGAATGGTTAAAAATAGCAGCAGTGTTGAGAGTGGTAAGATTACGGATGATCTTTCTGGCTTTTTAATACCCTTGTGTACTGTCCTAATATTCAGTAATGAACATGGACTCTGCCTATAATTTGAAAGAAAGTTTCAAAATAAAACCCTGCATTGACTCTACATCGCTCTGTAGCTATGGGCCTCTTCTCCTTACAAGTCCGCCTCTTAGAAACATCCTCCAAATCCCAGGTCTTCCTTTGCTCCCCATGAGAGTCACCTCTTGACCCGCCACTGCACTAAAATTGGCATTGCTCTCATCACCAAAGAGCTCAGAGGTGTTCGATCTCATGGTTACTTCTCTGTCTTCATCTTGCTGAACATTTTGGCCTCAATTAACACTGCGGGCCCCTGCCCCAACTGCTTGAAACCCTTTTCTCTTGGGAGTCCAGGACACCACTCCTTGATCTTTTATCCTTCACTTGCCACTTTCTCTTTTTCCCTCTCTCTCGAGCTCCGGATGATGGTCATGTCATCTGAGATTCTCTCTTTACCCATCTTCTCACTATAGATTACCTTTAGGTGATGTCGTCACACCCTGACTTCAGCCACTCTGTGGCTTATAACTCTCTGAACTTACTTCTCCACACTATTCTGAGCTCTGACTGATCTATATCTGAGTATATGGCCCACCAAAGCATACATATAGCTGTTGAATATGTATCTCACAAATTGCCAGATCTAAAAAATGAAAACCTGCTTCTTTGTCCAGAACCTGAGTCCCTGTTCATTGCATCCAATCCAAAGATCCGGGATCCTTGAAGGATGCATCAGTCTCCCTCAGTGCTGTAATACGTATAAACAGTCACTAAACAGTTCACCAAGTGAATTTTTTTCTGGGCATCTCCTGTTCTCTCATGTGTTCATTTAGCATCTGTTATGTTCCTATGGGTAAAGCTTGAATTAAATACATCTCTGCCCTCAAGGGCCCACAATCTAGTGAGAGAGCAGGCAAATCAGTCACAATGGCAAGTTCAGTGGTATGGGAGTCTATAGGATGCTATGGGAATAAAGAACAACTGGGTGAATCAAAAGGAGTTTTTTGGCGAAGGCTTCCTGAAGGACAAAGTTCTCCAATTCCGGCAGTGGTGGTAGGAATGAAGAAAAGGAAATGATGAGCCTGTGGATATTCTGGATGATGATGGGGGAGTGGTCAGGGCTGACTCTCAGGTTTCTGGCTTCAGTGACTAGATAAATGGCCATAACCCCTCCCTACTGCCACCACCACCAATTGGGTCAAAGAACGTAAGAGGAGAAGCAAGTGTGGGAAGTAATGAGTAGTTGGAACAAGGTAAGCATCAGATGCCCATAAGAAACCCAGCATCTATGCATGTGTATTACTTCACCTGTTAAATGAAAAAAACACAGAACGAAACGGTATGCATAATATTCTACTGTTTATGCTGGAAAGGGGGGGGAAAAGAACTTATATTCTTATTTGTCACTACATACAAATAAATTTGTATTTGCTAATACATGCATAAAGAATGTCTGGAAGGATACGTAAAGAAATGAAGAACAGTGGCTGCCTGTGGAGAAATGAAAGACAAGGATGGGAAAGACACTGCTCACTCCTTATGCTTTCTGGGTTTGAAGCATAAATCAATTACCAACTCAAAAGATACTTCAAGGGGAAGATAGTGGTCAAGAAGTCCCACAAAACAGAGACTGAAGACTACAACTGGATAAGGAGGTCACTGGTGACTATGGGGACAGCAGAGTGGGGGGGGGGGAAAGAGGGGCCATAGGATCTGGAATGGGAGGACGGGGAGCCCTCTGTGGCAGGTGAAAGAGTGAACAGGATGAGAAAAGAGATTGTGGGGGCAGCTGAGAAGCGCTGGTGAGAGGCAAGGAGGTGACAGGGAGAGGCTCAGAAGTTAGAAAGGGTGTCAGGTATGGCTCTGGTCTCCTAAGTAGTGTCCCTGTAGTCCCTCCCTCTCCTCGGGCTGACCTTCCTGTGGCCGCTGTGCTCTCAGGGCTCCCCACCATCTCTCCGTGAGCTCCAACTCCACGCTCCTTGACACACAGGTCCCTTCACACCACAGCGTTGCTCACCGTGCCTACTGCCTCTCCCCACTCACCACAGAGCTTCGCTCTTCCAGCCAGTGTCAAAGGAGTGGCAGACCTAATATTCCCATTCTTTTCTTTGGACGCTGGCACGCTCTTCCTCACCTCGCGAAGGTTCGGTCAGACACCACCCCTCTCAGAAGTTTTCCCTGCTTGCCTCCCTAACGGCCAGGTCAGCGGCCTCTGTTCTACACGCCAGTAACAGCAGGGCCTCCTCTAATGAGCTGTCCCTCATTTGTTTAACCACTTCACCTCATCTGAGCTCTTTCATTCTGTCCTTTGGCAAATATTAAATGTCTGTTGTGAGTCAAATTGTGCAAGGTGCTAGGATTCTTTTTTTTAAATGAGCAAGATCGATATGGTTCTGCCCTGAGGATGCTTATACTCTCAGTGAGGGAAACACAAATGAAACCAAAAATTAGCTACTCACAGATGCAGTAAGTGCCAGGAAGAGAAGGCACAGGGTAATCCTGTAAGCTACTTGAAGGCTAGAACATAGTGACTTTTTTTTTTAATTGAACTGGAACTTTAAAATTTTAAACACTTAATTGAGAAATTAAAATGTAAGCAGATTATTACTATATGTCGAAATAAATTTGTATTTCAGAAAATAATCCAGGGCAAACAACAATTAATAAAATATGTCACATAGAAAGATAAAAAACAAAATATTCACTAGAAGAAAATCATGACTGTCACTCACTTTTTGTCAACGGTGGCAATCCTTCTAATCGATCATTTTTCTACATTACTACATAAAATTAGCTAAAAGGTTTATTGAAGCTCAAAAGATTTTTTTGGTCACACCAAAATACCCAGGTGCTCTATTGCTTAGCAGTGACTTAAGCTCTCTTAGCTCTTTCACCGGCTGAATTGGATATTGGATGTATATTTTCCTCACTGACCTCTGACCCTTTAATCTGATTCTGGACATGCACATTTGTCCACTTACCTGCCCGGGGCCCTCTGCACAGAAAACTTATGCTTGGCCTTCAAGTGAGTGAGTCTCCCCTCTCCCTCCTGGCCTTTGGCTCTGCATCAGGGAAGGACCACTCTGGGGAAGTCCGGATCACAGTCACAGCCTCCTCCCAACACTACACCCAGATTCAAATGTTGCTGAAACATTTTAAAACAGAGGGCAAGACCTCTGAGGTTTGGCTGGTTTGTGAACAATCAAGGGCTCCCGTCCAGGCTAATACGCTCGGTATGTTAGAACATAAAACTAATGAGACCAAGATCACAGATTTTTCCTAAACAAGTCAGTCAGCTCTGACTTTGCCTAAGGGACTAAAAGTTTTTTTAAATTTCCCTATATCTTCTCTTTGACTTCAATCTGAGGTAAATTTGCATTGAGAGATATAAAATGTCCCTTTAAGAGCCAGGTGACTAGAGAAAAATGGGTGGATTTTTTTTTACTTTGAGATCTTCTAATTGTCAAACCATGTGAATCTATTACTTATTCCTCAAAAAAATCCATTTTAAAAATAAAAAATAAAAGTGAACATGCTCATCTCTTTGCCAGTGTTAGAACTTGGAACCTAGATGACCAGGAGTTCCAATATGATTCCTTGGTCACCACTGGCTCTGCCTGCCACCCTCTCTATTTCTTCCCTCCTTTCCTGCTCCCCTCCCCCCAGCCTCCCTGATTCCTTTCACCCATGTGTCTGTTGCTTTCCATAATATGATAAGTCCCTACTGCCTAGAAGAGTTGTTTTGCATTTGAATTGCACATGTTTTTCTTAATAAATGCTTACTAATCTTCTTAAATCATTTCACAGATCCAGACAGTATATACCTTTAATCCTGGCCAAATGTCTTATAAATAGACCTCTTTGGTCACAAAGCTAACAGTGTAAGAATATAGAAACAGGGCAGCACAAATAATGAGATACCAATTGTTCACTTAGTTAACAAACATATACTAGCCTCTCCCATGGGCATGACCATGAAGTTGAGGGAACCTCTGTTTGATATCCATAGGTTATATTTAAATCCTCCCCTTTAACGTGGATTCATTAATTCCACAAAGATTGCAGGTCACTTTTGTGGCAAGCACTGGGCTGACACTAGAGATACAAAGTCAAACAAGACATGGTCCATGTCAGAGTCAGGTTGTTTGGAGGAACTGGTTACATCCCTGGGTACCCATTTGCCCAAGGAGATGTGCATACACAATGTGTTTTTCTCTGAAAGAGAGAGTAGTAGTAACTACCAAGGACTGGAGAGGAAAAATGGGGGAAGACTGGCAAGGACATGCAAAGTCAGCTTGATTTCAGTCCATTACCCCACCCTACCCCATCCCCCCAACACACGGGCACTGGTTGAGATCCATCATGATGAGGTAAATTTTGGAGTGAGAATTTGAGGAACATTTCTCATGAGAGTCACTCATTGGAACACTCGAGGCACAAGCAGGGCACCTGTGGGGCCCGGGGAACAAAGTGCTCAGATAGCTGGGGAGAGCATGGTTCCTCCCCCAAACACTGCCCCAGACTCTCTGCCTCTGTGGAACCCTAAAATCTCATCGGAGGAGCCCTTTGCCAATGAAGCATGTTGTCACAGGGACCTGCAGCTGGGCCAAGGACAAGTAACATGACAGGTTGCCAGACTAGGAAAACATGCATGAACAGGTTCCCATTCTGCAAACTGGAAGATATTGAGGGGAGCTGGAGTCCTGCAGTCATCAAAGGGGCCATGACAATTTGGTCCATAATCTTAGTAAGTCTTCATTTATACTCAAAGGTGGACAGAGTTTGGGTCCATTTGGGTGAGATATAAATTGTGCTCAAAGCTTCCTCCATGGAGTTTCATCCTTTGACCCTGTATCTGTCCCCAGCATTACTGGACTTTTTTTTAAAATAGCCAAAATGTGATCTACTCAAATATAATCTCCTCGAGGACAAGCACTCTATCTCATTTCTCTCCAGATCCATAGTTCCCACTATAAAGCCTGTGTTCAAGCACTGAACTGTCTTAAACAATATCCAGGAGCATCAACTCCATGGGGAAATACTACAGATTTACATCTAAAAGTTAACAACCAGCCATTTTTCATATTCAAAAGGATAACCTGTTTCTTAGTTTGGTTACATGTTTATTAATTGACTTTTATTAGTAAAAATTATGAAAATAAGGCCAGATCACAGGATTTTTAAAGCTAATGGGAATATTGACACACGCAAAGACCATGCAGTAGTAAAGAACAGAGTGAGAGAAAGTCTCTATAGGAATGAAAGCAACAAAGGGTCCTGTCCCAAATGTAAAGGTTCCCCCATTAGTACCACACCCATCACCGCCATCCTGCTTTTACCACCAGCCTTTGCCTAGACCAGAGGATCACAGATGGGTAAGAGTTACAGGCAATTTGCCACCATCTTATCCAATTCTCTCACTTACAGTGTCCAAATGTCTTCAGCTTTAAACTCTAGAGCTCTGAAACTTTATAAGTCTGTTCGTTAAAAGACTGATTTCTATAAAGGTCTTGCAGCATCTGTGTGAAAGGAACTGTCTTAGTCAGCTCAGGCTGCTGTGACAGAAATGGGGTGGCTTATAAACAAGTTTTTTTTTCTCATAGTTTAAGAGGCTGGAAGTCCAAGATCAAGGTGACAATATGGTGAGTTCCAGTGTAGACCCTCTTCCAGGTTGCAGACAGCTGACTTCTCATTGTGTCCCCACACGGCAGAAGAAGAGAGACATGGCTCTCTGGGGTGGCTTTGTAAAGGGCACTAATACCATTCATGGGTGTTTGACCCTCATGATCTAATCAGCTCCCAAAAGCCCCACCTTCCAATACCATCACATTGGGTGTTAGGACTTCAACATATGAACTTAGGGGGGACACAAACATTCACTCCATTGCAGGAACTTTGTAAATAAAAAGATTCCTAAAAGCTTCTGAGATTCATACCTGAACAAAATCTTTCAGGTCTCAAAATAACATGATTTCCATAGTACTATGTAGCAGCAGAACTGCAGGATCACAACGGCATGAACATTTTAAATGTTAGGAGATATTGTGGGGAGGTCTCCAAAAAGGTTGTAACAATTTAAACAACTGAAAGCAAGCTCTTATTTTATCTGACCTGTCCTATATGTGGAAATAAGAGAACACAACATTAAGTTAGTAGCTAGCAGACAAAATCAAAAGTATCAAAGTTACAAACACAAACATCTCTCCTCTTTGTCCGTCCCCATCCTCACAGCAAGAGATACCCGTGTGTCCAGCAAGCATGACCAATGCCCCAGATGGCTTTCTAGATAAACAGTAGAAAGACAGTGGCGAATGTGGACATTTAGACAGACGAAAAGCAATTGTTGGGAGTAAGACCTTAGAGATAAACCAAAAACCATGACAATTTTGCTGTCTAGTCTATAAAAATACCCATATGCCCCAAAATAAATAAATAAGGAGGTCATTGAAGCCGAGTTTGTGATACCCCAAAATTACCTACAGGTTTTTCACTCAGGGACTGATTAAATACATTCTTAGCAATGTTCTGCAGCCATCAAAAGGATAGTAGTGTCCAAGAAAGATGTCTCTGGTAGATTGCTAAGGAAAGCAAGTGACAGGACAATCTGAAGAGGATGACCCATTTGGTTGTAAGTAGGACCGTGTGTATTTGTGTATGCACATGCCTAGCATGACACACACCAAATTACTACCAGTGGTATCACCCCTCCTCCTTGAGGAGGGTAGCAGGAATGGAGTGGAACATCGGCATGGAGGGGCTTTTCTTTACCCTTTACCTCCATATATTTAAGTAAGCTTTTGTATACTGGTGTAAATCTTTCATGACAAGTAGGCACTGCTTCTATGATTATTCAAAAAAGTGCCTTTAGAGGAGTCTCTAAGACACCTCATAGACATGGAAAGAAGTTGTAGGTACCAAGGACGCTCCCGTTTTCCCTGGGGACATAGGCCAGAGATTTCTACAAGTGCCGTCAGGTCAGCATCACAGTGCTTGGTGATTAAAGCATGCTTCTGAGCCGCCATTGACCATATAATCTAGCTCTCAATGGGATTCAAATATATCACAGCTTGACTCAAATTCCATTTTATAAGATATAATTTCACCCCAAGCCAGGAATCCAGGCCCCCCGGATAACAGATCTTTACTGGGCATCTGCCTCTGAGAGGCTGTGCCATGAGGCAGATGGAATCAATGCACTGGAATTAGTGGGAGATGAGAAAGTATTTTTTCAAGCATATATTGATTTTGAATGACAAAATACCTCCCCCTCGAAAATCATCTAAACCACAGCATTGTACACAGTAGAAATTCTCTCTCTTTACAATGTTCATTCAGAAAACTCAAGCTAAAAGCCTGGCCAAGGCCTGCAGAAGTCTGTCCATGTCCCCTGGAATGTGACACCTGCTTCCCGTGGCTCCAAATGCACAACCAGCAGTGGTCAACTACTGAGGAGCCTGACACAGCACCAGAAGCCACTGGTGTAGTGTGTTCGCAGGCGATACAAATCCACTAGCCTTTACTCTTTGAAATCCAGAAAGGCTCTGAAATGGAAACTTTTTTTATAACTCATTTGCCCCCAAAATGAACCAGACCTGAATTCAAGTGGTAGAAAGCCTGTTCTGAACTGATAGAAGCTATTTATAGTCTTTATTTCACATATTGTAAATATTGAGTATGTTTAAAAATATTAGTATATCCATATAATGAAGTAGTCATCATCCTGACTCCCAGGAGACATTTTATTCATTCAGAATATTCCATACACTATCTTTCTAAAAAAAATTTTTTTAAAGAATATGCATTTAAAAATATATCTGGCCCTAAGAGTTTCAAATAATGAATGAGGACCTATATACGCTCTGATCAATGAAACTTTGAAAGAAATGAGATTGAAGCTCTCTCCAGTAATTAAGAGCAATATAGCTCTTGAAACACACACACACAGAAACTTGTTAAGACCTAATAAATCATAGCCTCATTATCCAGAGAAATAAAATGAGTTACTAGGAATAAAAAGAAGCAAGTGGAAATATGCCATATCAAAACAGCTGGTAATAGGAAATAACTTTACTGTTTTGGTATTGAGAGATGGTGCCCTACATTTGCTAAATGATGTAACACAGAGAATATTCTATTTATGGTATAGGAAATAAATATGATTTCCTCAAAGGAAACCTTTCCTGATCCTTCTAAAAGGATATGATCTTACATTTTATCTTTGGAAAAAATTTTAAGGAGTCAGTAACAAAGACCACTATCGTGATTCTGTAGGTACACAATCAAGCCAAACTGTAAAAACTACTGTGAAAAAGTAGGAAAGACTTGTTCTGTAGATTTAACTCCATGGACCCATTGATTTCAGTCAAGGAAGAACCTACAGAAAACATTAGTTTCATCCAGCCTTTGAAATAACTTATAAAATCATCTTTTTTGTATAAAACTTCTAGAAGAAAACATAAGAGAAAATCTTAGTGATCTTGAGGTGAGCCAAGATTTCTTAGGTATGACACCCAAATCATCATCCATAATAGAAAAAATTATCAAATTTAGACTCATCAAAATTAAATACTTCTTCAAAAATCACCACTAAGGAAATGAAAAGACAAGGCATAGATGAAGAAAAAATATTTATAAATCATGTATCTATATATAAAGCATATGTATAAATATATATATGGTTTGAATTCAGAATATATAAAGAACTCTTGCAATAATAAAAGGCAAACAGCTTGGTACAAAATGAACACAAGATTTGATGAAACACTTTGCCATAGAATATACATGAATGGCTAATAAACACATGAAAAGGTGCCCAATATCATTATTAATAGGAAAATGCACATTAAAATGACAATGAGATAGCACCACCAGACCAGTAGAAGAACTACAATAAAAATGACTGACAATACAAAGTGTTAGTGAGGATGTGAACAAACTGGAAACTTCACACATTGCTTGTAGGAATATAAAATGAAATGATCGCTTTAGAAAATAACTGGGCCTTTTTTTAAAAAAGTTAAACATATACTTCATCATAAGACCCAAGAATTCCACTCCTAAGTATTTACCCATGAGAAATAAAAATATATGTCCACGCAAAAACTTGTATACAAATGTTCATAGTATCGTTCTGTGTCATAGGCAAAAACTGAAAATAGTCCCAAGCTGGAAACAATCCCAGTGAATAAATAAAATGTTGATCTCTGTATTAGAGTACTACTCAGCAATAACTGATGCACCCAACAACATGGCTGAACCTCAAGAAACATTCTGGTAAGGATAAGAAGACAGACACCAAAGACTACATATTGTCTTTCCATTTATATGAAATTTCTAGATAAGGCAAACTTGAGAGATAAAAATCATTATCAGTGGTTGCCTAGAACTGGGGTAGGTGTGGTCATTAAAATCAAAGAGGTACAAAAGGGAACTTGGGAGGGTAATGGAAATGCCCTAGAACTGGGATGCAGCAGTAATGGTACCAGTTGATCCGTGAATTAGAAATTCCCACACTGTTAACATCACGTGCTTTGTTCCCATTTGATGCTCTCGCTTTTGGAAGGCAGATACGCCAAGAGTGTATTTTAGGACCTACGGGTTGAAGTGCCCTGAGGTGGTAATAAATTACCGAGTGGCTGTGACTGAGTTGGTACATAAATGTTATTCTGGGCTCACTGCAGCATTGTTTGCTATAGAAAAGCTAGAAATAACCTAATGTTTATTAACAGAGCAATGGTTAAACAAGATAAAACTCAACCATATTATGAAAGACCAGGCAGATGCAGCTGTAAAAAATGAAAAGATCCCCAAGATATGCTATTAAGGGGGGGGGAAGCAAAGTCATAGGACAATAATAAACAGGATAATGTATATCTGATACTCACACACATGCACGTAGACAGTAAACTACATAAAGCTTCCCTCTGGGGAAGACTGAGACCATGAGGGCAGAAGAGGACTTTACTTTTTTAATATGTTCTTCTGTAACATTCTAATTTTTTCACAAAAACCATACTCCACCGTTGCGGTTTAAAAACTGTTTAAACGCTTTTGCTGGCCCTTGACTAAATATCACTTCTCAGCAGTACCTGCTGCTGGGGAAGCCATGTTTTCCTTAAAAGGAGAAAAGAGTGACTACTTTGAATCGTGTTAGGAAAAAAACATATAATAGAATTCTCTATCAGCCAGCAGTTTGATATACTGTTAGCTTAATAGTATAATAATTACAATAGTCTTGATGCACATAGTTTTCTACAATGACAGCCCTATGATGTAATGTTGCCACCCCTATTTCGGATGCTCAAGAGGTCAAGACACTTGCCAAAGACCACCCAGGTAGGCAAAGTAGGAGTGAAGCCTATAACTTAAAATCTGGTGCTTTGATTCAGCGGCCTGCCTCATCAAGGATGATGATCTACATAATGGTGACCCCGCGGCACTACAGGATCCTAAAGGACTTACGAATCATCAAAGAAAGATTTAATTATATTTAGTGTAGTTTGGGTTTTACCCACACTTTATTGTGTTATAATCCCTGGAAAAGTATTCAGCCACATAAAGCACACACCATTACCCTTGTTCAGAATAGTTGATTAACCCAAATGCCTCTGGCAAGGCTGAAACATGGAGAATGTATTCCAAGTTGATTCCCTTCATGATTTAAGCTTTAACTTTCCTCTGAAAGAGAAGATACCTCTCTGCCCTACCTCCCCTCCAACTTTACATCGGAAAGCCTTCAGCCTAAACTTCCCACAGTGGGAGGGCAGAGGGTCAGAAGGAGGCACTCTGGGCCACCACCAGCAGAGGCCTCAGGGTGCTATGGCCTAGAGGCCCCCCCCAGCTCCCCTCCTACAGCTGGGGCTCTGGTGAAAATCTCCTAGCCACCACACCCTCACTCTAGCTGGGCATTCCCACACACAACGAAAAGGAAGTGGGTGAGTAAATGAAAGCATGCCTGAGCTCAGGCTGAAGGCCTGTAGCCATATTGCTTTGAGTAGCAAATGTAGGCCTTCGAACTTGGAAGCAGGCGTCTTCATGGCAAGGCCAGACTACCCCAACAAGAGACTGTAATTTGGGGGTTGATCTGCTCAGCTAACACAGGTTAAAACAGACCTGGGTTTTAAAGGTGGCAACAAGAGATAAAGCTCTAAGACTGGGGATCGGGTAGCCCATGCTGAAAATAAAGAGGCAGAAGTGTATATAATAAGAGCCCATTTTGCAACCAGACAAACAGGTAGCCCACCTTGGACTCCAACTGGATGATTTGAAAGAAGCTACTTTATAGATGAGGAAGTAGAGGGGCAGAAAGCACTGAATCATTCAACTTCCTCTATAAAATCAAGATAGGGAGAATACATACCTATGTTAATGGTATGATTAAAGGTAACCTACATAAAGTCCCTAGTACCATTCCCAGCACATAGTGGCTACTTACTAAAAGGTAATATTACTATCAAAGTCTTATCCTGGTTCTGCCACAAAAATGAGAAAAAAGTAGATGATTCTTCAGGATCCCTCTAGGTCTAACACTCTGTGATTCTGTGATTGCAATTAGCAAGCCGGCAGCGTAACTTGATTATCATGGCGAGCCCACAGGACTCCACAGGTAAGGAATTCATTTCGGCGACTTGTCCTGGGACCATCTCCAGGTCTCCGAGACACCACTGTTCCTGCTGCCCACCGAGCGCTAGGGCAGACCCCTAGATTGCCTCCTTAGTGAATCACCATCCAGGTGTTAGGCCAGGTGGCCACTGCAGAAGTCATTAACCGCAACAATGGAATGAAAGAAGTACAGTTCCTACCCCCTACATTATTTCTTCTTAAAGGTTTTTTTTTAACCCTCCATTGATAAAAATAACACATGTTCTTTGTGGGGTAGGAAGTGCAAAAAACCAAAGGAGGAAGCTATCAGTTATAATCTCACATGCAGCTGTAAATACCTCAGTTTACTTCAAATCTTTTATCTGTACATATTCCTCTTTAGGTAAGTGAACTCATCATTGCATGTCAAACTGCCTATTTTACTTAACATTTTAACAACAACCAGTCCCCCCTGGCCAGTGGCCAAGCTTGAAGCTTGTGGCTCTAGGCTCCATGCACCAGCAGATACACATTTTACTCAGTCAGTCTCCTAAAAGCTTTGAGGGAAAAGAATTCCAGAGAAATCAGTAGTCGCCCCTCCTAAATTACTTGAACCCCATGATTTTCAGAGTCCAAGGTTATTCCCAAGACACAGTTCTCCTTTGGCTCTTAATGACCTCCGTAGGGAAGGGAGGGAGGCATAAGAGGGGAAAAGTCCTTAATTCTTCTCAGACCCCTGGGATTCTGCATCGGAACTTCAGGCAATGGGCATAAAAGGCTCAATGGGTGTTAAGTGGGGATGGGAAATTATGTCCATGGAGCAGCTGGAACAGAAAAACAAAGATCCTCCTCCCAGTACCTTCTGTCCACTCCTTCTGAAATGAGTCAGGGCCCTATTTAACAACAGTCCCCTGGTGGTCCAGGTGACAGGCCATACGTACGTACCTCTGAAAGCCTTGACCTCATAAGAACACACCCCTCAGGCTGGATGATCACAGGAGAAGGTAGTCCGGAGGTTTCTGTGGATTATAAAAAAAAGAGAGAGAGAGATAAGGGAAAGAAGGAAGGGAGGGAGAGAGGGAGATGGGGAGGGAGGAAGGATTAAGCTATCCTAAAGCAGAATATGAAATAAATTAATGTAATTTAAAGTTTAATATTGGCAGTATCTTTGACAAACCTGTGGGTGGAAACCCCAGAAACCTGTTTGGGGCTAATCTTTAGTCAGGAATGATTGAGTTAGGATGGTGGTCGGGCTATTTTTATTTAAAAAAATAATAATACCAAAGAGTCACCTTTCCTTTCAAATATGACATCTTGGTCCAAACATGAAGTCAAAATTCAAAACTACCCACCTGCCAGCCTCTGATATTTGGTTGCTAAAACTCCAGATGGAGAAGCATAGCCAAGAAGGGGATGTTGTTGGAATTCAGAGGTTTGCAATAGGAGGTAGGCTTTTATGCACCTGCCACTTCAAGGGAACTAAAGGGTTGGCAAAGAATCAGTGAGTTTGTGTTGCAAGGAGAGCCAGCCTGGATAATTCAGGGAGAAAAACTTCCAGTGCAGGACAGTGTGGCCACCTATGCAGGCTGCCTGGGAACAGACTGTCAAGCCATATACCCGACCCCTTAGATCGCACTCCTTCACTTGGTGCTTACTATACTTGGCCAAAGGGCAATGATGGCATTAAGAGAAAATTATTTTTATTATTTTCCTTTTATTCTCTTTCCTCCAGGGTTGATAAAAAATGAGAATTAGACTTCCTAGCATATTAATTCTCTAATGCATGTTGTATTGATCCTCATTTTCCAGTAGGGCCAGTGCAGGGATAAGCACCTGTTTGAAAAGTCCCTTAAACTTGTAATTATTTTTACATCTTCCATTTTATAGCGGCCTTGCATACTAAGGTAGAGCCAAAAGTAAACTAAGGTAAAGGTTTTCATCTCAGGTAGTAGACTGTGCACTCACATGAATTATTCAAATAGCCACATTGACAAAAATCCATTAACTAACTAGTGTCTTACTACCGCAGATATAGTTTATTCCCTTTAAGGATGTAACTTCATGCTAGATAAAACTCTTACTCCAAATCTTTAGATTTGCCTTTCAACTTCAATTTTCAATTTGTTGTGGATGGGCTTTTGGTTTCCTTTCTTCTCTGATAATCCTCCTCAGAGGTGGCCATCTTGGAGGAACACGGTAATGAGGTTGCTGTGATGGGGACAGGGGTTTCTGTATGAGTCTCCTCAGTTAGTCAGGGCCCCTCATAATGACTTCTAGAAAGCTGGGGAAGACACTAAAAAACCCAAAATAAGCACAATGGTTATAATAGGTGGGATATTGGAGGTGCCAAAAAGTGCTAACTGAATCAAGGTACATGTCAGCTTCCAATGTTTCTCCTTCCAACTACCTAAATGCTGTCTCTGGTTTTCTATTAAGGTTTCTCTAATCCCCCTCTAATTATCTTCCCAGAAATCCCTTCTTCCTTTGGATCATTAGTGCTCTTACTATTGGTACTATTTTAAAATGTCACTGCCCTGTAGTGCTGGTCATTAATGTCCCATTATTTCACATAGGTCTTTCTCCCCCTTTAAAATTAAGAACTTTCTCTTAATTCCAAAAAATCCCCACAGGCCCTCAGAGCAGTGGCTGATAATGGGATGCTTGATACCTACTCAATGCCCCATGAGGGAGTACTGACCCACTCCTCACCTCCAATGACCCTGCTTATCTGTTCTCACCCCTGCCTGTATTTCCTCATCCCTGCCTCCTAATCTCCAGTCCCAACACCTCTCTCCATCCCACATGGAAACATCGTCCTTCCTAATGCCCCACTCTCTCAAGTGGCTGGAACCACAAGTGATATTCATTTGTTTTGTTTTTCAGTTTTATTTCATAATCTTCTCATTCACAAGGCTCAGGTATGGTGTCCGCGTGGGTTCAAATGCTTGTCCTTGGAAATACCACATCGTTCCAGTGAAAAGCCCCGCTGCTGAGTCTAGTCTATCATGTAAAACACCTTACTTTGGATGATTTTTCTCTCAGGAATGTGAGTTTCGTCAGCAGTGCCCAACCCAGTCCATCAGTTACAACCGTCAAGGTCTGGATCTCAACTGCCAAGAATTCTTTCCCAGGGTGCTCCTGGGCACCAGGCCAATCAGATGGTGAGATGTCAGTTTTGCCACCTGAGCATTCTATGGCAGTTAGGAGGGTTTCCATCTAGAGCACAGGGAGGAACCTTGGGCGGGGAGGGGCGTACTCCTCAGGCCAAGGAGTTAGAATCTTGGTGCTGACATATTCCAAACCTTCCGACCAAGAAATGGAGAAATTCCTGGGAAATTAGGGTAAGCGGCTTTTCAGTGAGGACTCTGAAACTCATGTTGTCCAGAGCAGCACTTGGAAAAACACTTTTTTAATAAAAAGGTTTGCTTCTTTTAAAAATTTTGGTTTAGTACTAGAAAGCTTTGTTGAAAACGTGCGTTGGCCAATTCCCATTAGCATTTTAGCTGCTTTTTAATGTCTGTCCTTGGAAGACAGTGTCAACTCTAACAACATATGTGCATGTGTGGTCACCCGCCCCTCACAGGTTGTCTTGAACAGCTTGGTTTCTCTCCCTAAGACCCCGCCTCTCCCCATGGACTGTAAGTTCTAACAATAACCAGTCTCCCATATATTATTGCTGAATAATTCCTTCTTGGTGGCTTTATAATAACATTTTTAAAAGAATCTGTATTGTTCTGTTTGGATCTTTTGAGATTCCTAGTATCTCATTACGTCAGGGTAGTCTTTGTTTCCTCAAGGTAAAAAAAAAAAAAACAACAAAAACAAGAAACCCACATATTACTGTCCTTTTTATTTAGCTGTCACAATACCAGCAGTGGGAGAGTCACTATGTGGAGGAAACAATAGTAACATGGATCACTTCACATTAAAAAGTGGTACCTAATTATTGTTTTTAGGAGCAGTTAATGAGTGGTACTTGTAGGTGATTAAACACATTTGGGTTTGGAAGACCAGTGGGGTGAGAAGCAAGCCTCTCTGCTTGGTAACAGTGAGGGGAGAGAGAGACTTTGAATACTGCATCTGCTTCAAGAGTCTCATCCCACCCCACCCACAGCGCCTTCTCATGGGGTTTAACAATGGGCTGGAGATGACTGGGAAGCCACCCAGCCAACAAAACCCATTCACAAAGGACATCCTGAGTTTGCTGTGTATCATCACAGATTCCGCTCAGCAGCCACTGAGAACAAAAAAAGCGAGTATATTTACAGCTGGTGATGCTGAATAGAAGGGCCCTGAAAATGTCAAAGTTCAGGAGTCCCTACTCTACATCATGTATTGTGCCAGATAGCAAGGACACTAAGATAAATAATAACCTTCCCAGCCCTCAGGGAATTCCACCTTGCAGCAAAGATAGACACATACACACTGCTATAGATTGAATGTTTGCATCCTCCAAAATTCATATATTAAATCCCAACCTCTAGTGTGATGGTATTAAGAGGTAGAATATTTGGAAGGTGATGAGGTCATAAGGGCAGAACCCTTATGAATGGGATTAGTGCCCTTATAAAAGAGGCCTCAGAATTAAGGAGTCCATTTGTTGTGATGAGTACCGGGTGATGCACGGAAGTGTTGAATCACTATACTGTACACCTGAAACTAATACAACACTGGATATATCAACTAGCAGGAATCAAAATAAAAACTTAAAGAAAAAAAAAGAGGATGACTCAGAGAGCACCCTTCCACCTTATGAGGATACAATAAGTCTGCAACCCTCCCTGGACCATGCTGGCAAACTGATCTTGAACTTCCAGCTCCCAAAGCTGTGAGAAATAAATGTTTGCTGTTGGCCACCCAGTCTGTGGTATTTTGTTATAGCAGCTTAAACGGACTAAAACATCCACCTAACCAAAAAAGCACTATGATGTGTTAAAACAGAAATATGAACAAAGCGTTGTGGGAGCACAAAGATGAGAGTGACTAATTCTGGCAAGTTTGGAGACATGGAAGGGCAGGGAGGTAAAGGCTCTGTGGAGGAAGGGTCATTTGAGCTGGGCTTTCAAAGAGGAGGAAGTTTGGCAGGTAAAGGCTGGACCCTCTGACAGAAGAAACATAACAAAATAGCAATGAGACGTGAAAGTGTTTAAGTAACAGAGACCAACTTGGCAAAGCACTTTCAACCCGACGTGTGCAACAGCAATGCGTTCAGTGCTTTCTCGAAGATGTCCCTTTCTTTAATGGTTTCAGTTGTTATAAAATGAATACGTGTTAAACATCTTTCCCTGATTCAGCCAGGGCTTAAAAATCAAGTTTGTACTGTATCAAAACTGCCTGTTCCCTAACTCTACTTCCTAAGTCTTTTGCTCAAACTATGAACATCAATTTAAAGAGCAACTTTGGGAAACGTGAATAAGGTGAAAAGAAAGCAGTCCCGGAAACAAGTGATGTTTTCTCATTGGAATCCACTATTTAGCAGATCCCCTCAGCCACTGTTTCATTTATTCTATCTGCCCGATCCTAAGCACTGAGGTGAAAAAGATGAATTCAATATGGTCTTTCCCTTCTAGGAGCCCACAAATCAGTGAGCAAAAATAAAATGGCTGAAAAGTAAGACATGGGTTTACTTTGATGATAGTGAGGGGCTGGCGCTGGTTAATGATGTTTTTACCAGCCTGGGGCAAAATAAGCAAACCTCAACTTTATCCTTCTCCTCTCACCTCATCCTTTGCAATTGCTGCGTGCCCTCTCACTGCATAAGCCTGCAATTCTAGGGTGACACTCATTAGAGAGTGTGTCTTAATTTTCATAAAAGTAAATGTATTTGATTTTTTTTTTTTACATTGACATGTCACTCCCTTGGTGATACAGAAGTAGATGGTAGTTAGGTTACTTAAATGCCTTTACTCATATGTCAATTCTATACTGGTCCCAAAAAGATATTTTACCAGTTCTTTAAGTACAAAAAATATGAAAAGTATGAAAACTTTCAGTCTACACCATTCCAAACAAAACGTTTTGCTGATTATTTTGGAATGTGTTGCTAATTGTTTGGGAAATATTTAAATTCAGTCATGGAAGTAGATCCTTGTTGAATGCAGATATGACAGACTAGGAATTAATTATTAACAGGCTAGAAAGAAAAAGTGCAAACCAAGATTTTAAACACTGAGTATAGTACCTGCAAAAAAGGGGGAAAAAGCAAATTATAAAACACCATGTTTAGGATGCCTGGATGGCTCGGTCATTAAGCGTCTGCCTTCGGCTCAGGTCATGATCCCAGGGTCCTGGGATGGAGTCCCACATGGGGCTCCTTGCTCAGAAGGGAGCTGGCTTCTCCCTCTGCCCCCTACTCCCCCTGCTTGTGCTCTCTCTCTCTGACAAATAAAAAAAATAAATCTTTAAAACACTATGTTTAGATATGTCTAATATGTATTTTTCATGTAATATTCTACCCACATATATATGGAGGAAAGGAATTGGATGGAGAATATGTATATCCCAAGAGGTAGAATTATGGAAAAGTTTTTCTTTTCTTTTTACTTATCTGCATTTTATAATTTTTCTATGGTGAATCTATATTGCTCTTAAAATCATTTATTTTAAAAGAGAAAGAAGTATGTGTTGATTTTTTAAGAAGGCACTATAAAATATCAAGATTTTTTTTAATTAAAATTTTAACTCACGAATTTCTCTTTCAAGTCTCTGTGCTAGGCAAATAGTAACCAATATTAAAACTTGTTGAAAGATGTGGTCAAGGGATGCCTGGGTGGCTCAGTCGTTAAGCGTCTGCCTCCGGCTCAGGTCATGATCCCAGGGTCCTGGGATCGAGTCCCACATCAGGTTCCTTGCTCCGCGGGGAGGCTGCTTCTCCCTCTGCCTGCTGTTCCCTTGCTTGTGCTCTCTCTCTGACAGATAAATAAATAAAATTTAAAAAAAAAAAAGAAAGAAAGAAAGATATGGTCAACACGGATTTAGTGAGCACCCACTATGTGCCAGGTACCGCATGGGGCACGGGGATTCCAACAGTGCACAAGGCCAGTCCGCAGGAAGCTCAACATCAGGGATCCCTTAGCTCCAACAGGAGGACCTAGAGAGACCAACCTTTTTTTTTTTTTTAACCCCCTTAAAAGCCATCTCCCTCCCCGCAGGTAAGCATACTGCTCAGGATCCCCAGGGTGGAAGGCAAAAACCTCCAGTTTAAAAATTACCCCGGTGACAAAACCGGAGCATTTAACTCTTGCTTAACTTTACTGACTTTTTTTTTTAAAGTAAAAATATCCAGGGGTGGCTGGGTGGCTCAGTCAGTTAACTGGTGGGGTCTCAGTTTTAGCTCAGGTCATAATCCTAGGGTCTTGGGATCCAGCCCCACATGGGGCTCCGTGCCCAGAGGGCAGTCTACTTCAGGATTCTTGCTGTTCCTCTGCCCCTCCCCACCCCTACAAATAAATCTTAAAAAAAAAAATTTTTTTTAAATAGAAGTAAAAAAAATCATTAGGAAGTGCACACTGCCGACTAGACACATGACTTCACCTCTTTGTGTCTACCTTCTCCAGCTTAGCTTCACAGTGGGCAGCCACACATGCAAAACTTTCTCCCCATGCTTATCCTAATGGGGGGTGTGAGCAGATCCAACTGTGCTGGATCCAAACAGATTTATTTTCAGTACTAAGGAGAATTTATAGAGAAGCAACCGTGCTGTTGTAACGGACTAATATAATAAACATATTTTATGATTTCTATCCTAAAGTTTTATAAACAACAAACCGTAGTTAGAATGTATGCTTTTTGGGTATATGTAGGTGTGTGTGTGTGTGTGTGTTTGTGTTTGATTTGCACACTAATGTAATAAAAGAAATACAGAGTTTAAGCTTTTCAGACCGGTTCAGTTGACTAGCTTGAAAAGTTTAAACTCTTCTTGCAAAACTTGTATCAAGAGGAATATCACTGAGTTAACTCCTACTCTTTAAAATCAACTAACTACTAAATGCAATGTGCTATCCTGGATTTGAACCTGAGACAGAAAAAGGATGTTAGTGGGAAAAACAGTCTGGAGCTGAGTTACCAGGAATATACCAACATTGATTTCTTTGTTATGTCAAAGGTACGTGGTGATTTAAGATGTTAATATTAGAGGAAACTGGGCAAACAGTATATGAAAGCCCTCTGTTCTATCTTTGCAATTTCTGTGCAAATCTGACATGATTCCAAAATTAAAATTGTATTAAAAACTAACCAAAAATAAATAAATAAAAGTTACCCAGGTGATTCTAATGTTGTCATCCTGGAACCAACCTCAGAGTACTACTAGTGAAGCGGTTTGTTGCCAGTTCTTTACAATCTTGAAAAACTATAAATTAAGTAATGGTTCAATAATAAGAAAAAGTTTTAATGATGTCAGGATAGTTCATATAATAATATTTACACAGACATTCAAAATCCTATTTTCAATTACTCTTTAAAGTCTGGGGGAATTCTCATAATGAAATGATACTTGGGAAAAAAAAAAACAAGAAAGTTTTATATTCATTATATTCCTTTATTCATTCATTTATATTACATAAAATATATACAGAGAGGGAAAAAAATAAAAGATTGGAAGAAAATTGGCCAAAACAAGAACACTGATATCTATTATCTTAGAGTGACATTTTTATTTTCTATCTTCTATTTTTAACTTCTCTGAGTTTTCTGAGTTCTCTATAAAATGAATGTGTATTGCTCTCATTATCACAAAAAAAAGAAAAATCACCTCTTGAAATAACCACCAGCCAGGAATTATCATTCCTTCCGAATCACCAGACTCACAAAAAGCAGAAGACTGTGGCAGCAGAAATACAGGCCTCTGTCTCCATTGTGGGCCTAGAGTATCCACAATCCCTTGGCTTCTGGGAGGCAGGACGTCATGAAATAAGTTTGATGATCCTCATTTTACAGATGAAGAGATAAAGGCTCAGAAAGCTCCGTTCGCTTGTTAATCAAAAAATTCTTACAAAGCCCATTAGCCAGGCATTCAAGTGTGACCAGGTCTCAGCCTCTCCCCACCGGGATCCCAGGGACCAGGGATTCGTCATTCAGGAATTCGCTCACAGCTAGAGAGTGGCAGAGCCAGACTGTGGATCCAGGTCCTTCTGGTTTCAAATTCAGACTCCTTTTTGCAGGAACGCTGCTCTTCCCAGCTACGTGCGCAAGGTAGACTAGACCACTTCCGGTCTAGCACGGGGGGCCCCCTAGGCAGGCAGAGAAGGATACAGCCACACTGTTGAGGTTCTCTTATCTTCAGCTTATCTTTGCAATCCCTCCGTGCCATCACTGCACCATCCCCAGTGGGCCATCAGAAGTCCCACTCCCCATATACAAACCAAGAGTGACAGCGGATCTCCACCTCTCATTAGAGAGTAGAGGAGAGCTTATGAGCAAAAAGAATAGGAGTGTGTCATCACGTCACTCCAGTTTCAAAAACTTTCCAAGCGTTCCCCCACTGCCTACTGACATGGTCATTCAAGGCCCTGCATGACTTGTGCCGGGCTTCCTCTCCGCCCTTCCCGCCATGCCCTTCCCCTCTCTGTGCGCCTTGCACTTCAACCCGTCCACTTACTGGGCTACACGTCTGTGTTGGCTCCATGGCTTTGGGCAGCTGACTTAATATCATTAGGCTCCATTTCCACATGTATATAAGGAGAATAATATTATTTCATCAGAATCTATTAAGAGTTAAATAAAATGCTTGCCAGTGAGCACTTAGTAAAGGCCCAAATTAAAGTGATCTGTAATGTTAAATCTATTGCTATTATTATGGTTGTTATTGTTGTGAATCCTTTGGTTTTTTATTTTCTCCTCCCATATCTTTAGTTGTACTTTGTTCCTTTCCGAATTGCCTTTTATCTTCTTCCTCTTCTTCCTCCTCATAACTTCAATCTAAGCCATTCAAATTCCAGCTCCTTCCCGAAAGTCCTATGGGGCAGTC
Organism: Leptonychotes weddellii; assembly: GCF_054177405.1. Lineage (NCBI taxonomy): Eukaryota > Metazoa > Chordata > Mammalia > Carnivora > Phocidae > Leptonychotes > Leptonychotes weddellii. The sequence goes on along the minus strand of NC_138369.1, from coordinate 116,742,033 downwards.
CTAGCCCATAGCAAACATTCCCTTCTCTGAACCTTTTTTGTACTGATAACAATTCCTTTTGGTACTGATAATTACAGAATAAACTAGTAGTTAAATGTTCAGGCTCTGGTGCCAAAATACCTGAATTCAGTTCTCTGCTCTACTATTCACTAGCTACAGGCAAACTACTTCACCCAGAGTTGGTGTCCCACCTCATCAGCTGTCCTGGAGAAACGCCATCAGACTCATTCCTACTACCCCCACCTGCATCTGCTGGATATTGTGGCTGGGCTGTCCAAGTCTAGTCCCCAAGCCCTGCTGTAGGTCACAAGAGATTTTAGGGATTGCATTGCCCAGATATATTACGGATAGTTGGATATTCAGAGCCTGGGAATCCCCAATCAAAAACAGCCACAAGACCTTTGAAATCTTGTAGTCAAAAGTCAATCACAAACTTGCAGTGCAGGTCCTAAATCGAAAACTGTTATATTATAATAAAACAGCCTCAGTCTGCAGTATAAGAAAGGCCTACAGGCTTTACTTACATTAGAGGACAGTCTTGTTGACCAAAGAAAGCAAAATTAAATTAAAAATGGTTTCTGGCTGAAAAGCCTTGGTCTCATATGGGAGTCATTCATATCCCCTGCTAAGACATATATGTTTATGTCTTGCCTAAAGGTCCATGCACATAGTAGATATACAATATGTGCTAGTAATTGATTTATCAATTAAAATATGAGTTTTATTGGAAAAGGATAGCAAAATCGACACCTTTAATCCAATAATTCTACTTGTAGAAATTTCAGCTAAGAATACATTCACACTTATGGGGGGGGGAATTGAAAGTTTCACTATAATAGAAAAAAGACAGCCTTAACATGCATCAACAAAGGAATGAGTAAATGAGTTATGGTAACTCCACACCAAACAGCCATTTAAAAAATGCAGACACTCAAATACACACTGCCTTGGAAAACTCTCCAAGACATATTTTTCTAAATTTATTTATTTGACAAAGAGAGACACACAGCAAGAGAGGGAACACAAGCAGGGGGAGTGGGAGAACAAGAAGCAGGCTTCCTGCCGAGCAGGGAGTCCTATATGGGGCTCGATCCCAGGACTCTGGGATCATGACCTGAGCCAAAGACAGAGGCGTACCAACTGAGCCACCCAGGTGGCCCTTCCAAGACATAAAGTTAAAAAAAAAAAAAAAGCAAATTTCAAAAAAAGTGGGCATATTTCTTTTTATGTTTATTTTTTAAACCTCCAAATAAGTTATATTTGTAGGTAAAAGTGGTGAAAGGAAATTCAAAAGATACAGAGCACACTTCTGACCCCCACTTAACCTCTAAGAAGGGAAGGACAGTGCATGACTGTGTCTGGCAGGGAGGGCTGGAAGGGGTCGGGATAGAAGTATTCCTCGAATCTTTTACAATAATACTGAATTTGTGTATTACTTATATCAATAAAAAAGACAAAACTAGACTGTCTAAGGGGAGATAAAAAATTTAAATTTTGTTAGAAGTAATTGTTCTAGAAATGATGCAGTCAAAAAGATATTTGCCAAAGTCTGGCCACCAGATTAAAGAAACTGATTATTTCAAATCTCTTATTTGCCTCTCTCTCTCCTCCCCAGCAACCCCCCTCCCCCGCCCGTGTGTGTGTGTGTGTGTGTGTGTGTGTGTGTGTGTGTGTGTGTGGTTTAAAGGTTGCCTTCCTTCAGGTCATTATGTTTACACTGCCACTTCACTCTGCCTTATCTGAGAATAAATTCCTTTGCTAATGTGTTTTTAAAAATTAGAAAGTTTCCTTACTTAAAAGGCACCAATCAACGGGATTGACTTTGTTAACAAATGTGCTGAGCAAAATCCGATTTGGGTGGGATGGCAGGCCCAGGAAGTGAAAAATTAGCATCACATGGCATTTCAGAACACGACAGTAGTCACTGAACAGATTTTCCTTCATCTTTCCAAAGGAGAGTCTTCCAGGACAGAAGTTGCCTAATTGTCTCAGGACACTCAGGTGAAGCCAGGCTGCGTTCCCCTGCCCTCCTCCTCATTGTTCCCTTGAACACTCACCTGCCCACACCTCAGCAGTTTACCTGCAGCAGCTTAGAGAGCGAGCCCCGGGGGCTGTTTCTCCAAGTCAGCATGCCGCATCATGCTCTGAGACCCTAAAGAGGCTTTGCGGTATCATAACTTTCAGACAGACAAGCTGCTAAGGTAAACAGGAGGGGAGAGCCACATCGGGCCACACACCTAAAAGACACCTACATTTCAACCATGAGCACATGTCAGATGGTTGAAGATGGACTGAAATAAATAGTCCCGGGCCATCAGAAGTCCCACTCCCCATTTCTAAACAGGTTTCTCTCCTCTTCTGCTTCCTCAAAAACACCAGTAATCAGACATCAACAGTCTCAGAGATCTCAAAAATTCAGGGACCACAGCAAAACTCCCAGACTAGGAATGGTGCAGGACATCCAGGAGGAAATACGCCACCAACCAAAAAACATCCAGCTGGTTCACAGAATCGCGAATGATAAAGATCAGGAAATGTGTTCCAGATAGCAAGAGACAGTAACACTTCCAGAAGGATGTTTGAGCAGTTTTTTGCAGAGGTTAGTTTTACAAAGCCTTTTCATCTGTCAGATAAGTTCTAAACATCGAAATAGGAGTTTGAGTCCAGAATTCAGGAAGAGGTTAGTGATACACACAATGGAGATATGTGGCTATGTCTCTCCAGTGCAAGAGAAGATTGGCAATTATCTAGATAAATCAGGTTTGAAAATCTGAGTGAGGCCGCCTTACTGATTAACAGACTTCTAACTCTAGACCTGCTTTTAAATCTGTGTCTTGGATTAGATTGCTCAGTGAGAGATTATTTGCTCCATTGTGTACCGTCCGAAATAAACAGGAGCACAGAGGAGACGGAGTGTATTTTGCTTTTCCTCTCTTGGGATTTTTTTCAGAGCAAAGTGAAGTCAGATTTGGGGGACTGGTTGGCATCTGCTCTCCCCTCACCCCCAAATAGAAATCTCTATACGGTCCCTCTTGACGAAATTTGGGGCCAACTCTCTGAACATTCTTTCTGTGACAAATGCTAAGAGAACACGCTGGCCTTTTCCTGTAACAATTCCTACACTAAACCTCCCTTTTAAGTGTAAGACCTGGAATGAAACCGGGAACGTGAATCTGAGAACACTGGGCTATTAGATTTCCATGTCGGTCTGTTTCTGGCTTGATTTGATTAAAGTCCACTCAGCCTATACATGCAACGTCTTACTTTCTCATTCTTCCACCACAGTTTAATCCTTAATTTCCTCTACTGCTGGAATGCTTCATGCTGAATGATTGGATTAAACTCTAGCACTTGGGGATGTACCTACGTCAGCGTGGTGGTCCCCGTCTCCTTTAATTGATAAGTGGCTTTTCCGCATGTATCGATATTAAATGTTGCCTCGTCCTTACTTTTTTTAGTTAATACAAGCTATTTTCAAAGAAGACAGAATTTTGCAGAAGAGGGGCTTACTCCTTTCTCAGGGAGGGGAATGTTGGCAGCACAGCACTTACACTCACCTTTTTTTCTCTTCGGTTCAAAACAAACATTGCATTTATTCTTTGTCTCCAGCTCTCATGGACTTTTTGTCTTTTCTCTCCTTTAGATCTGTGTATGTTCACAACACCTGTCTCTCTGGGAAGCACATATCCCGTTTCTTCAGCTCACCAGAAGTAGACATATATATTATTTCCCTGAGGGTTAGAGAAAGCTATCAGAACTTGGCAACATATAAAGTAAATACCCACTAATTGCAATACATTCATTTAAATCAGGTCTTTATCCTCCTTAGGCATTGTAGTAGGTGGCTTCCTTTGAAGTCTTGTTGAATTTGTCCAAAATTACCTTGCCCGAGGCAGACGGCTGTTTGGAACATTTGTTCTGAACCAATCCCCAAAGCAGTAAATCTTAGCGTTGGTAACGGCTCACATGCCACAAAGAGGAAATGTCCTGGGTAGGGCATGGATCCAGGCTTAGATCCCCCATTATACACAAAGAAAAGAAAGAGAAAGGGAGAGATAACTGCACAACTCTCAGGGATATAATGCTATTGTACAACTCTGATGATGTTATAAACCACAAACCCTGTACATTATTGAAATACATAACCAAAAGCCAACCGGTGAATGTTTTCCCTCTTTTTTCTGCTGCATCCATACATGCATGCGTCTCTCATTTTAAAGTAATTGTGTCTGTGTTATTCATCTGTTTGTTTGCTTACTTGCTTGCTTTAGACACAAGGAGCTTAAACCCCTCATTATTTTTTAAACTCAACCTGGGAATTTTATTGTACCTGTAGGAGAGAATCATGCTCTATGGGCATGAAGATATCATACCTGTCATAGACTCTCATCATCTCCACAAATGCACTGATAATCTGATGCAAACAATCACACTCCGAGATCTTTGGACTTACTCAGCGCTTTGTTTAGGCTGTGTCACATACTTCGACCATGTACATAAAACAGCTTTCAAGTCTTTTCAGTCTGTTACAAGGTTTTGTGTCAATTATATCAGAAACTGCTCAGCAGTAGGCAAAGGAGCTACCTGACTTAGAGCAAATGACTCCCTAGTTAATTGTCCTGGATACCGCCTTGAGTCATGGCCTTCTTGAGGAAGGGGAGAATCGGAATCAGTTTGTGAAACATTTACACGTTATATGATTTAAGTGCCGTATGAAAGTACATCATGGGACCCTTAGGGTAATGACAACTCACTGGGATAATGCTCCAGTGATATCCCCATTTTGGGGTGATGGGGGATGAAGGAGAGTGAACAGCAGTTACAAACCTCATCACAATATAAAGCCAAAGGCATTAACTATGTTTTATCAAAATGAGGGAGGAAAACAAGAAGGAAGGTGACAGGGGAACCAATAAGCAGGTGACTTTACTCACGAAAAAGGAGGAAATCCCCCGGACTGTGGTGAAGGGCGGTGGTAAAGGGCAGCATGACAGCTGGGCCGGAGGCCAGGGGACTTATCGGTCCAGATGATAGCAGGCAGCAGACTCTGGAAGAAAGACTCAGAGCTGAACTTGATGGAAAACTGGATGTGCTTAAATACGCTGAGAAAAGATTGAGACGGGGAGGGCGTGAATATCAGTTGGTGTTAAATACCTAGAAAAGGTAAGCAAACTAAAAGTAAAACAAAAGGAAAATGAAATAATGAGAACTAGAAGCTTCAAAGAAAACAAAAAGCTATGAAAGATGCTATAAAAAGAAATAAGGGATATCTTTACCTCCTAGGGTGGTGTGATCTCCATGTTATGTTGTTAAGTTAAATGCTTCTGTTTTCCTAAAATACTCATTTGATTATACTAAAAATAAAACAAGGGGAGGGGCAGGTGGGTGGTGGGCAGCAAAAATTTAAAAATCAAAAACTGAAACAAGGGATAAATGAATCATAAAATTAAAAAATTTTTAAGGGTTACCTATAGAACAGGGGGCATAATAACTACATTTTTGAATATATATTGTTTTATAGGTTTGACTTTGGAACCCAGTTAATATTTTACGTAATTACTAAATAAAATGAAATTTTAAAATGCAATCCCTGAAAAATCAAAAGTAAGGTGAAACAAATGAACCTCACTGTGTGGCCCCCTGATGGCATAACCTGACAGAGAGGAACTGTTCCAAATGACTTTTACAACAGCCATTTGACCATATGTTCTTAGTAGGAAACACTCTAAAGATAACGGTGTTCTCTAATTATAACTGTTTTCAGTAATTATATTAGTAGTAATGGTGTTGGTATTGTTATTCTGAGAATGTTATATAATTATGTTGGTCTATTTGAGAACTGGAATTTTCAGTGTGAAGAGATAAATACGTAAGCTCAATGAGGTTCAGATAAACCTCTGAATATGAATTGAAAATATTAGCGCTTTTTGGGGCGCCTAGGTGGCTCAGACAGTTAAGGGGCTGACTCTTGGTTTTCGCTCAAGTCGTGACCTCAGGGTCCTGGGATGGAGCCCCACCTCAGGCTCCACACTCAGTGGGGAGTCTGCTGGAGATTCTCTCCTTCCTTCTCCCTCTGCCCCTCCTCTCCCCCGCTCATGTGCGCTCGCGCGCACACTCGCGTGCGCGCTCTCTCTCTCTCTAAAATAAATAAATAAATCTTAAAAAAAAAAAGAAAAGAAAATATTAGTGCATTTTTCCATTTGCATGGAATATCTTTTCCCTTTCATTCTGTCTGTGTCTTTAGGTCTGAAGTAAGTCCCTTGTGGGCAGCATATAAATGGGTCTTGTTTTTTATCCTTTCTGCTGCCCTATGTTTTTGGACCATTCATGTTTAAAGTAATTATTGGTAGAAAATATCAGTATGAACGCATGTGTATTTTACCATGTAAATAAATGTTTATACACACGCTCACACACATACACATATTTCCTAAATCTGTTTGTTGAAAAGGCCTAGAAAAAGCGACCAACCCTGTAGCAATAAGCACCACGAGGAACCAGACATACTCGCTAAACACTATTTCCCAATAAAATGGACCAGTGCTCTTTGGAGAGACGTCCAATTCCAGGGGTGGGGTGGGAAACGTACAAGATGATCCCGGAACGTCTTGCATACCAGAAAACAAAGAAACTATCAAAGATTACTGCGGTTATATCGAAAGGACGTGGGAGTCAACTCAACTTCACAGGCTGAAGAAGAGATGGTTTGAGCATCAATAGAGATAATAACTGCAATGGATGGAAATATGTCAAATATGGTATTAGCACAGTTCCATAAATGGAGTAATTATTAGAGCAATTACTCAGAAGCTCATTTACTGATGTCTCTCTCTCTCTTGAACTTCTGTAATGCCCATTGATTTTAACACTCATTTGATAATGAATAATATGCCACCTTATTTTATTTTCAATATAGTCTGACTTTGCGTGCCTCTTAGAAATGACTTATATTTTAAAAATAGAATCAATATATACATATGGTAGAAAAAAATCAAAACATGCCAAAAGGTATAAATAAAAGTAACTCTTTCCTTATTCACACATTCCTAACCTCCCATAATTATCCCCAATTGCCCAAAAAGTAACTATTATCATCTTTCCTATAGAACATTAAGAAAAAGTATGCTTATCTAAGCATACACACTATTTATAGACATCCTTTTCTTTAAAAAAAAAAAAATGCACAGGTAAGCTAACTCTAGATCTATTATTCTGCTTTTATTTAATCCCAAAAATATATCCTGAGGTTCTTTATATACCAATACATGCAGAGCTACCTAATTTTTTTTAATGTGTCCACAGTATCCCATTCATTATATGGATGTCCCATAATTTACCTATTTCCACATTGACGAATAGCTAGCCTTATTCCAGTTTTATTCTATTTGGTATTACTATCGAACTCTATTTATAGTTGATTTGATTATGAACTCTTCATCCAGGCATGAAGCCTATGTTATGTCTCTCTGCATCACACACTACAAGCACTAGAAACTAATGTGTGCAAAGGCTCCTTGAGAAATGCCCATAACCAGTTGGGTACGACAAATTTCCAAAGTTTTACTTTTGAGGTCAGTGAATAGATGCTAATAATTCACCATTGTTCCTAGGGTAAGCGAGGAGCTCTTTACAAGACTATAGACCATTTAACACTTCATAAATCAGAGCTAACACTTAAAATTACACTCAGAGGTGAAGAAACAGTCACCATAGTGAAGGAGGGCATAAGCTACTTTGTGCCCTGAAGATTTGGGTTGATTTTGTCCCTATGGATCTTGTTTCTCCTTAGGGCCATTAGATTGTGTTTGAAGGTGGTACACAGCACACTGTGTACCAACAACAACAAGGTGACTGTAGTCTCCCATGCTTTCCTCTTATACATCTTTGGAAAGCATCATTATAGTCAGCTTAAGGGCTTAGTCGAGCCTCGGGAACAACCAAATTCAATGAAGCCCCGGATGTGGAGCCTGTATCAGAGGTGGATACTCCCTGGCACATTAAAGGCTAATTCCCAGGACATTAAGGAAGTAAATAATGCAACAGACTAAATTTTAAGAATAAAACCATTCTATCAGATAAGACAGACTCTGCTTTTTTTCCCTACTTTTGAAGTAAAGGGTAAAAGCATTAAAGGTCAATTCAGAGGTCTTTAAAATGATGTATTTAAATAATAGGAAATATTAGGATCCAATTCCGTGGTCATTTGTAAGGTTATTTCTTTGAAATTTAAGTGGAGCTCCCTTCACACTCACTCATGCTCACACACACACACAAACAAGCATGCACACACAGGTGTGAGAAGTCCAATCACTCCAGGATTAGCTGTTCCTCAGAAAGCTCAGTAATGATCTGAAATCCGAAGCCCTACTTGAACTTTTCTACTAATTCAGTAATTACTGCTGTGCCTGAAATTGGCCCCTTTCCTGCAATTACTCAACATGCACTTTCAGTCAAAGAGGTTAACACCTGAATTTAGATTCTAATTAGCACCTAAGGTAGAATTTTTTGTTTAAAGCTTATTAAAATGGGGACTTTTCCCAGCATAAGATTTCACTAGTGTATACAGGTAAACACATGTTTTATGGATCAATCTGTTTCTGGTTATCTTAAAAACAACAGAGGGTAGAGGTGAAACCAAGATCAACATATCACCATTTAAGATACTAACCTCAGAATAAATCAAATTCAACCAATATCTGGAGTTGTCCAGATGGACAGACCCTCAGTACAGCCAAAGACCACTGTTTCCAAATCCCCATTTAAGTAAATGATTTATGTCAAAGGGAGATGTAAATAAATGGAGATAAAATAAATTAGCATTGGTATCATTGGCTTTCAGAGCTATTTCTATTTCCTTCCCCCCATTTTCCTAAGTACTAATATTTAAAAGATGGCAATAGCAAAAACTCAGAATTACGTGGGGGCAGGTGGTCTTGAATTCCTCAGGCAGCAATTAGTGTGAGTTTAACTTCAACCAGCAGTGTGTCTTCAAGTTAACTAGGTATCCTCTGCCACGTCCCTGTGGTTGCCCAGTTACTGCTTGGACACCTCCAGCCATGTGAAATTCATATTCCTACTTCCTAAGGCAGCTCATTTTCTCACCAGGCACCCCTGAAAACATGGAGTCCATAAATGATAGCTTATAAGAACACCAAATATGAGGGCCTTCTCATGATTCAGTTGACTCATAATAAGCTTTCAATACATGCTTCTGTTTAACAATTTCTCTCCTACCTTGTACTTACACAATTGACATTTTTAAATCCAAGTTCAAGAACTTATATTTATCTCTTTTGAATTTTCCTCTACTTCAGTTCAGCTCCTTGCTCAACCAATCAAGATGATTTGGGTTGTCTGTGCCCTCTGGTTTCTCGTCATCTGCAAATATAATAAGTATCCTTTCTTTGTTCCCATTCAAGGATAAACTTGAAGATATTTACAGGGTCTCTCAGCATCAAACTTGACTCAGCTAACACTGCAATACAGAAATGAAATTCTTGTGACTCGTCAGCTATTCTGAGAGTCACATCATATTCAGAGCCAAATCGAGTAGAAGAAGCGAAACAATGCTTATGTCTTCAAAAACAAAGGCAAGAGGGTCAAGGGGCGGGAAGTGGTAAAACCACTTATATTAATTTCCTAGGGCTGCCATAACAAAGTGCTACAGACTGGGCAGCTTAAAAAACAAAACAAAATATCTTTAAAAAAAAAAACGAAAAACAGAAAATTATTTTCTTACTATTCTGGGAAGCTAGAAGCCTGAGATGAAAGTGTTGGCTGGATTGGTTTCCTCAGAAGCCTTTCTCCTTGACTTGTATATGGAGGTGGTCTTCTCTCTTTGTCTTCACATGGTCTTTCCTTTGTACACATCTGTACCATAATCTCCTATTTTTATAAGGACATCAGTCATATTGGATTAGCCCCCCCCAATGACCTCATTTTAACTTATCTTTTTAAATTTTACCTCTTCAAATACACTCACATTCTGGGGATTAGGGCTACATCACATGAATTTGGGGGGAACACAGTTCAGCCCATCATACCACTGAAGAGACTTTCTCTCTCTAGTCTCAGTTATAGATCACCTCTTCTCCTTCAGTGTCAGTTTCTGTAAATGCTTGTGTTAAATCTCACTAAATCTGCGATCTTATTTATTTAGTGCACATGTCTTTTCAGATCTTTTTTTAGGACCTTATATCAATACTTCAGAATCTGCCTTCAAATGGATAGAAGCCTAAATATATTTAACCTCTTTAAATGCTGCAGCTATTTCATAAAAGGTACCCTTTGCTGATGGATTTATTTACTGAGTTAACTCAGATTTTACTCTGAACTTTAATGAACATAAATATGTCAACATACACAAATTTATGAAATTAGAGCATATTTATTTATATTCCTGCCACTATACCCAATCTTTCTTAGAAAGAATTCAATATGAATATGTAGGTAGATGGCTTTGGTTATCTTGAGCCAGATGTCACCAAGGAAATTTGGTAACTGAACTCCCAGTGAGATCAATTATATGCCATGGACTGGACTTTCAACCCAACTATTTATCTCCTTTGAATGTGCAGCATCACAATAAAACCCTATATTATACCCAAAAAAAAGGCTCAAAGCCCATAGAAGTGAGACTATAGGAATATCTCAGGGTAAAGGATGTTAGCCACATTCAGTCATTAATATACCTTCTGTGTCCTAAAATTCTTAGAATCTAGAAATCGTTAGCACGTAGTAGATACTTGTAAGTTTGTGAATGAATAAAGTGGTTTAAAAAAAACACTAGTGGGGTGCCTGGGTGGCTCAGTCATTAAGCGTCTGCCTTCAGCTCAGGCCATGATCTCAGGGTCCTGGGATCGAGCCCCACATCGGGCTCCCTGCACAGTGGAGAGTCTGCTTCGTCCCTCTCCCTCTGCCTGGTGCTCCTCCTGCTTGTGTGCTTCCTTTTGCTCTCTCTCAAATAAATAAAATCTTTTAATAAATAAATAAATAATAAAATTTAAAAACACTAGTCTAATTCCCTTTTTACCATATTGTAAACTATAATGTTGCTTTATAGTCACTATTTGCCTGCAAGCACTTAAACAAAAACTCTTATCATGGTATAAAATTACTTCAGTTATATCATGTAATCAAGATAATAATATATTAAATAAAGCAAAAGTCTGGACTGAAGACAGCCACTAGACTCAAGAATTATCTCGATCACTAAGCTGGCCAGCTCCTTTAATAAATAACTAAAAGATGTATGTTCTTCCCCTACTCCTTCCCAGTATGCTCAGTTACTCCATCCAACTTCCAAGGGGCTGAACATCTCTAAGACCAGGCCACATGTGACCTAACTACAAGTAACAGATGTATCAGTAATGTAGGAGGAAAATGCTAAGTAAAAAATAACATTTTTAATATTTTTAATAGCCTCCATTTATTCTGTAGAAAAGAAAACTTCACAGCACATTCTCTCTAGACCCTGGAAACAAGAGAATTCATGTAAAATGGAATAAATCCCTTTAGAAATGTTTTGCTAATTTTCCCCAGTATCAGAATAGAAGTTTTGTGGGGTTTTTTTAAGATTTTATTTATTTATTTGAGAGAAAGAGAATGAGTGGGTGGGGGGAGCAAAGCGAGAGTGAGAAGCAGGTTCCCCACTGAGCAGGGAGCCCAACGCGCAGGGCTCCATCCCAAGACCCTGAGATCATGACCTGAGCCAAAGGTAGATGCTTAACAAATTGAACCACCCAGGTGCCCCCAGAATAGAAATTTTATCCATATCTTCAATTAACCTTATGCCAAGGAAACAGCATAGTGATGGAGGACATGGACTCTGGTGCTAAGCTGCCTGGAAGAAATTCTAACCCTTCCGCTTGCTCACTATTAGCATGGGAAAGTTACTTAAGCCTCACCATCCTCACCTGTAACATGAATATTATATTGGTATCTACCGCTTAAGACTGTGGAAGATTAACTGAAGTAAGCCCTTAGGGCAATGTCCAGCATGTAATAAGCACTCTAGAAATCTTTGCCATTATTATTTTTGGTTAATAGCATTAAGAGCCACAAAACTCCATGAGTTGGCTATTATTATCTCTATTTCTACATGGGAAAATCAAAACTTGCCCAAGGCCAACCAGCTACTAAAAGATGGAATTGAGATTTCTGCCTCACTCCTGCTTCTGCTGTCACTTCTGCTATAAATGTAATCTTATATGGAAATCGCTTGTCTCCCAAAGGCCAAGGGCACATAGCAGTAAGGAGCCAGTGGGAACGTCCTCGAGAGAATTCAGTCATTACACAGTGCTTTTCCCATGGTAAAATGAATGTGGCAAATTCAGGCACAGTTTGGGCAGACACCTGAAGTGGGGGCAGGCAGGACCCCAAGTGGGGGATTAGAGGCATCAGGCAGTTCCTGAAGTCAGGGCATCAGTGGCATTGTGATTCTGAGCCATCTGTCCATAAACAGCAGGATGCCAGCAAGTGACAAGTCAGGTTAAGGCAGTAGTCTTTGAGGGCAGAGGCCTTGTCTTCTCCAACTTTGTGACATGCCCAATAGAGCATAATAAATACTCAATAATAACTGTTTGTTAAATTGAGTTGTCTTGAACTAAATTGAATTGGCCAGCCATCCTCACTTGTATTGCTTAAGAAGCATAAAAGGCCCCACCCCTGCCCTCACATCCACACATGCCAAAATAATTCATTTATTCATTTGTTCATCAGGTATTAATTGACTACTTGCCATTGGAATATTCGATAATAAGCAAGACAGACAGGGTCCTGCTATCATGGAGCTTAGAGTCTGGTGATGGAGGAAATGGATAATTAAGCAAGCAATTACGTACAGTTCAATGAGTGTTGTGCGAGGGAAGCACGAGGGACCACAGGAACACACGGCAGGGAGACCTAAATAAAGTGAGGGTGGGCATGGCATCTTCTGGTGGCAGGGTGTCACAGGGTACGGGGCCCACAGACATGAGGCTAGAGGGCCAACCAGGGCCTTCACGTCTTGATAAAGAGTTTGGACTCTTGCAAGCGACGATCGGTAGTGCTTTGTATGCTCTTAAAAGTTTTTAAGCTGGAGAGTGACATGTTCTAACTCACTTTTTTTTAAAAGATCAATCGGGCTCCATTATGGAGAATAGAGAATGGATTGGACAAGAACAGTCGGGAAGGAGAAGATCGTGCTGCCGCAGTAGTTGAGGCAAGAGATAGTGGTGGCCTAGGTTAGGGGAAGGAGAAGAGTGGAAATATTAGAGATATATTTTGAAAGTGGGAGAAGTGTATGGAAGTCGAGAGAGAGAGAGAGAGAGAGAGAGAGAGAGAGAACAAAGATGAGCTGAGAGTTTTGGCTGGGGACAATGCGATGATTGTGGCTCCATTCATTGAGATGTAACAAGAAGATGAGGCCAGTTTGAATATGCTAAATTTTCAATGCCTGTGGGACATCCAAGTTAGCAGTTGCTCATAGGAGTCTGAAGCCCAGGAGTAAAGATAAAGATGCTACGTGCTGTCGTGCCATAAACGATAAAGTGGTCAGCCATTGATCAAGTGAGACCAAAGTAAAACTAGGAAGTCAACATAAGGAAGGATATTGACATATACTATTATTTAATGTAGTAGACTCCAACTTCTTTTTTTTTCTCCTTTAGCAGTATCTTTTATTCACACATGCCATTTGCGATGCACAGAAACCCCATTTTAAAAGCAGGGGTTTCTCATTTCCTATTAACAGAAGTAGAAACTGAGGCCATATCATGTTCCTGAGGATACCAAGCAGAACCCACACTAGATGCAGGCTCCACATTCTTGCCATTGTACCTTGCTGCCTTCTGTTATTACACAGAGAATCGTAAGGCCCGGAAAAGTTATGAGACTTCCCTTCAATATTGGCCAAGGATTTTAAGAAGCTCTGAGACAGTTAGACTCCAACTTCTAATGTGCATCTGAATCATGGGGCAAATTATTAAAAATACTAGGGCTCCATTCTATGAGTTTCTGCCCTGAGACCTGAGAGTTTGCCTTTTGCTTGATACTTCCGACGTGGACAGGCCATGGATCACACCTTTAGAAACGCTTATGTTACAGATGGGCAGGGGAAAAGAAACACAATGTAATCTAAGAAAGAACAGCTAGAGTAGAAAGAGTACAACTAGAGTATGGGGTGCTGGTGACAAAGAAGACAGCTTCCACAAGGGAAGAGCAGTCAGCCACATCATTCGCTCCACTGGCCTTCCCAAGGTGGTCGCCCCTAAATGTTACAGCACGGAAGGCCCCTGTCAAAATGGAAATGTATCGTTACCTAAAATGAGGCACCCATTTTTGGCCCTTACAGATCCAGTCTCTTATCTAAAACCCTTGGGGCCATATGTGTTTCAGAATTCATAATTTGGGGGATATTAGAAGGTTGCTTATACCATATATTGTTTAAGCCTCCAGCAGGGTCAGAGATGCCATCTAATTATCAAATACAAAAGTATTTTTGCAGCAAAGTGTATAAATATTCACACTGTGTGAAATCAAGAGCCTCACGTCAGTCCAAACCAAGTGGTGACAAATGAACCTCAACTGGAGCGAGTTTTACCTAAGCTGAGTTACCAAAAAAATTTCAGACAACCTTTCTTGCAGCACTTCAGAATAACTCACAAGAGCCAACCCTTCCAAGGCATACTTCTCCAAGTAAACGTCAGCTCTTTTCTCAGATACAACACCATATGTATTGCAGTATTTGTATATTTCATAACCACTTGGCATGGGTACAACTGTGCTGCCACTTTACTAAGCTTCTGTCTATGTGTCGCCAACAAAGTTTTTGAGTGTTGTCCCGTCGATCTCATTTTCTCATAAGGACTACGGTTTCTATTGCGCAGTTTTGTGGAACATGTATATTCTCAGAAGTGCATATATCACGTTACAACAGAACTGACTGTACCTCTAGCATTCAGCAGGATTTTAAAAGGAGATAACAGAATAAATGAATCTTGGTGGAAAGAAGGGTAAAAAATAATCTTAAGGGTCAACTGTGATACCCTCACTCCTACTGAAAATGTGTGTGACGTGTAATAGAATAATCAGAAAAGCTAATGTCATTACCTCTGAGGAATGGGTGGAGAGTAATCATTGTCTTTATTCTTTACTGAATATTCCAGGTTTTCTGCAATTAGTATCTACACTCTTTGTAATCACAACTGCATACATTGTTGGCTTTTGTTTTTGTTTTATTATTTTCTTGCTTCTTTTGAAATCTGGATCCCAACCAAACAATCTAGGCTTAGGTAGGAAATGACAGTTAGGGCCCCCGCTTTGGAATTTACTGGATGCCTGAGTTGGGAGTGGGAATGCATCTGCAAATGAAGCTTTACCTTCTTCACAACTTTGCCCTGGGCTAGCCCTGTCCACCCTTTACCCGTCCAGCCCATCCCGGCTCCCAGCCCATCCCGGCTCCCATGGCCCAAGTTTCTCCTCTCAAGTGGATGAGAGTTGGCTATACTTCCTTTCCAGATCTACTGCCAACCATTGAACCAATCGCTAAAAGGGTATTGTGTACGTCAAAAGCAAATACCAGTCTCCAGGTCTGAGATCCTATCCTCTTTCTTAGAAAATCCGGCCTTAATCCAGTTGGCATTTTTCCGCAAAAGCAGCTTCTTCACTAATGGAACAGTCAGATTCCTCCACTTATTCATTTGTTCGCACAGAAAAAGCTGTCTGGGAGACCACCTGTATGGGAAGGGCAGTTGAATGAGGGTTGTTTTTTCTGAAAACAGATTTTCAGGATAATTCTCAGGATCTCGCACATGTCAAAGTCTCACTTCTCCCTGTGTCTGCAGAATGGTTCCCTTATATTCTGTGGAAGTCCCACCGAACGGAGGACAGAAATAAAATGTGTATGAGTATCTGAAGCGAGGAGGTTTCACTTCTCCCACCCCGACCTGACACACAGACACCAACATTTCACACATTCTCTAGAATTTGCCCACTCGGGATCTGCGTCGGGCCCAGTTCTAAAGGAGTTATTTAGACATAACTCCCAGTGATGTTCAAGGGCGTTTGATCAAGAAAGGAACTAGTAAATCACATTGCAAAGACAAAATGTATTAAGCAGTTAATTTACAAATGAGAGTGGTTTCCGCAAAGTAGCTAAAAGACTCCCTTCTCAGAAAGATTAAACTTTCAAAATTCCTAAACAGTATTTAAGAGTCACCATGTGCTTTTATTTGATAATGTTTTACTTTGTCTCCTTTACTACCCTGTCAATGTCTAACAGTGAAGTTGTAAATAAGCAGTTTTATTACATAAATGACTTAGAATATGAAAGGCTTCCTATAGGAAAAAAATGTCTGTTTTAAACAGAAAAAAAATTATTTCACCAGCTTCTTTACCTAGGATGTCCCAAACTTAATTAAGTACTTGACCTATTACCCCAAGCCATGTCCACATTATGGCAAGCCAAATTTTGGAGTTGAAATTAACTGTGGCACATGGAAATAAGTGCTGCCTTCTTTATATGGGAAGTGTATGAAAATGTTTCTTTTTTTTTTAAAGATTTTATTTATTTGACAGAGAGAGACACAGCAAGAGAGGGGACACAAGCAGGGGGAGTGGGAGAGGGAGAAGCAGCCTTCCCGCCGAGCAGGGAGCCCGATGTGGGGCTTGATCCCAACTCTGGGATCACGACCAGAGCCAAAGGCAGACACTTAACGACTGAGCCGCCCAGGTGCCCAGAAAATGTTTGTTTCATAACAAAGAGTTCTATGCCTCTAAGGAGGTTCAAGGAAAACCCTTGAATATGCAGATATTTAAGAGCTCATAGTTAAGTAACACAGTCAGAATGGGGGATGGTGATGGAGGAAGAAGTCAAGAGAGATTCATGATGTTGTAGATATATGCACGGTGCACTCAGAAATGTTTATCCTCTGTCTTTCATATGCTCTTCTTTTTCGTGTTCTTGTCAATTCAGCATGTGGCATGACACATTTAAGAATATCAAGTTAATTTTACTTGCTTTGGTCCGGTCTGTAGGGGTTATTGAGTTATTGTTTTGATTAAATTAGTCATTTGTTTCAAACAACTTGTGTGGCTAATCTGATTTTTCACTGAGTTAACCAATTTTGAGGGGTTTTATCCATTAGAACAGTAATTCTAAGTACACACTTAGCCTCTGAGTAGGTACCCTTGACTATGCCATTATGTTCCCAAGACTATCCAGGTCTCCTAGGAAAAAAAACAAGAAAATAATCAAACCAATCCAAAGAACTTCCAGACTTCTGAGGACTACTGGGGTCAGCCCTGATGAGCCCTTGCTCGTCTTTCTCCCAGTACTGGAGAGATGACTCAGTAGCAATAAGATGACTCACCATTGTCTCACAAGCAATTATAAAAATACTGCTGTGTGGCTGACGAAGTAAATTTCAAGTAGACCTAGACTCCATATTTTATTAATATAAGGCGCAGTCAGTCTTTAAGCCCCTTCTCATTGTCAAAAACTATTCTGAAGTCCATCCACTGTGGTCTCTTCTCTTGTGAAAAGCGGCAACAGCATGGACACTCACAGGAACAGAGCCAGATAGGAGGAGACAATAAGAGCTGCGCTCTACTGAGTGCCCACTCTGTGCTTCCATGCCCACTGCGCACCTTGTTTTACAGACCACCAAACTAGGGTCCGTGAATGCTCCATCTTGCCTGAGGTCTCATGGCCATAAGCTGCAGATGCAAGATTCAAGGTGAGGAAAGCCTAGTTCAAAAGTGTTTGCACTGCACTTTGGTGGATATCTTTATGGAAATGTATCTTCACGACTCTACGTGAAGCGTGCCTCTCACCCGGGCTTCTTCACCTTTCAGGAGGCAATTGCAAGATGGCCCCAGACTTGGGACCTGGGCTCCAGTTGCAGATAATCTGCCATTTATTGTCATGTGACCCGGGGCAACTCATGTCAACTCTCTGAGCCTCCGGGCTTCTATGTTGAAAATACAGACCTGGACACTACTTATGTCAAAGGGTGTTTGCAAAGGTTAAATGTGATAATGTTCATAAGGTCCTACTACATGTTAAGTATTTTGTAAGGGACCATGACTATTAACTGTTATTATTTTTCACTGACTTGATCAATGGCTCCAGAGATGTGGTATTTCTATTTTTTTATTTTTAAAAAAGATTTATTTATTTATTTATTTGAGAGAGAGAGAATGGGGGGTAAGGGCAGAGGGAGAGGGAGAGAGAAACTCTAAGCAGATTCCATACTCAGTGTGGAGTCTGACGTAGGGCTCAGGGCTCATCTCATGACCCCGAGACCATGACCCAAGCAGAAACCACGAGTCTGACACTCAACTGACCGTGCCACCCGGGCCCACCAAGATGTGGTATTTTAACCACATGACTGCAGAGGGTTCACTTGCCTCTTCTGCTCCTCCTCTTTCTCCTCTTCCTCCTCTTCATCTTCCTCTCTCTCTTTCTGTCTCATTTCTTTTTATATTTTTATCACTTCTTTCTTTGAAACTTTACATTTTTTTATTATAGAAAATTTCAAACATAAAAAATTAGAGAAAATAGAAACCCTCAAATATCCATCACTGAGCTCCAACAATTATTAACGTAGAGCTAACCTTCTAAAGGTTAGCACTAAATTAAAAAAAAAATCCTCTTCAGTGTATTTCTTATATAGGACCACTTGAGTTTCTCTTAATAAAATCTCAAATACCCCAGGAATTATTTTTGAATGTATAAATACAGCTCACAGTTTACTTTCCTTTAGCTTATCTAAAAAAAAGAGAGAGAGCCCAGTCTTTTTGGAAGCATGGTTTATAGTATTATGAGCTGCAAACATTTTACAAAAGATATATGATCCATCAAATTCTCAAACCCAGCATGGAGTTGAGATGAGCATCGAACTAGAGTAGCACCTGAGATTTGTAAAGTTAACAAATCCTCTAGGAAGTTTTTTCCCAAACCTGGTCCAAGGGTTGGAATCTAAACCAAATACAAAGAAAATGAGTTAAACCAAGCTTTATCCCCCAATTAAAAGAATTCCCCAGAGCTCTATCATTGAAAATTGGGCCTTTCTCTTCAAATGCAGGCCTCCAAAGTCTACGTCGTTGGTGCAGAACCACTGAAGTTATTGCAAACCACATCTCCTGGACTCTGAAAATGATTTCTTAGTAATGGCAAACTAATTATGTGATTACTAAACTCCCTTCAAGTGTCATTAGTCATAGGAAGCTGGAAAATATGCTTGTTTCCAAGGCAAATTGCTCATTTTGAATTGTGCCTCAAAATGTAGATTCTCATCTGTAGGTCTAAACTGAAAAATCCAAGCCAAATTTTCAATTAAAACTTCTAAACAGCCATCCTTAGCCAGGCCAGGGAATGATCTGTGATGACTTGGGGAATCTTTTAAATGGAGACAGAAATGAAAAGACTGGAGTCTTCTGCATATTTTCTTCCATCCCTGCAAATGCTTTAGGGGAATTAAAATCACAACCACTTTTCTTCCCATAGCTCAGAAAACACAGCATAACTATTTTTTCCCCTGACAAATCCGTGTTTCGCCAAGCTTTTGGCTCCACTTGTCTGATAATGACAACTGGCCTCATTTTCAAATCCAGATGCACAGGCCCATCCTCCCAATGCTACTATTGTCCTAGAACTAGGAAGACTACAGTAGAGTTAGGAACGGGGCTGGGGATAGTTTTATCCGCAGCAGAAGGGGAGAAAAACCACCCACATGTGGTGTAAAGAAAAGAAACAGCAACCCCCACCACACACACCCAAAAACAGGGGGGAGGGGGAGGGGGCAGGGATAGAATTTGGCTGTGAGAGCCGCAAAAGAGAAAGACTCCAAAACTTGCTAGAGTAAGAACTCCTTCGGGCACAAACCGCATCCCATTCATTTTTGTAACTACAGTGCTTGGCACACAGTAGGAATGCAATGAATGTCTGGTAAATTCAATTTAACTGACATGAGAAGAAACAGATTGACCCAATGTGGCTTGTAGTGTCTCTAAACATAATTAATTCTGGAGGTTCTCGAAATCATCTGAGAGTTGCTTGCAGGCTCAGTAATAATTTTCGTCTAATGACAGCTCCTAAGACCAGATATGAATTTCATTAAAAGAGTCAGCATGCCAGCAGCTAGAATATGAGCAAAACGTTAAAGATCTGTGTATCGCCAGGGTCAGGGAACAGAACAGGATATAGGTTAATTATGCTCTATCAAACTTTTGCTATATGGAATTTGTTTCTGAGAACAGGAGCAGATCTGGTTTAGATCTGAATCAATGTGATAACAAGTAGTGTTCTACAAGAGTGGGTGCAGTGAGGGCCTGAGCAGCTAACTGCCGGGACGCCGGGCCTGGCCAGTCTGGGCTCTGCGGGCACACCCTGGGGCAAATTGAAATTAATTGCTCAAACTGGGTTTTGGTCCCCTTTAAAACAACTCTACGAGGCTGTCTCAGTTCTACGGTGATCTTTGCTGTTTTAAGTCCCAAGGAACACTCAAGTTCGATCTTGTTTCTGCACCAAACTTCACATTCAGGTGTGGCCTCAGCAAGGTTGATCAAAATCACGCACTTTCCCTGACCTTGTTCCAACTTTCCTGTAAACGGGTACGGTATGAAAAAAACTGCAGAATGGTAACCTAATACCAACTCCAACTCTGGGGTGGCTGCTAAGTTGCTCTATTGTGTCTCGAGGAATGCTTTCTGCCAGCACTTTAATGTAGTCAAAGGAAAGGGTGTGACACTGGAGGTCTGTGAGAAAAGGCTGTGAATGGCATCTTCTTTTCGTAAGCCGAAGATGAGTGCTATACCAATAAACAGCTGGGCTGCCCATTGTCCCGTGTCTACATATCAGGAAGTTTGGATAGTAGAGACAATGTGAAATGCTAGAGACAATAATTACTTGAAGCGGTACGAGTTCCCCTGGTTGTGTTGATGTAAGATGCTCTATAAACCACTGTACCAAGTCAGAGCTTGATTTCTTTTTGTTGTGTTTGCTTTCTTCCCGAGTGAGCAAATAAAGTAAGTACAAGACCGGAAACTAGAGAGTACATAAACCAGGTAGGTGGGATTCGATGAGTTAAACCTTTAAGCCTCACAGAAAGCTAGACTTTGGGGGGGGCCAAAAAATGGCTCACCGGAGACTGAAACTCCATGCTTCCATCGCTGGGATGACAGCTAATTAAATATCAGTCTTTACAATATCAGTACATCAGCTACTCTGCGCGAAAAAGCAGAGCTTGACGTTGTTTCAATACGATGTCTCTATGTCCAAATGCTGTCTGGTTAACATATAGTTCTTTTACAATAAAAAATAACGCATATTATATTCAGTATTTGAAGAGTGACCCTTGAGCAAAGCCGTGTGGTACAGATGAAAAATCATTTCATTCGAATTGAGATGGATTTGGGTTCAAGTCCCAGCTCTGTCACCTCCTAGCTCTACGAAATTAGAAAACTCCTTTACTCCCCTGAACTGCAGTGTCCTCCCTTGTAACATGGTGAGTGATAACACCTGCTATTTCACAGAGTTGTGATGGGGATTAAAACGGTGAGAAGTGCCTGACACCTACTAGTCACTCAGCATGTGACAGCTATCGCTGTCATTAACTGAGAATGTAGGTTAATTATACTAACCATTGCGAACATTAACTAAGGAACTTCCTTCATCCCACTCCAGCCGTAAAGAAAAAGCCAGCATCAGGCTGCAAGGGTGCCTTTTTCAAAGACAAGCTAATTCTAGACAACCATATATTTTTAAAAGGCTAATTGAGAAGCACTGTTCTGATATGAAAGAGTATTTTTGTAAAGTGTACAATTGGGTGAAGAGGGCCAGGAGCTGGGAGACGGGCGCTGGGACGGCCTAGAGAAGTGGCGTGATCCTAGACAAGACTCCTGTACCTCAGTCTCCCCATCTCAATCAAACTGAGATGGTAATGCCATCCCGGCCGGCCCCATGCAGTGGTTGTGAGGATCAAATGAAAAAATACACAGGAAAGGGCTTTGAAAGTTAAAAGATCTGTATTCACAGATGATGGGTGTTATTAGAATTCCATACTTTGAAATTATACATATTAATATCTACTCTGGGTTCAGTTGTGCTTTTGAATCGTGGCCTACCTAACCTATAGCCCCAAAACAAAACAAAGCGCAACAAAAAAGACCTTGATTGGTAAAAATAAAATAAATTAAAGGGGCGCCTGGGTGGCTCAGTCATTAAGCGTCTGCCTTCGGCTCAGGTCATGATCCCAGGGTCCTGGGATCGAGCCCCGCATCGGGCTCCCTGCTCCGCGGGAAGCCTGCTTCTCCCTCTCCCACTCCCCCTGCTTGTGTTCCCTCTTTCACTGTCTCTCTCTCTGTCAAATAAATGGATAAAATCTTTAAAAAAAAATTTTTTTTTTAAAGTCCTGAAAACTAGCATGAGACATCCTACTCTAAATATGCTTTTATAAAAGATACCAGATAATGCAGTATGTACTGGGTCTCTGGAGGTTCCAGGAAAACTGCAAAAATATCACCAAATCTGTAAAATCAAACAGGTGAGCAAGTGTCACAGGCAACAACACCCCTCTGGCTTTTCTAGAATCTTAACTAATAGAACTCTTCATTTATTCAGCATACACAGTCGCCTTGTTTCATTTACTTATTTCTTATGAATGAATGAGTCAGAAATGGAAGGTCCTGGCAGAGGGATCCTGGGACATGCCTTCACATATGGCTGGTGAATAATTGATTTAAAATAATCACTGTAAATGACACACATTCATTGCTGGTGTCAGGTTCATTGTTACTAGCCTTTGGAAAGCAATATGGCAAAATCTATTAACAGCCATAAAAATGCCCATATATTTTCACCCAGTCATCACACCCCTGGGAATTTATTCTAAGAAAATAATTCATGTACAAAGATGTTCACGGCGGTTTCATATGTAAAAGTGAAATCACTTAAATGTTCAACTGTGGTTATAACAAAGAAACAATAATTATAAAGATAATGCAGCAACCCAGGATCGTATTAACAATAAAATGTTAAATTACAAGTGCAAAATATAAGACGGTATTCTAGCACGACTTCAAGTCTGTAAAAATTTGGCATGTGAATAATGACCAGAAATAATATGCAAAACTAAAAATGTGTTAAGAAAGCCAGATGTATTTTTTTAATCTTTTCCTAACTATGCTGTTTTTCACAATTAAAAGAAATAAACATCGGGGCACCTGGGTGGCTCAGTCGGTTAAGTGTCCGACTCTTGATTTTGGCTCAGGTCATGATCTCAGGGTCCAGATATCAAGCCCCACATAGGGCTCTGCACTCAGTGGGGAGTCTACTTGAGATCCTCTCTCTCCCTCTCCCTCTGCCCCTCCCCGCAGGCACACACATGTTTTCTCACACTCTCTCCCAAATAAATAAATACACAA
This sequence comes from Leptonychotes weddellii, assembly GCF_054177405.1. Classification (NCBI taxonomy): domain Eukaryota; kingdom Metazoa; phylum Chordata; class Mammalia; order Carnivora; family Phocidae; genus Leptonychotes; species Leptonychotes weddellii. The sequence continues at coordinate 116,718,627 of NC_138369.1, read as the reverse complement.
ACAAACAAATAAAATATTTTTTAAAAAAGAAATGATATTGACTGAAATATTTTCATTTGAATAAGGCTAGAAGGCTTTCAAAACACTGGCGTTATTTATTTGATTTTCATAACAACCCTGGAGAGGTGGTAAGGGCATATTTATCACCACTTGACAAATGAAGAAACTGAGGCCAAGAGAGACTCAAGTAGGAAGTGGCTGTCCCAGGGCTTGCACCAAGTCTGCCTGATGCCCTTACTCCAGCATCCTTTTGCTAGCATGCCTGCTTTATGCTCACTCCGAGGAGACGGGTTCCTCCAGCCTGGACTGATCAGGACATCTGGGTGAAGTGCTTTAATCCAACCCAGCCTTTGAGGTATCCTGGTTTTCTTTAAAAGTTCATTTGCCTAACAAGGTACCTTCCCACTCACAACTGGGCCTCACCTCTTCAACAAGGGTTGAGCCCCCAATCTGCACAGATTTTTTTTTCCAATGCCCCAAATTCTGTGGACCAAGAGCAATTTTATGGGAAATCACAGCATTCTTTGATTTGGTGTTGGAGACCATCTTGTATCAGACAAATATCAGTATGAATATTGATTTAAACTCTGAAAAAACAACCAACTTACTTATATCTACTCATAAGTCTCATAAGTAGGCTGAAAGCAATAATGAGTCACCCAAAAAAAAAAGATAAAATTGGACATATAAATTCTAGAATGAGCTTTCCCTTCCAAATATCAGAGATTCTGGTAAAACCTGATCAGATCAAATACATCTCCAGTAAATCCAGCAGCATGTGGTAAGTGCTGCTGGGGAAAGCTACATTTTCTTGAACGACCACAAAGAAAACACCATTAAAATTTAATTTCTGTACATTCCCAATCTCCGCTCTCCTCGTGACCCAGTAGAGACCACGGATGTGACTCTGTCCTTGCAGAAACAAATGAAAGGGGGAAGGAGAGAGAACTGGAGGAAAGGGGACAGAGAAATGGAGAAAAGAAGAATGGGAGGAAGAAAAAACATAGCGCCACCAGATGAAACATGTCTGAGAATTAATTTTATGAGAACATGGCTGACAAATTATTCGCACTTCGACTTAGGAAACATTATCTGTAAAATGCTTAGCGTATGGTAGCAGTTTAATAAATAGGAGATGAGAGTGGGTTTCTCTGTATAGAAGTATTCTGGCTAATAAATATATATATACTGTATACAATAATATAATAAATGAAGAAGGAATGATAGCATCCAAGTACCACCAATTTATGGCCACTGGTGAATTAAAGACTTAGATGATAAAGATTGTCAACAACTCCTAACCTTACAAAAGAGAGAGCCGGTCAATATGTGCCGCTGATGAAGGAACCAACAGCACAGAGAAATAACCTCGTTGAAAGAAAAATCTAATCTGAATCCAGTCAGTCTCTAAATTCAAATACTGATTTATAAGAAATACAGACAGAAGATACAGGAATATGTTAAATACACTACAGGGATACAATCCACAAAATCCTGACTGTGGAAAATGGTCTTATTTCTTCAACAAGTAAATCACATCACATGAAGAGAGAGAGAGAAAGAGAGAGACCTACAGATTAAAAGATACTTCAAAAACATATCCATAGGGGCGCCTGGGTGGCTCAGTCAGTTGGGGGTCTGCCCTCGGCTCAGGTCATGATCCCGGGGTCCTTGCTCATCGGGGAGTCTGCTTCTCCCTCTCCCTCTCCTTCTGTGTTTTTTCTCTCTCTCTCTCAAATAAATAAATAAAATATTTTTTTAGAAAATCAACAAATCATAATGTGACCTCATGTGGACATTGGTTTATTTTTTTAAAAGATGCATTTATTTATTTTTTAGAGAGAGTATGCAAGAAAGGGGAGGGGCAGAGGGAAGAGGGAGAGAGACAGAATCTCAAGCAGACATCACACTGAGTAGGGAGACCAATGCAGGGCTCAATCTCACGGCCCTCAGATCATGACCTGAGCCGAAACCAAGAGTCAGGCACTTAACCCACTCCACCTCCCAGGCGCTCCTGGACAATGATTTAAATAAACTATAAAAACAATAAGAAATACATGAGACAATTGAGAATTAAAATACTGATGAGGTATTTGATGATATTAAAGAATTATTGTTACTTTTTAAAATCTGATATTAGTATTTTGTGTTTTTGTTAACAGCCTTTTTAGAGACATATGCTTAACTGTGGATTAAATGATATGATGCCTGGGATTTGCTTCAAAATAATATGGAAAGTGGGGGATTGAGATGAGTTAAGAGTGACCCAAGTTGAAGCTGAGTGGTAATGGGTACATGGGGGTTCATCATACTATTCATTTGTATCTGTTTTAAAATCTTCCTTAATAAATCTTTGAAATAAATAGTATCAAAAAATCTTAGTTCTTCTTCTCTAATTAGTAAAGTAAAAGTTTAATATGATAGCCTGGGTTTTAAGAGAAAAGCTATAGATGCGTAACTTTAAAAAAGCAAAATAAATCTCTGGTAGGCTACAGAGTAGAGAACGATGAATAAAATCACCTTTGCTTTTTCTTAAATTTACATGTTGCATCTCTTTGCTTAAAAGATACGAAAAAGAGAATGGAATACGATGAAAGGAAGGAGGGGGGGATGGAAAAGAGTATAAGGATCAGCTAAGAAAGAAATAATATAAATAGCTGGATTTGAATAGGCCACTTGAAAATAGTTAAATAAAGCCAGATGATTGGGTTTATAATGAATCTGTTGTATCGATGATTGAATTAGCATCAGGTTTTCAGTCAGACAGATCTGGGTTCTCAAGCAAGTTTCAGGCCTGATGACTGAAGTTCTCTGAGCTTCAGTTTCCTCCTCTGTGTTGAAAGGAAGGACAACCCAGGTCTGTCTCAACCTGAGACGAGACAAGGAATGTGAGATGCCTGGCCCACTGCGGGCCATGAGTAGATGACAGCCTCCTTCTTCATCTAGGGAAGCCAAAGGCCCTGTGACTCATGTAAATAATGGAAAGACAACGATGTCTTTAGGGATCACTTGGCCTAGGGACACCAAGGAGTCCTGCATTCCTGGTTCTGTGGCTTATCTAAAACATTGCTGCTCATTCATGAGCTCTGAAACCCAACTGTCCATTCACCCCCTGCAAGTCCACAGGGTGAAGAGTTCCCAAAGCTCATGAGCAAACCCAGAACAGCTTTATACGTTCAAATGGACTGGCACGACCTCCAACATTTGGTCTAGAATTTTTGCATCCTCAGAAGGCTCATCAGCAAAAAATATTTGACTAAAACATTTCCTTTCTGTGATGAAGTCAGTTTCACCTGGACTTAGGAAACCTCAAACCCATGCCCTGCCAATGTATCCATTTGCCATAATGTGGGAAATGAGACTGGGTGCCAAGTTCCAACATACTCAGGCCTAAAGGCTATGGCTTTGTAGGGAAATTTCTGGGTGCTTCCTATCATTTGATCCTTCCACAACTATGCCATGAATTTTGTTCCTCTTGTTAAATTGGTGCCAAGGGCCAGGAACAAGTGGGAAGCTCCAAGAGCACCACGTAATTTGTTTCTTTTCTTATATTATTATCATTATGATATTTACCAAAGTAACGCACATTCTCTGTATCTTAAAACCCAGGAAACAAAAAGAAGAAAATTAAATTCCTTGCCATCTCGCCACCCATAGATAATTTATGTTGGCATTGAACATCTTGAAATAGACTTTCCAATCTTTCTATATGAATCAATCTTTTCTCTTCTTCACCTTTCCTTTTTTTCCCCCCAAATGGGATACTGTTTACCACAGTTTTATAATCTGGTTTTTTTTCCATAAAAGATCTTGAAATTCTCCCATTATCTTCTGCATCATTTTTACTAGCAATGTACTATTCCATCATATGGCCATATTATAATTTATTTAGCAATCCCCTATATTGGATACTAGGATGCTTCTAATTTTTTTCTAACATAATCTGATTCCTTAAAATAATAAAAAAAAAAATACTAGGGAGAGCTTGGGGAATTTCTGTTTTAGTAATTCCAGACCAAACCTGTTATCCAAATAGACTAAATGCAACTAAGAAAGCCTAGATCTGAAGTTCAAAACCTCTTTGAACTCTGGCGATTCTATTCATGTGCCTCAGAAGACCTGCACCTGTGCCCCCACCCCACCCCCCAGCTCGACCAGAATTCCCAAGGTTAATGGTGCCACGCGATAGAGCAGGAAGCTTTGTTTCTCCAGAATTCCGTTGATCTTGGGGTTCAAGCAATGTCATGTTTGCAAAGCCTGAATCAGAACCTCCACCACCCACTGAATGAAAAGCACTTTTACTCTAGCTTTGTTTCAAGTTTTGCCACAGAAATAAAAGGGACCTAAGGGAGGGTAAGAGAAACTATCAAACTTCAGGCATCTTTTCATTTCCAGTTGGGTGGCTGAGGCTACACCTCCTTTTGCTTCTGGGGTTCTCAGCAACGTTCCCCACCAGCCACAGGAACTGCTCTGACTCTCACGCAATCCTAGGCATCCAGTGTTTTGCCCTAAGTGGTTTTGTCCAGAAGGAACTGCCTCTTGAACAAAAGCAGCAAACTGGGAAGCAACTGTGAAAGTAAGTCAGACCTCGTGGGGGTAGAAAGTCATTCCCAGAATGCTGGCTTCTCCCAGTGTTGATTTTTCTTTACAATGTAAAGCACAAAATCTGGCAGCAAGGATTCATTCTAAGGACAGAAAAAAAATACGTGCGTGCGTGTGTGTGTGTGTGTGTGTAAATATACACGCATTTCTTTACAAATATTTTGGAAACATGAGGCCTGAAGGAATAGCTGGAGTCTTATGGGGGAAGAAAGAGAGTAAGAAAGACCTAGGGACAGAGTGATAGAGAGGGCAGGTCACAAAAGGACAATTATTAAGGTGGGAGTAGTAAAAGAGAATTCTCTTCTAAACCTGGATTATCTCTCTGCTTTTGAGTGTTTGCAATACTCTTTTTTTTTTCCAAGCAAATTAATTACCAGAAAAATATCCCGCCTCCCAGCCCCTTGCTCTGCCTGACAGTACCTATCAAAAAGATAAGATCTTACAATGAATTAAAGAAGGTGAAAGGCCAATCCCTCCTAGGCGTCTCACTGGGATAACTGGGATTTACATCAGTACAATTATATCTTCTATTGCTCTGGGAAATTGACTATACCTACAGGGAAATGCTACTAGTATATAAGAAGTTTCTTTTTTAATTACTACAGAATACAGACCGGCAACTTTATTTCTGGACCAAGCTCACACTGTGCTTCTGTGCGGGGAGTGTGGCCCATGAACAGGGACATCCCTTTCTTAACGAATAAAACCTCAAGATAGAAGTGGGTTTAGGGTGCCTGGGTGGCTCAGTTGGTTGGGGGACTGTCTTCAGCTCAGGTCATGATCCTGGAGTCCCAGGATCGAGTCCCGCATCGGGCTCCCTGCTCAGCGGGGCGTCTGCTTCTCCCTCTGACCCTCCCCCCTCTCATGCTCTCTCTCTCTATCTCATTCTCTCTCTCAAATAAATAAATAATATCTTGAAAAAAAAAAAAAGGATAGAAGTGGGTTTAGTACTAAAGAGAAAAGAAAACCAAACCAAAGGATTACTATTAATGCAGGTAATTTTTTTTTTAAAGATTTTATTTATTCATTTGAGACAGAGATACAGAGAGAGAGAGAGAGAGAGCATGAGCAGGGAGAGAGGCAGAGGGAGAGGGAGAAGCAGGCTCCCCGCTGAGCCAGGAACCTGATGTGGGGCTCGATGCCAGGACCCCGGGATCATGACCTGAGCCGAAGGCAGACGCTTAACCATCTGAGCCACCCAGGCGCCCCAATGCAGGTAATTATTTAATCATGAATGTGTGTGCATTTGTGTGTGTGTACACTCACTTGCACGTTCTGAGGGCGTTCTGTCTCTCATCCCACAAATCTTTCTGTATGTTTTATTTCCTTACACAAGACTGCTTCCCAAGCAGATAGTACTCTTGCAGTTGTTCTTTAAATCACATTTAATTTGTGGGGCACCTGGGTGGCTCAGTCAGTTAAACGGCTGCCTTCGGCTCAGGTCATGATCTCAGGGTCCTGGGATCAAGCCCCGCATCGAGCTCCCTGCTCAGTGAGAGGCCGGCTTCTCCCTCTCCCTCTGCCTGCCTCTCTGCCCACTTGTGCTCTCTTTCTATATCTCTGTCAAATAAATAAATAAAATCTTTAAAAAAATTACATTTAATTTGCACTTTCAATGAGTATCAGCACGCATCTGAGGTTTTGCTTCTTTGTGTCATGTTTACTTTTCTACTCTTTTTTTTTATTTAAATTCAATTAGCCAACATATAGTACATCATTAGTTTTTGATGTAGTGTTCAATAATTCATTAGTTGCGTATAACACCCAGTGCTCATCACATCACTTTACTTTTCTATTCTATAAGCCCTAGAATGTTATTCATTATGTGTGCATCACGCACACATATATGTACACAAATATGTGGCTATGTACACATAAATACATGTTTATATATACATGTAAAATATTTTTATTTAGCCAAAAGTGTGACTATGTTCACCTTTCACTGAAGGAGTGAGCCAACTTTATTTATTAACTGGTTCTTCCCAATTTAAACATTAATCTCATGTGACGTATTAATTTTTTTTAAGTTTATTTATTTATTTAAGTAATCTCTACACCCAGTGTGGGCTTGAACTCATGAAGAGTCACATGCTCTTCCAACTGAGGCAGCCAGACGCCCCTGATGTATTAATTTTAAAACATAGGCACATGCTGCTTACCGCCTGCGATAAATTGAGTACTAAAAACAACAACAACTACAAATGTAATTAATACTAACTCAGCTGCTCCTCTTTTCTCACAAATGGTCCAATTTTATGACCCTTAGAATCTGAATGCTAAACTACCTGAGTTAGTTTAGGAACTGATCTGATATGATTTGTATAGCTAAGCTAAATTAAACTACCAATTTAAACACTGGTATATTTTCATATCCAGATTATCTCCATGGCATCATTTGATGAACTTTTCATGGACTTTTCAAAAAATTCAGTAAATTGGAGCCCAAGCTTAACTTGGGAACTTTTTCAAAGCAAATTCCTAATCTGTCTCAGCCACAAATTCACCACTGTGACACTGAACTCACCCCCCCATCTCTTGCCATCAAGCATCATTTGATCTCTGTGTTGTTTATACCCTGACATCACAAACTGTCACAGATAATGAAAAAAGATAACAATCTGGAATATATGGGCTAAATGTGATTTGTCTTTATCTATGTTTATGACTAGAAGTCATCTTGTTCAACATCCTTATTTACAGGTTAGAAAACTAAAGATTGAAGATGTTACATAATGTGTCCAATTTCAAAGGTAACATAACAGTAAAACAGGGACATCCCTCAAGCCTCTTGAATCTCAAACCAATTTCCTCACTATCTTCTCTGATGGAGTATTTCATACACCAGGTTTTCTATGGACAGTTATCTAGAGCTTCACTCTTTACTTTTAGCAACAGGTTTCTCATAGAAATTTCAGTGTCTCTTGATGGGAGATATATTCTGGCAGATTGTATTTTCCAAAGATGACGGCAATACTATCTCCCATCCCACATGTTCCTTACCATGTATGAATGTTCCTCCCAGTAAGAGGCGGGGTTTACGTTCCATTCCCTTAAATCTGGATTTTTATGTATTGTGGAAGTGATGCTGTGTAACTTCTGACACTAATCCAAAGCAGTGATACAGCCTCCCCCTGGTTCTTTTAGAATACTTCCCCTGGGACCTAGCTCCCATGCTCTAAGAAAGCCCAGGCAGGGCGCCTGGGTGGCTCAGTCGTTAAGCGTCTGCCTTCGGCTCAGGTCATGATCCCAGGGTCCTGGGATCGAGCCCCGCATCGGGCTCCCTGCTCGGCCAGGAGCCTGCTTCTCCCTCTCCCACTCCCCCTGCTTGTGTTCCCTCTCTAGCTGTCTCTCTCTCTCTGTCAAATAAATAAAATAAAATATTAAAAAAAAAAAAAAAGAAAGAAAGAAAGCCCAGGCATCCAGACACAGCGGCCCCATGGCGACATGCTGGCTCATGGACCCAGCTGAGTTCCCAGCTAACAGCCAGCATCAACCACCAGATAGATGAGGGAATGAGCCTTCGGCCATGATTCCTGCACCCTGTCATCAAGTCATCCCATTTCTGGATTCATCCATTTCTGGCTGCAACTACAGCTTTCGCTGCTCACGGTGTATTGGGAAAGAGATTGGGAAGAGGCTAGAGTCCAGGGGAAGGACAGTCCAACTTTTTTCCTACTCCTTCCTCTTCCGAGTCCTGTGCTACTGAGGGAAGTGTCAGCAGAAGCCCACTTGGGTCCCCTTCCTCTTCCTGTGTCCACCCAGTTACTTATGCCTTTTTCTTATTTTTTTTAAAGATTTTATTTATTTGACACACAGAGAGAGAGATAGCAAGCACACACATGCATGCAGAAGCGGCAGGCAGAGGGAAAGGGAGAAGCAGGCTCCCCTAGGAGCAGGGAGCCCAATGTGGGGCTCGATCCCAGGACCCTGGGATCATGATCTGAGCCGAAGGCAACCGCTTAACCAGCTGAGCCACCCAGGCACCCCATAAACTTGTAATCTTTTAGTTTTGGATTTACTCTTTTTCCAGTCTCAGTCAATTTCACCAATATCCTTGCATTTGCTCTTTTTTTTTAAATTTTATTTTATTACATTATGTTAGTCACCATACATCATTAGTTTTTGATGTAGTGATCCATGATTCATTGCTTGCATATAACACCCAGTGTTCCATTCAATACGTACCCTCCTTAATACCCATCACCAGGCTAACCCATCCCCCCACTGCCCTCCCCTCTGGAACCCTCAGTTTGCTTCTCAGAGTCCATAGTCTCTCATGGTTCGTCTCCCCCTCTGATTTCCCTCCCTTCATTTTTCCCTTCCTACTTTTTTTTCTTTAAACATATAATGTATTATTTGTTTCAGAGGTACAAGTCTGTGATTCATCAGTCTCACACAATTCACAGCGCTCACCACAGCACATACTCTCCCCAATGTCTATCACCCAGTCACCCCATCCCTCCCACCCCCCCACCGCTCCAGCAACCCTCAGTTTGTTTCCTGACATTAAGAATTCCTCATATCAGTGAGATCATATGATACATGTCTTTCTCTGATTGACTTATTTTGCTTAGCATAATACCCTCTAGTTCCATCCACGTCATTGCAAATGGCAAGATTTCAGGTTTTTTGATGGCTGCACAATATTCCCTTGTATATATACACCACATCTTCTTTATCCGTTCATCTGT
>NC_138369.1:116670383-116708831 GCF_054177405.1 Leptonychotes weddellii | reverse complement strand
ATCTCTTATATAGTCTTTGGTTTAAAATCTAATTTGTCTGATATAATTGCCACCCCAGCTTTCTTTTGATGTCCATTAGCATGATAAATGGTTTTCTACCCCCTCACATTCAATCTGGAGGTGTCCTTGGGTCTAAAATGAGTCTGTTGGGCCCCTGGGTGGCTCAGTCATTAAGCGTCTGCCTTCGGCTCAGGTCATGATCCCAGGGTCCTGGGATCGAGTCCCACACTGGGCTCCTTGCTTAGCAGGGAATCCGGTTCTCCTGCTCCCTCTGCCCCTGCTTGTGTCCCCTCTCTCACTGTGTCTCTCTCTATCAAATAAATAAAATCTTTAAAAAAAATAAAAAAATAAAATGAGTCTCTTGCCGGCAGCATATCGATGGGTCTTGTTTTTTTATCCAATCTGATACCCTGTGTCTTTTGATTGGGACATTTAGCCCATTTACATTCAGGGTAGCTATTGAAAGATATGAATTTAGTGTCATTGTATTGCCTGTAAGGTGACTGTTACTGTATATTGTCTCTATTCCTTTCTGGTCTATGTTACTTTTAGTATCTCTCTTTGCTTAGAGGACCCCTTTCAACATTTCTTACAGGGCTGATTTGGTGTTTGCAAATTCTTTTGGTTTTTGTTTGTCCTGGAAGCTTTTTATCTCTCCTTCTATTTTCAATGACTGTGTAGCTGGATATAGTATTCTTGGCTGCATATTTTTCTCATTTAGTGCCCTTAATATATCATGCCAGTCCTTTCTGGCCTGCCAGGTCTCTGTGGATAGGTCTGTTGCCAATCTAATGTTTCACAGTGGCCCGACTGTGCCGCGGATCACAGTTTATGGCAACCCCGAGCTGAGAGCCCACACCTCGGCTCCATCTCTGCAGCCGGCTTACCCGCTCCGATACCTGGGAGCTCGGCCACACTCAGGCACCCCCGGTCTTTCTGTGACCCTGAGGGTCCTGAGACCACACTGTCCCAGCGAGGGTTCACCCCCCGCTTAGCCACTGGAGTGACATCCCTCAGCAGAGCTGACTTCTAAAAGTTTCAATTTTGTGCTCTGCTGCTCTATCACTGGCCGGTCACTGGCTGACGGAGGCCCCCTCTCCCGCCGTCTATCTTCCCAAATATTGCCTCGGATTCACTTCTCCGCACGTCCTACCTTCCAGAAGTGGTTGCTTTTCTGTTCAGAGGGTTGCTGCTATTCTTTTCTTCGATATCCTGTTGAGTTCGTAGGTGTTGAGAATGGTTTGATCCTTATCTAGCTGACTTCCTGGGACCAGACAAAATTTAGGTCTCCTACTCCTCCGCCATCTTGCTCCTCCTCCTCCCTTGCCTTTTCTTCTATGAGCTACCTTTTCTCTCCTTGAAGACTCAATTCAAAAGCCCTCCCCTTCCAAAGAGATTCCCCTGAGCCCTTCACCTGGAATTTCAGCCATAGGCACCAGTTAAGATTATATCAGCTACCAGTTGCAGATGGGGCCTAAGGATGAGCCACATTGGACACACTCCAAAGTCAGTGGGATTACTACTCTGGATCATGTGGATATTATTTTTACAAATGCTCTTGTAGCCACAGTAGCTTTATTTGCTTCCATAATTGGTGTTATTGTTGCCTATTGAGGCAACAGTCAACTTAAATCCCAACATCTTTTTTCCCTAATATGGAATTCTACCTAAGACTTGTGTCCAAATTCAGAAATTTCCTTCCACGCTTCCTGATAGCAGGGACACATCTTTCGATCTCTTTAGTATATACTGAAGGGGCATGGCAGCTGCCTGATATTGCAGGTGCTCTAAAGGGCTTTATCTTAGGAGATTTTCCCCCATCCCATACTTCAAATGATAAAGTCATTTTGAATCTTGAATCAGTCATGGTTATCTTAACTATTTATATTTTATATTCTGCAAATTTCCCAAGCACACCTGCTATAATTTCACATAAATCATTTCTTTTTCTAAGCCCCAAATAGAATAAGGTCAGAAATAGAAACTCTGGTACAATACTTTTTGATTTCAGTATCTCTTAATATATCTAACAATACCATTGTTTGACTCAATTTTACTCCTATCAATCAAAATTTTATTATGGTAGGTGTGTTTATAAGTGTGAAATTGTTCTTAAATTAATTTGTTTACTTATTCATTGACTCATTCATTCATAAACATTTGTAAGACACTTTTATATGCCAGGCACTGTACTAAGCACTAGAAACAGAGAAATAAATAGAACTATTTAAGAAACACTAGACAAAAGGACTAGGCCAAGGAGTGCAGCTTTATTTCTGTTAGCAGAAAAATTGGAAACAACATAAATGCCACCAATATAGAAATAGTTAAGTAAGTTACAATACAGCCACAGCATGCTGTGCAGCAGTAAAGAAAAAATGAAATACACTATGATTCAATGATACAAGCTTCTCCAAGACATTTTACACTTAAAAAAAGTTGCCAATAGATACGGCACAAAACAATATAATTTTTTTCTTAAAAATTATGTTTCTAGGGGCGCCTGGGTGGCTCAGTCAGTTAAGCATCTGCCTTCAGCTCAGGTCATGATCCTGGATCCCTGGGACTGAGCCCCAAGAGGGGCTCCCTGCTCAGAGGGAAGCCTGCTTCTCCCTCTCCCTCTGCCCCTCCCCTCCACTTGTTCTCTCTCTGAAATAAATAAATAAAATCTTCTTTAAAAAATAATATGTTTCTAGCCATAAAAAAGAATGAAATCTTGCCATTTGCAACGAGATGGATGGAGCCAGAGAATATTATGCTTAGTGAAATAAGTCAGTCAGAAAAAGACAAATACCATATGATTTCACTCATATGTGGAAAACAAATGAGCAAAGGGAAAGAAAGAAAGACAAACCAAGAAATGGACTCTTAACTATAGAGAACAAACTGATGGTTGGAGGGGATGTGGGTTCAGTAGGTGATGGGGATTAAGGAGGGCACTTATGATGAGCACCAGTGATGTATGGAAATGTTGAATCTCTCTATTGTACACCTGAAACCAACATAACACTGTATGTTTATTGAAATTAAAATTCCCCTACAAAACCATGGCCTTTAGGCCTGAGTATGTTGGAACTTGGCACCCAGTCTCATTTCCCACATTATGGCAAATGGATACATTGGCAGGGCATGGGTTTGAGGTTTCCTAAGTCCAGGTGAAACTGACTTCATCACAGAAAGGAAATGTTTTAGTCAAATATTTTTTGCTGATGAGCCTTCTGAGGATGCAAAAATTCTAGACCAAATGTTGGAGGTCGTGCCAGTCCATTTTAGCTTGTAGAAATGTATAAAGTTGTCAGATTAGAGGGCGCCTGGGTGGCTCAGTTGGTTAAGCAACTGCCTTCGGCTCAGGTCATGATCCTGGAGTCCCTGGATCGAGTCCCGCATTGGGCTCCCTGCTCGGCGGGGAGCCTGCTTCTCCCTCTCCCGCTCCCCTCTCTTGTGCTCTCTCTCTCACTCTCTCTCTCAAATAAATAAATAAAATCTTTAAAAAAAAAAAAAGAAGAATTGTTTAAAGATGTCAGATTAGAGATAGAGTTCACTTGGCTTAGGGATACCAAGGAGTCCTGCATTCATGGTTCTGTGACTTATCTAAAATATTGCTGCTCATTCATGAGCTCTGAAGCCCAACTGTCCATTCACCTCCTGCAAGTCCACAGGGTGAGGAGTTGCCAAAGCTCATGAGCAAACCCAAAACGTCTGTACATCTGGATTGAAAGCTGTGGTCCGGGAACCTGCATCATTATCTGTATCGTTTGGATATTTTAAGGAGATTTCTTGGGGCGCCTGGGTGGCTCAGTCAGTTAAGCATCCGACTCTTATTTTTGGCACAGGTCATGATCTCAGGGTCATGAAACCGAGGCTTCACACTGGGCATGGAGCCTGCTTAAGAGTCTCTCTCTCTTTCTCCCTCTGCCCCTCCCCCCACCTCACTCACTGTCTTTCCCTCTCTAAAAAACATAAAGAGAATTCTCTCACATATTACTGGTGGTGTTTTAAATGAATTTTTACAATTAACAAGGTTTTTAAAATAATTGCAATACAGTGTAAGTGCTAAAATGGAGATATGAGAAAGGTACAATGTGACCCAAAGGAAGGCAAAAATAATCTATTCCGTAAAGTTTCCCATTCACTAAATATACCTTTTTTTCCCCCAGAAATAAAACACTGTATCTCAAGTGTTCGTAACATAGATACCCAGAGGCTTAGACTAAAAAATGACTTTGGCAATTTATGACAGCTCTGGAATGCTGGTTAATTTGCAGAAGTTAAAATGAAAATCATGAAGCACTCGGGTTGATTAGTTATTCCTGCCAACAGCTCTCTGTGGTGTCAGCATCGCGAGCCTCATCCAATGGGGGAGAAAACAGGAAAAGGAAAAATGAGTGTCTTGCCCAGAATACCTCAATAGTCAGTGGTGGGAGCAGAATTTCAGATCCAAAGGACCTACTGGGATTGATCCTGTGTCCAAATCAAGAGTCAGAGGACAATAGATGATGGCTTAGAAGCATCACCCATTTTCAGGAAACACAAGGAAATATGGCTGACCCCACCCATTAGATTTCTTTACAGGGCAATGGAGCTCAGGCCTCTGAGGCAACCAGGGCATTTCGGTTTTTCATCCACAGCAAAGCCACAGAAAGAGGCAAGTTCAGGAACATTCTGAGCCTGATTCTCCAAGCTCACTCTTCTGCTGCACACCAAACATAAACTCAGCCACCACACAGTGTGAACCACTCTGCCTTAGAGGGTCCCTTTATGGAACAATATGGCTGTCCTTATCTTAAGCTAGAAGAAGATCCAGTGATTTGAATGAATCTCTTAGCATCTCTTCGATGATAAAGAAAAAAGTCCATTTTATGCCCCACTTAGCTTCACAAGTCAAAAGTACCCAGAAATGTCTGTGTGTGTGACATTTAAATTCATGGATAAATCTGAAGCTCCTGTCACCCTCATTTATTATTCCCAACAGGTGAGTCAAGAGTGCATGCTGGCAAGATGTAATGCTGAGTAACATGGCTTTTTTTTTCTTCCCAATTTAACTGAGACCTGTAATGTTATTTGATGCAGTTTTCTGTATTTAATTAATTTAACATTCCAGATTTTTAATTTGCATTTAATTTAACATTTCAGGTTTTTAATTTACCAGATATTGTTTATCAAATATTCATTTCAGAGACTTTCATCATATATACAGTGCATACCCCTCTTTAATTAGTGTGTGGTAAATTAATTCTTCTATCCTTGCTCTTTCATCAGATATTGGATTAAGGAAGTTGCACTGTTTCAGCACAGCACATAAACTCGTTTATTAAACCAAGATGGTAAATTTCCCCATGTATGTGCATTGCTAATCTGCTTTCATGCTTAACCTGATAAAAACTACTGTGGTTAAAACCAGAAATCTGTTATTATTTAAAACCCGCTGCTTCATTTGACAATGGAAGTGTTACATTTTGTATTCTCTCCAATCATTGGATCCAGTTTTGCTCTTATCTTACTCCTGGAGCTGTAACTCTGCCACCCCTCTACCCCATCCAGAGCCTTCTTCCTCTGTCTCCCTTCATTCATGTTATCACCCTCTCCCTCCCTGGGGTACTTGTTAAAATGAGATTACACTTGTCAACGCTTTCCGTTAATTTTTCTCAATGACTCGGACTATCCCAAGTTACAAATTGAAGTTTCTCATCCCTAAGTTTTACACCTTACTTCCCTCTTACTCCTCCCTATCTCCAGGCAAATAATAACCTGTCCCCAAAATGATACTATATTCCAATTTTGCTGGTAGGGACCATTGTGGAAGGAGGGATCTTATCTCTTCTATGACACTTGTAAGCTATTTGAGAACACATTTTCTTCAATTCTGCACCCTCAAAACCGCACCCTAGCATACTGCCTTGCACAAACAGGCAAACAGTACATGTTCGTTGGATATCTGAACAGATGGTTGAATAGACGGATGATTGGATAGATGACTGCTTGCATGGATAGCAAGATATCTACTGTGTGCCTGGTACCAATCTAGTTCTTTAAACTGTTTTCTCATTTAAATGTTTCTCCTAATGAGGAAGGATGTCCATTTAATAGATGAGGACACCAAAGCTCAGAGATTAAAGATTTGCTCATGATCTCACAGCTAAAAAGGAGCTGAGTCCAAATCTGAACCCCGATCTGTCTGATCCTCCTGTACTTACTGCACATGGCCAGGACTGGCTGCATAATTTGTGGGACTGCTATGCTCTGAATGGGTCTCCCCTTCACCACCACATTCATATGTTGAAATCCTAATGCCCAATGTGATGGCACTGGAAGGTGGAAACTTTGGGAAATGATTAAGCCATAAAGGCAGAGCCCTCATGAGTGGGATTGTTATAAAAGAGGCCCCAGAGAAATCCCACCCCATGAGGACACAACGAGAAGTCTGCAACCCAGAAGAGGGTCCTCACCCGACCATGCTGGCTCCCTGATCTCACACTTCCAGCCTCCAGAACGGTGAAAAATAAGTTTTTGTTGTTTATAAGCCATCCAGTCTATGGTATTTTGTTATAGCAGCCCAAACAGACTAAGATAGGGGCCCAGTGCAAAATTAAAACCCCTGTTGAAATTTATTAATAGTTTCAAGACAGAGACAGCAGAGCATTAAACCTAGTGTGAGGCCCTCCTCAGCACGGAGTCTGTGGGGCATCACAGGTCATGGGCCCCTGAAATCAGCCCTGTGCCTGGGGCCCAGCCACGTCATGGCCCACGTTCCAGCTCCAGCTCCTCACTCCCGGGCTGTCCATTAGAACCCCTGCGGTCCTACACTCAGAGAAACTGTTCCCCGCCCATCTGTCAGAGGCAGAAGTGGACCAGCAAATGTGAACCTTGCTCAGATGCTTGTGGTCAGGTAGACAGACTCACCTCCTAAACAGACTGGGAATGCCTTGAGGTCAAAGAATACCTCAAAATACGATTCTGTCACATTCTTTATGCCTAGCACCACCACCATCATCCCCTGCCCCGACCAGGGGTGGCGGGTGGGCCGGGAGAAATAGTGTACTTTGCTCTGCAATACCTCACTGACCAACTGAATAAAGCAAACTCTAAGAATAGGTCTCCTGCCCTTGCTCCTCAGATGAGACAGATGAAACATGTAGGCAGCAATGCTAGATAGTGGTTAAGAGTCCAGCAGGTGATCCTGAGAGCCAAAGCTGGGCCCCAGAAAGAATTCTTCTCTTTGAACTTCCATGAGCCAATCTCAGGGCCAGTTTGGTGTGAACCAAAGCTCAGGAGTCCTAGTGTGAAACTCAGCACTTTATATGGCCACAGCTAAATGACCGCTCCTCCCCACCCCTCTGGCCTTCCTACGTGGCTACTGTTCTTTTCAAAGGGAAGATAATGACATGTTGATGGGTTTTTAAAGAAGTCCTTAAGACACCAATTCCAGAGGTGACAGCCATCGCTAAAACATCGCAAAGCAGAGACAAGACAGTCTTTGAAATCTTGTGGCACAGCACAGGTTGGTACTGGCAACTCGGCTTGTGACCCAGGAAAACGTGGTTAAGAAAACAACAAATAAGGGGCAGCTGGGTGGCTCAGGCATTAAATGTCTGTCTTCGGCTCGGGTCAGGATCCCGGAGTCCTGGGATCAAGCCCCGCATGGGGCTCCCTGCTCGGCAGGAGGCTTGCTTCTCCCTCTCCCTGCAGCTCCCCCTGCTTGTACTCTCTCTCTCTCTGTGTCAAATAAATGAATAAAATCTTAAAAAAAAAAAACCACACACACACAAATAATAGGGGCGCCCGGCTGGCTCAGCTGGTGGAGCGTGCAACTCTTGATCTCCGGGTTATGAGTTTCAGCCCCATGATGGGCATTAGAGATTACTTTAAAAAAAAAAAAAATAGTAAAACCAGCGCTGAGGTCATTCAAGATGAGAGCAGGCATCAGGTTAGGGGCAAACACTTACTCTAACCATTGAAAGCCCAGTTTTAGTGTGCTTGAGGGCAGGGTTCACATCTGTCTTGCTCCTTGGAAGACTCCTCAGAGTCCAAGGCAGTTGCCCAGTAAATGTGGAAGGACAGAAGGAAAGAAAGTTTCTCTGAGGGGACATAAGAGACTTAAGGTTAGAAGGGCACAACTGCAGGTTCCATTCCTTGGTCACTTGTATGTATTTCCAAAAATAGATGATGACATTTGTATACATCCTTTGTTGGGTCTTGCTTTCATGGTTTGGACCGCATTTAATTTCATCTCTTAGGAACTTGGGGGCAATGGCTGTGACCTCAAGTCCAGAACTGGAGTGCGGGCAGTTGATTGTCCCTTTATCATCTTCTCCTGGCCACCAGAACAGCCACAGTGTCCGTCACAGTGCCCCTGCCTGAAGGCAGCACCAGGTCATGGGGGGCTGTTAGCCAGGAGGCCTGACTGGTACTTACTGGAAGGCATTCTTTTTAAATAAACTTGTCATTTTGGATTAATTTTAGATTCACAAAAAAGTGACAAAGATAGTACAGAGAGTTCTCATTATACTCTTTACCTAGATTCCCATGATGTTAACATCTTGCATAACTATGGTGCATTTGTCAAAACTAAGACATTAACATCAGTACGTTACTATGAACTAAAATCCAGACTTTATTCAGATTTCACCAGCTTTTCCACTTATGTTCTTTTTATTAAAAAAATAATCAACTAACTTGGGGTACAGTTTTGGGTTTCCAGAAAAATCGAGCAGGTAGCCTAAGTCCCACATACCAGTCCCATCCCTACCCTGCACCCCTAGCACACAGTTTCCCCTATTGTTGACATCTTGCATGAGTGTGGTACATTTGTTAAAATAATGAGTCAATATTGATACATTATTATTAGCTAAAATTCACAGTTTGCATTAAGTTTCACTCTTTGTGTTGTGTAATTCTATGAGTTTTGACAGATACCTAATGACATGTATCCCCCATAATAGTATGATACAGAGCAATTTCGGGGCCCTAAAGATTTATTCCTCTCCTTCTCCCCGAGAACCCCTGACAAAATAATCTTTCTTTTTTTTAGATTTTATTTATTTATTTATTTATTTATTTATTTATTTATTTGAGAGACAGAGAAAGAGAGAGTGTGAGCATGAACTGGGGAGTAGCAGAGGGGAGGGACAAGCAGACTGCAGGGAGCCCAATGCGGGACTCACTCCCACGACCCTGAGATCCTGAGATCATGACCTGAGCCAAAATCAAGAGTTTGGCCGCTTAGCCAACTGAGTCACCCAGGCACCCCAATCAGCAATCTTTTTACTATCTCTCTAGTTGTGCCTTCCCTGAAATCTCATCTAGTTGAAATCATACAGTATGTAATCTTCAGATTGACTTTTCACTTAGCAATATGTCTTCCATGTCTTCATGGCTTGACTAATGAATGTCCTTTTTCTATTCCAGGATCTAATCCAAGGTCAGTGTGGAGGCACATTTAGTGTGGAGACATTTTTTTTTAATTTAAGTGTAATTGACATACAACATTATGTTAGTTTCGGGTGTACAACATAATGATTCGACATTTCTATGCACTGCATATGGAGGAATTTTTAATACTTCCTTTTCAATGATCAGAATTCTTTTCAAAGCAAGAGATTCAGTTTTGTGTCCTTGGGTGATTTTTTTTCTGCACTTAACATTATATTTATTTCTTTAGTAAATATTAATTGAGTTTTTTATGTGTCAGGCATTGTCTTAAGCAAGGAAAACACAGATTTGAATGAGCTATAAAAGATCCTTGTTCCCATAGAGTTAAAAAAACATTCCTAAAATTACTATTAATGGCTATGTACTATTTCATCTTATCAGTTTATTTTAAAATAGACCATGCCCCAATTTTTCCTATTTTTAATAACACTGTGATAAATACAAATCTTTGTTCATCATTTATTATGTCCTAGGAGACAGTGTTAAAAGTAAAAAAGATAGGCCCATTTTTGAAGTATTTGCCAAACGAGGTCATATTCTTCACCAGAAAGGACATGGCTATTTACTATCTTACTTCCTTCAGCCATGAAAGTTCCTATCTTATCCTTACTATGACTGCCACCCTCACCTTTGCTCCCCCCCTACTCTCTGTAGTAGCCCTCAGTCTCTTTGCCCTCTTCTAGCACAAGCAATTGAAGCAGTCAGCTTCTAGTTCCAAGCTGGCCTCTTGGCTCTAGATTGATTCATGCTGTCTACCTCCCACCAAAAATGCTTTCTCCGTGTGTGTACCTCACACACATATCTCACTTTTGAATAGTCCATTCCGTTAGGGGCCTGTACTAAACTTCCTTATGCCCAGGTTCCTTGCTGTAAAATTGGCACAATTTCAGAACAAAGGCTAATCTTTATGTAGGGTTTGCATATTTACAGCCATTTGGTCCCAGATGATCAAACTGTATTTCCATGACCCCAGGAGGTGATGCTAGACTATGAAAAGTAGGTAAACTGAGAGCAATTTTTTATGATTCATCTCAAAACCCATTCTTTTTAACCCCCTAATATTTCATCTTTTTCTTAGGAGCACAGACCTAAGATATAGACCCCATTCTGAAAATCGCATTGTCTTAATTACCCTAATGAACACTATGATACGTTTTAGTAATAATATGATCTTTGGAAGTAGGAAGACCTGGGTTTAAAAATCAGTGCAACCATTTGCTAATTGTGTGACCTTGAATAAGTGACTCTTCAAGCCGAGATCGCTTATCTCTAAAATTGGGGCACTAATAATAGCTAACCCTTGGAAAGAGTTTACCATGAGCCAGACACTATTGATTTGATCCTCATTACAATCTAATGAGGCAAATTTAATTATTATCATTCCCATTTTCTGCAGAAGCAAAATAAGGCAGAAACAGGGTAAGTGACCTGTCTGCAGTCATGCAACTGGTAAGAAGCAAAGCTGGGGGGCACCTGGGTGGTTTAGTCGGTTGGGCGGCTGCTTTTGGCTCAGGTCATATCCCAGCGTCCTGGGATTGAGCCCCACATTGGGCTCTCTGCTCAGCCGAGAGTCCGCTTCTCGCTACCCCTGCTCTTGTGCTCTTGCTCGCTCTCTCTCACTCTCGCTCTCTCGCCCTCAAATAAATAAATAAAATCTTTAAAAAGAAGAAGAAGCAGCAGCAGCAGTAAAGCTGGGATTCAAATCTGGGAAAACTGGCTCTGGAGTCTAAATTCTTGACCCTTACGTACATATCCTCTTGCTGATACTGCATGAGATAATCAGGAAGATTAAATGAAACAACCTGTATTAACCATCTATTATGTAGTGTGCACGGCCCATAATAAATTTATACTCCCTTTTACCCACTCTTACTGTAACATTGTTATCTTCCTGGTTCTGAGTACTCCAATCTCAGCCAAAGAGGTCTAGTACAGCCAGACCCTTCGGCCTTTGGATCAGACACAGGGCAGCACATACAGGGAGTTTAGAGCAGTTGGGCATTCCTAGAGGGAGGCATGAGCATAGAGAGGTGAGGCTGCTTTGATGGATGGGAGTGAGGTCATAGAAGACACTGAGTGTCCATGAGGAGGCAGTATAATGTAGGGTAAGGATTATGGGCTTTGGAATCAGCAAGGTTCAAATCCCAGCTCTATCTACAGTGTAGTCTGGAGAATTAAATGAGATGTGGTGAAAAGGCTGCTCACCACACCTTCTCTTCTTAAAGTCATGCACACTCTTGTTGAATCACTATATTGTACACCCGAAACTAATATAACACTGTATGTTAACTATAATGAAATTAAAATTAAAAACTCAATAAATAAACATTCATGCACACTACACAATTGGACACTGTCCAGCAGCCCAGACAGAAATATAAGACTAACCTCAGAATGAACAATTTAAAACTATGTAGTTCTATCTTCAATTTAGTGTGCAAACGGATTGTATCTCAAGCTGCTGACACCAAGCTGTCAGGAAGGTGTGCCAGAGTCTGATAATATGGCAGACCTTTGGGGGTAAATGTGGTAGGTGATGGTATATCTATCCCTAAAGCAGTGTGCTTGTTCAGGCTTCACCAAAACCTGGATGAAATAACCCTCAGGATTCTCAGCTACTTATTACTCAGACTCCACATTCACCAAGCAACCTTCTGATAACACCTAGATCCCCCAGACAGTGTCCAGGCAGAATGAACAGAAATATTCCTGGCCCTAGAGGGGCACCAGGGTGGCTCAGTCAGTTAGGGTTTAACTCTTGGTTTCGGCTCACATCATGATCTCAGGGTTGTGGGATGGAGTCCCGAGTCAGGCTCCACTCTCAGCGGGGAGTCTGCTTGAGCTTCTCTCCCTCTCCCTCTGCCCTTCCCCCTGCTATCTCTCTCTCTCTCAAATAAATAAATAAGATCTTAAAAAAAGAAAGAAAGACAAATTCCTTAAAAAAAGAAAGGCCCTAGAAAAAATGATCTCCATTACAAATACATATAAATCAATCTTATATGAATTAGAAGTTATTGCTGCCCAGAAGGTAGTATAATCCTTATTCTCTTCACATCTCTTCGATTCTACCATCAGGAAAATTTTGGAAACTCCACACTGAATCTCAGACTTCCTGAGCACCTACTATGTGCCAGACACAAGCTTGGCACAGTGAAGAATTCAAATTTGAAATGACATAATCCTTGCTGAAACAATTTAAAATCTGGTAGAGATAATGAAGCAAATACACCAAGAGCTTAAAATAAGGCACAAGTTGAACAAAATGCTGCCTCATTATCACCTTGAAAAACCCCCAGGGCCAAGTCTAGGCCTCCTAGTTCTATTCAACTTGAGGAGGTGATAATGAGGAGAAAATGTTCTTGCCCATTAAAGCGTTCTTAACATGGAGACCAAGGCTAGCTGCTAAATAAATGGTGGAATTTTACCTTTCAAGTTACATAGGTAATACCTGTTACCTTTCATGATACATACTTTACGAAGTCTATTTCTACAAAAGGAGAGAAAAAAGAGAAATGCATACATAGGGGAACAGAAGCGTAATTTATTTATAGATGAAGAAAGGGCAAGAGGAGCTGATGGCAAAGGCCATTTGTCCTCACGGTAATAAATGAGTGAATCGACATGCACAACTCAGTGGCTGCCAAACCAAGCTGGTACAGCTGTGGCTGATGATGACTGTCCACACTAGCCCACACCCCGTCCCCTGTACATGGACCATCCTCCCCTGAGACAAGACCTACCCCTCATCTATGCCTCTAACACCTTCCCTGCCTTCCGAGCCCAGACTCCAATAGTGTCTCTGCATTAAGCTTCTCCCACCTTCCGCTAGTAGAGGGATCCCTTCCTCCTCTAAGTTCTCACATACGTTGTCTCAAGGGCATAATGGCATTCCTCACATTTTGTCCTGAAGGTGGCTGTGACAGTAGCAAAAAGAGTATCAGAAATTGATTCAGAAAACCTCGGTTGGACTCTGGATCTTGCCATCAACTAACTGTAGAAATGTGGGAAAGCTATAGTTCCACATTCAGACGAATGGAGAAATTGTCTGCTTCAAAGGGTGACTGGGAGGTCGAAATAAGATCATCTAGGACAGGGAGGAGCCGCCTGAGAGCACCGCCCAAAACTGAACCTGTCAGGACCAAGGGAGGACGTGCAGGTCATCAAAGATGATTTCAAAGGGAAGAGTCCAGTTTGTAAGGAAGAGAAGGAGGAAGGTAACTTGATGGATTCACAGAGGGAGTACTTACCCATGATCTTTTAGTGGCAGGAGAAAATTCTAGAAGCAAAATTAAAATAACTGATGTCCCTTATGTTTATGGTGGTGGCCAGGAGTTACAGACCTCAGAAAAGTATAAGGAAATGTGTTCTTAAACTAAATCACATCTTAATTTGAATATAGAAGCAATAGAACCTCCATGTCAGATGAATAAGAATAACCTCAACATGGATCCCGAGAGGAATCTTTACCTGGGTCTGTTCTGTGGACAAGACAGCCGAGCTTCCCAGTGTGGTTCTATTAGAACCAAACGGACGCACTTGAGGACCAGCAGTGGCTGCCTCAAAGCAATCCAGAGGCTGGGAATAGTGCAGTGGGGAAAATCAGGGCACCCGTGTTCCAACGTGTTGTCAGTAATGTTTGTGAAGCAGCCTCGGGAGGGTTTCTGGGTCTTAGTTTCTTCATCTCTGTCATGAAACAGAGCTGTGAGTGCCCTCTCAGGACCCTTCTGGCCCTGTGCTTATCAAATTAACAAAGTTGAAGAGATCAGTCACGGGCCAAGGTGAAAGCCATTCCGCTCAGTGCCCCACCTTGAAGCTTTACGTTGTGAAATCTCTATTCCACTAAAGGCATTCAGCAAACCCTGTGCTGGGCACTAGGGCTAGAACAGGTCATCCAGGAGCTGCATGCCCATCAGGATGACCAAAAAAGAAAAACAGCTAGAGAATCAGAAAATACTCAACTGAAAGGAATTTATGGGTTATCTGGTTCTAGCCCTTTCTTGTACAGAGGAAGAAACCAAACATCAGAAGGGTCAGAAATCATTTTCTCCAGAATGCACAGCTAGAGGAAGATACAAGAAGGGGGAGTACAGCAGAAAGAGCCCTGGACTTGGAGTTCTTGCTGTAGGAGGACCCAGTTGTACCCCCTGGGGTCAGCGGCCACATTGCTGTCTCCAGGCCTCAGCCTCTCCTGGGGAATTATGCAGCTCACCCACTGCTGCTTCTGCCCCAGCCCTCTCTGTAGTTGTGAAATTGGGACTAGAACCCCAACCTCCCGATCCCCTGCCCTGGGCCCTTTCTGTCCTGCCAGAAAAAAATAAGGGATGCTGTGGAAACATACCCAGTTGCAAAATCCTGGAAAGACAAGAGGAATGGTAAAGCTGGCTTGTCCTGGAGCCCATTAGCATCAGGAGACTCACGGGAGAATATGTTTCTGCATTTCTCAAAATATCTTTTACCTGGGCATGGGAATACCTGTATTCATTTACTCATTCAGAAATGTATAATTTTTGAGGGTAGGGAATAAAATTAATTGATAGTGTTAAAATTCAGAAGACAAAAAGGTGAAGGCCAGCAGAGACTGTTTACAAGAAAGCTGATGAAGCTTCAGCTTGAGTCCTTCCCTGGCAGGGACTCCTTCCAAGAGTCCCATGATCATACATGCAGTCATACAACTGTAAAATATTTGCAGAAGGGAGAGGTTTTTGCATTCTTTTTCTTAAAGATGTAAGCCTCAGGCCCCTATATCCAGGTGATTCAGAGGCTGAATTTCTTCTCTTCCCTCCTCCATTCCTTCCTCCTAGGGCTGGAAGAAAAAAAAGTTTTGTTTTTGTTTTAATGAAAAGAAATGTACAACTTAAGAGAACATCAAGTCTGAGGAATTAAAAATTAAAGCCTATAAAGACCAACTCTGAGTGAAACAACACAGTGCCCTTGAATGAGATGGGTGGAAATTCTGTGTCAATGCCATGAAGAGTGCCGAAAATATCTTGAGTTTAGGGGTGCCTGAGTGGCTCAGTCGGTTAGGGGTCAGTCTGCCTTCTGCTCAGGTCATGATCTCTGGGGTCCTGGGATGGAGCCCCACATCAGGATTCCTGCTCAGCAGGGAGTCTGCTTCTCTCTCTCTCTCTCTCCCTCTGCCTCTCCCCACTGCTCGTTCTTTATCTCAAATAAATAAATAAAATCTTAAAAAATATATCTTTAGTTTAAAACTCAGGCTTCCTTTTGTCACATAAATTTTAGCTGTTTTTTTTTAAGATTTTATTTATTTATTTGACAGAGAGAGACACAGCGAGAGAAGGAACATAAGCAGGGGGAGTGGGTGAGGGAGAAGCAGGCTTCCCGTGGAGCAGGGAGCCCGATGTGGGGCTCGATCCCAGGACCCCGGGATCATGACCTGACCTGAAGGCAGACACTTAACGACTGAGCCAGCCAGGCATCCCAATTTTAGCCATTTTGATTCATTTGACACAATGTTGACAAATCAAAAAAATTTGTCAAACAACCTGTTTGGTCAATTCTAAAAAATTAAAAAAATAATAAAAAATTCTAATTAACTTGTCTGGTTCTCCTGATCAGTTAAGTCAAATCAAAATAAACCTATTTGCTGACATGATCACAAATTCACTTGTGGGTGAGATTTTTAAAGTTATTGCTTAGAGAAGCCCATGCTTTAGAACAGAAGAGGCCAATTTGAACTTCCAAACCTCATTTAATAGAACATTCCAACTGGGGATTTTTATTTTAATAGCGGGTGAAAACGTTTTTTACAGGAGGGGTATTTTATTGTGTTCACTAGGTATGCCACATAAATGCACTGTACTTGTGACTAGTCTGTCCCCTTTACAGACCCCTATGTGTCTGATGAGGAAATAGGGTGTGGCAATTTATGACTTTTAAGGGTAACTGAATCATGCAGCTGTTACCAGAGGCCTCTACCCATTTCAACCCCAAATGTTACATAGGGCTCCCCGGATTTCCAAGCTCTGCATTGAAAATAGAAACCTCTCTGAAAGGACGGCAGGTATTAAACATCCTTTGTCCTAAGAAAAAAAGAAAACTCAAATATTTATGAGTCACTAGTAAAGCCAAATGAGGACCGTGAAGGTTCTGGTACAGATTTCATGCACAGTGACATCCCAGGTATGGAGAATGCTTGCTCCTTTCTTTCTGGGGACAGACACTTGTCATTCTGGGTGGAAGAGGTCGGCCCAAAGACAGGATTCACTATAACATCACTTTCCTCTCAAGATTCTAAAATGCAATGTTTCCCAAGCTTGGCAGATAAGAATTATCTGAAGCAGTTGTTACAAAACAGATTTCCAGGGCTTAGGTGGAGTCCAGGAATCTGTATTTTTAGCCAGCTCCCAGGGGATCCTTATCACTGTCATAAAGCCAAGGTGCAGAATGGCTCCCAGAGACATCACATTATTAGAATAAATAGAGCAGCCACGGGGAAATGTACTTTAACCTGTACACAGCTGGGAAGCCACTGGGATTCATGGCTTAGGATTTCATCTCCAAGCCAAGATGTTAAACATACCAATGAATGTGTGTTCCTTATTATCACCCATAATGGTTTCCTTCTTCATGTCTTAGGGGAATGCCATATGCCCAGAGTTCCTGGCAGCAGAAAACCAAAATATTAACAGAATAAATTACTTCAAATTAGACATGTGCTGCTGAACTATTCTAAGGTATTTGGAATATTAACAAACTTAGACCTGGCTGAGGATCATTAATGGCATTGTCCTCAGAGCATATTCTTCGAATACAAACCTTCCAAGTTTGCTTTTAACTGCCCGAGCACCAGCATCTTCATCATCCTGCAAAGAAAGCAAGGGGTTGGTTTTGCCAGCTCTTCAAAGCTTTCTCTGTGATACCTGCAATCAGAAACAGCTCACCTCGGGGACAGGGCCAGAACCCATGGCTGCCTCCACCCCCTGCCAGCCCGAGGAGGGTGGTGCCAGTTTCAGCATGACCCAGACAGCTGAAGAATGGAAGGAAGGCAGAGGTGGCTCTAGTCGCTGCCTGGGAGAAGGATAAGACCCACTTCCTCTACTCCAAGGATGCCCTCCAACCAAGAAGAGCTCCAAAACCCTAGGTCAAGCCTGTCACACACGTTAATGGTAGAAAAAATCATGAATAAAATATAAGCCTGTGAGAAAGTCCTCCTTACTATCAGGGACCAGGCTCTCTTGCATACTGTTAATATGTCATGGTTCTGTTTTCCGAATGCAAGTGTCATTCTTTTTAAATATTATTGTTATTGTTAATTTTTAAGAAGGTTATATGTTCACACATTCAAAACAAACAAGATACAAGGGGGGAGATCTCACTTCTATCCTTGTCTTCCATCTACCTAGTTCCCTTCCTCCTGCCCAGACATTACCACTGTATTTAGTTTCTCATACATTCTTCTGGAATTTATGCAAAAACAAGCAAGTGCAAGCACATCTTCATATTTGCTCACTTTTTACACAAAAAATAACATCCTAGGCTTACTATTTTGAACTTTGCCTTCTTTCATCCAACAAATGTACCTTAGAATGCTTTTCTAAATCGGTACACAGAGAGTTGCTTCATTCTTGTTTATAACTTCGTAGTATTCCATCAGAGGATGCACCAATTTGTAGTGAAACCATTAGTTTTTAGTCTGTTTTCCTGACAGAGAAATCGATGGCTTTGTTTTGGATACCTAAAAGTTAAGTAAGCCCAGACACACCAAGAGGGTCGATGAAGTTGTGCATGCAGAATTTCTGGAGATTCTCAGAGGGAGGTGATTTAAGAAATATATTCTGTTCCACATAATTACAAAAGTTGATTTAATATATCATGTTCTACGATAAGAGCAACCAGAAAGCATCTGAGAGAAATTAGAAAAGAATTCAAACCCAAACCTGAGTTAATTAAGGTAAAGAAAGGAAACACAAGAGAAGCAGAAGACCAACTTTGTTTCTGCCACTTCCTTTCAGCTCCGTCAGACTCCTCTCAGTTCTTGGAGGGACCAAGGCTTGTTCAAATAAGGACTCAAGTGGTCTAATTAGGTGGGAAGAGAAGAGACTGAGTAAAGGGAAGGCCTGAAGGAAGACAAGGAGGGCCAGGAGAGCCATGTCCATATGTTGTTATTCTCAGAGGCTAACCCGTTCCCTAAGAAGTGTTTTCACCATCATATTTCCTCCAAGCTGTAATTTTACAAAAGGAAAACTTTCGACTCACAACTCCATGTCTTTGGCCACAACAGTATTTAAAGGTATGTCCCTTTGTTTTTCACCAAGCCTGGAACCGTTGTGTCATGTAGATGTTGGTAAAATCCCCTTTTTAGTGTTGTCCTCTCAGAAGAGGTCAAAAAAGAGTTTTCATCTCTGGCCAACAATTTAATATATCAGTGAGTACCTTTCGAAGTCATTTTAAACTTTAAAAAGCTCCAAATATTTCTTAAAAGTTGGGACAATTTTTTTTTTTTTAAGATTTTATTTATTTATTTGACAGAGAGAGAGCACAAGCGGAGGGGAGGGGCAGAGGAAAAACTGAGAAATAGGCTCCCCGCTGCTGAGCAGGGGGCCTGATGTGGGACTCAATCCCAGGACACTGAGATCACGACCTGAGCCGAACGCAGACGCTTAACCGACTGAGCCACCCAGGCACCCCCAAATGTTGGGACAATTTAAGCAGGATCCCCCCCTTTGCACCCTAGATGGTGTTAGGGACCTGGGATGTTCACGCAAGTCAGCCGAAACTAAAAGACCATACTTGAACACTGAGGATAACAATGTAAACTGGCATTACCTTTCTGGAGGGCAGTTTGGCACTATATAGAGAGAGCTTTAAAGAAATATTCACATTCTTAGACTCAGAAGTTGCATTTCTGAAAGCCAATACTAAAGAAATTTTATACTTTTGCTACAGGGATGAAAAGCTATAGGAAACTGGATTTAGCAGGTGTTCTCAAATGTTTCGATCCCAGGATCCCTTTACACCCTTAAAAATTATCAAGTACACCACAGAGCAGTTGTTTATGTGGGTGGTATCTATTAATCTTTGCCAGATTAGAAATTTAAACGGAGAAACTGAACTAGAAACTCCAAAGATCCCTCAAGGGCTTTTCGTCCAGATGTTCATTGCTACCTTAGTATGCAGCAGAAGTGCATTATGAGTACTCTCTCTCATCACACAGAATATTAATAGGACATTTACCCAAGGGTTGAAATTTAATAAAACTAATCATTTATTATTTAAACAATTGGCTAAATGATGATTTAAATAAATTATTTTGTTCTTCTATTATCTAATTATTTTTTTAGTTATAAACTATTTGCTAAGTCTTAGTTATCACTGCACTCTGCAAAATCGGGGGAGGAAAGCTACAAGATTAAGGGAAAATGGGTTTGGGGCAGGACACTCAAAAACTTTGTCAGTGACACAGTAAAAAAAAAAAAAAGAACTTCATTAAAAAAAAAACAGCACAGTTTGACACAAGTTCAATGTGCGTTTTATAACTGGCACTCTACCTCGAAAGACACCTGCCGTTTGCTGTGGAAGCAGGCATCTCCCTGCCTGCCAGGTTTCCAGCGGGTTCCCAGGCCCATCACCCTGTGTGGGAGAGGCACAAAACAACAGGTAGAAAATAGAGAAAGGTGAAATAAAGAGAAAATGAGCAGAGAACAGAGAGGAACAATACGAAATAGGCTGAGAGGAAAGAAGGAAAAATTAAAGACAGGGAGGGCACTGGCCTGGCCGGGGTGCTAAGGGCGCCAAGGGCACCAGAGTGTCGGGAGGGAAGGGTTTCGGGTTGCAGTCATCATGAAGTTGTGGAAGGAGGGTGATCTGAATTGGGACAGTGAGCTGTACCGCCAGACCTTGGCGGCCGCGGCTCCTGTCCTTGTGCCGGTGTGTGCGCATGCGTACACGGCCGGGTGCGTGCGTGCGTGCGTGTGTGTGCGTTCACCCGGTGTTTCTCCTGGAAGAAACTGTGCGTATGCAGACTTACTCAAGTTGCTCCCTTGAGCAATTGTGTTGGAACAAATTTACATTTTCAAAACAAATGTTATACCAGAACTGACGGCATTTAGATGATCTTCGTTAAGGCTGGAAACACGTACACCGCGGTGACATTAGTTATATCTCAGTATAGGATTACAAGTGTTTTAAATTTTCTTCTTTCCACTAATGTATATCTGCTAAGTTTCCTTCAAGCAACATGTATCAATTTGTAATCAGAAATTGGGGGGAAAAATGTTCTTAAATTTAAAAATCCAGCTAAAAATTGTGAACTGATTCTAAAAAACAGCTAAATGGCACTTGGGTGGCTCAGTGGGTTAAGCGTCTGCCTTCGACTCAGGTCATGATCTCAGGGTCCTTAGATTGAGCAGACATCAGGCTCCCTGCTCACTGGAGTCTGCTGCTCCCTCTCACTCTCCCTCTGTGTCCTCTCTATCTCAAATAAATTCAGTCTTTCTAAAAAAATTAAAAACCCAGCTAAAAACTATGATCCTCTCCCCGAGCCAACCAAAAATGTTAGCCCCCAAATGATCTGAGAATCACCCTGGAGTTCTATTCAGCATCCTCTAGCTCAAAGACTCAAGGCATGAAATTACGAGGCAACTAAGAACTTGTCTTGCCAGCCTCCTCATTTTAGGAAATGGAGGCCTCGGGACGTGAAATGACCTGCCCAAGGTCACGTAACTGGTTGGTGACAAAGCTGGACCAAAATCACAAAGTCTCCCAGCTTTCAATTATTTATTCTTTTCTCTCCTCAGTTGCTTAAAAAAAAAAAGTCAGAGGTATTGTGGAATTGGGATTTATTTACACAATACGAATCAACAAATCATTTCAGTCCAAAGAAATCTAACAAAACAAGACAAAACAAAACAAAACTGTCAACTAGGTGAAAAATAAAATCATGCCAACTTCTTGTCTCACACTGTATAGACAAAACAACCAGTAATTACGTGGATGTTTCCCTTTCCAACTGGTTGCTTTGGCGTTAGGTTCTCATGGCCTCTGTGTTAGAAAAACCAAACACTGGGGAGGTAGGAGGAAGAGGAAGGGAAATCTTTTCTAAAGGCAAATTAAACTCTTCAAAACCCTACTACCCATATAAATAACTTAATTTGGACATTAGATTTAACTGCATTTACCAGGAACAGTCTAGACTACATTAGAAAACAGATCCATTGAGAAGTCAGCTCTGCATGATAGGTATACCAGGTATTCACAAATTCACAAATTCCGTGCATTCAAGTATCTTCAGTCAACAATCTAATAGAAATGAAATAGCACACATGGAGCACTTTTATGCCTCCTCAAAGAAAAAAACCGAACTGTATCTCAATGACACCAAGGTGGTTTCATTTACCTGCCTTAAACGGATTACCTATTATCAACTGTAGAAACATTTCAATTTGTTTTTAATATGCAGCGGATTCTGTAGACAACTCATTGGTCCTAAGCCTCCATAACAATATCAGGAAATCAGTATACCTTTTGAATTCAAAAGGATGGAAAACCTGGCTGGACCCAACCCCCTCTCAAGACCCTGATGGGAACTAATGAAAGAGGCTGGTTTTGAGCCTTCACCAATGAAGGAATCAGCTACCTTTGATTACCCTACCAACTGACACAGACAAGATTACCAGGCAAACAGGCTTCAACAGTTTAGGATCCAGAGCCAACTGGAGTGACACTCGTTCCCAGTGCAGTCACTACCTTCTTGTTTTAGAAAGAAGGAAGTCAGAATTATTTTTAAGAAGTCCAGGACTTGGGGTGCCTCGGTGGCTCAGTTGGTTAAGCGTCTGCCTTCAGCTCATGTCATGATCTCAGGGTCCTGGAATCGAGCCCCGCATCTGGCTCCTTGCTCAGAGGGGATCCTGCTTCTCTCCCTGCCTCCACTTCTCTCTCATGAAAAAATAAATAAAATCTAAAATAAATAAAAATAAAACATTAATAGGAAGTCCAGGACTTGACGGCTGTTTGCTGAAGTGCGCTCATCAACGTAATGCATACAGAGAGAAACAGCCCAAGAGGCCACCGTGGTGAGAAGGTCTAGGCTTCCCAGCCTCAGCAAAGGTCAGGCTGTCTGATGACTAAGGGCCCTACTTTTCCCTTCAATAATATTTACTAATGCTTTTATTTTTGTTTTGTTTTATTTTCTGCGTCATTGTATTTATGGTGATGCTCAGAAAGGTTAATTCTGCTAACTTTAAATAAACACAAAATACTACTACTAATAATAATAATAATGAAGAAAATTAAGTTTACAGCAGAATCCCACCACCTGTCAAAACATCAGGTTGTACACTTTAAATATACACAATTTTTATTTGTTGAGTACACCTCAATGAAGCTGGAAAAAGTGAACAAATGGATATATAAATAAAAGAATTCAACCACCAAAAGAACCCAAATCTTTTTTTTTTGAAAATTTATTTTTAAGTAATCTCTACCCCCCAACATGGGGCTCACGAACTCACAACCCCAAGATCAACAGTTGCATACTCCACCAACTGAGCCTAGCCAGGCGCCCCCCAAATCTTTTTTACTATGGATATATACCTTTTTACAATTGGGATGCAATTTTATAGCCTGCTTTTTCCACTTTGCACCATAAGTTCATAATTCTCCCACAACTTTTTAAGTTATTTAGAAACATTGTTTTAAATGGTTATGTAACATGTTATTATATACATAGTATACTCCTAGTTTATTTTTCTCAATTTTCCAGGATTAGACATTCAAAGTGGCTTCAAATTCCCATTATTACAAATACCTAAGAAACAAGCATATTTAAACATACATCGTTGACTGCATATCTTCTTTGTATAATAATAGCTTTATTAATTTAAATTAATCATCATAAAAACCCAATGAAGTAAGTACAAATGAGGAAATGCAGTGGAGAGAAGTGAGTAATTTGATCAAGGTCACACAGTCAGTAAGTAGAAAAGCACAGATTTGAAACTAGACTACCACTGTGTCTTAGAAGGACATGCCATTTTTTAAGGATTTTTGGTAATGATCGCTAAGCTATTCAATTATCTCCAAGAAAGAACATACCAATTTATATTCTCTAAAGAACTATCTGACTGAGATGTTATGATTTAAAGGCTTCCTTTTCTCAAATATATCAATGTTATGATATTTAAAATAGAAAAATCTTTTTATGCCATCATGAAAGAAATGTCAGGCAAGTAGTACTAAGCTGCATGGTATCCATATGCCTATTCAACAAAAACCTGCTTATAACAACCTGCAGGGGAGGAGAATGGGATCCACCAATGCTCAAAAAACCTACATTTCCACTTAGGAAGATGCTGCCATGCTCTATGTGCATGCCATCAGGTGGGTCGATGCCCAAACAATGGTTTTTCACTTAAAAATGCTGAATTAATGGACATAGGGAAAATATACTAAATATTCTAAAGCACATCCAAATAGCTATAAAAGTTGGGCCGAAACAATAGAAAGGACAAATAAATTGTCATATATTCATGCAATAAAATACTCTATAGCAGTGATAATAGATGAATGTCATTAACATAATTTTGAGAGGATACAGCTAAACACAAATGTGCACACTATGAAATTCCATTTATATAAGGCTCAAAAATAGGTGAAAATAATCTATAGTTTGGGAAGCAAGTTTAGTTACCACTTTGTGGAGGTTTAGAAAGGGTTTGGTGACTGAGAGAACATAAGGTAGGCTTCTGAGGTGCTGGTAATCTATTTTTGCTCTAGATGCTGTTTATGAGAGTATACACTTGTATGAGAACTCACTGAGCTCTGCTCTCATGACATGTGCAGTTTTCTGATATGTGTCCTATTTCAACTTTTTGAAACTGGGCCCAAGTTAAAATACATGCAGAAGTAAAGCAAATGATCATGTAAATAGACAGCCTCTTGAAATAGAACTGAGGGATATCACCAATTTAATAAAAACACACAACCAAATCTCAAATTAAGGAAGCCAGTTGCTAGAATTTGGAGGGATGAATTTTTTTTAAGATTTTATTTATTTATTTGACAGAGAGAGAGAGCATAATCAGGGGGGGTTGCAGGCAGAGGGAGAGGAAGAAGCAGGGTCCCTGCTAAGCAGGGAGCCCGATGCAGGGCTCCATCCCGGGACCCTGAGATCATGACCTGAGCCAAAGGCAGACGCTTAACCCAGTGAGCCACCCAGGCGCCCCTGGAGGGATGAATTAAAAGCAAAATTTTATTTGAATGGCTTTAACCCAAAGTGACTTTGGGGGGAGTTTTGTTTCAAGAGAAAGATTTTTAATTACAAATGCTATTTCTTTAATAGGTAAACTATTCATATTTTCTATTTCTTCTTGTTTTGGTAAGCGTTCTCTTTTAAGGAATTTGTCTATTTCATCTAACTTGTTGAGTTTATTGACATTAAATTGTCCATAACATTCCTTTATTATCCTATTATCCTTTTAATGTCTGTATTTCAGATCTTTATGTCACATCTTTTATTCCTGATATTGGTGATTTCCTCACTGGGCATGGAGCCTGCTTGAGATTCTCTCTCTCCCTCTCCCTCTGCCCCTCCCCCCTCCAAAAAAAAAAAAAAGAAAGAAAGAAATCGGAAAAGAAACAGAAGACTAGAACAATACTACCAACAAACTAGACCTATTGACATTTATAGAACACTCCATCTAGCAATATAAAAATGACTTTTGAGACATTTTTAGAATTGTCTTCATGGAGAATAAAGACAATTGCATCCTAAAATATCTCAGCAGGAAAAACTACAGACCAAAAATTAAACAAACAAAAAAAATACATGTCTGGGTTGAAAACCATGGTTTTCAAACTTCGCTGTACATTAGAACCATCTGGGAAATTTTTAAAAATTTGATGCCTGGGACACTCTCCAGACCAATTTGATCAGAATCAGGTGAAAGAGGTATGAGTACATTAACCTAACAGGGCAAGTTCTGGGCAAAATTGTTAAATAGTGATGTTTCTCTTGCGAGGCATAGACTTCCCCTTTCTCTTCCTCTACGCCTTTCTGTGAAGGCTTCTTCCTCTCACTCCATCCCACCCCCATTAGGAGAGAAATGCCCTAAAGTGTTTTTCTACTCTGTCCACTTCAAAGCCTCCTCTTGGAAAAGAATCATCTTTGTCATTTACTTCTTTATACAAGTATGTGTCAAAATTCCTTACATTAAGAATTAAGCCTTATTTTTAAATCATTATCCTCAATTAAAAGAATTTCAACCATTTACTTACAAATGCACCTAACATAAAAAAAGGTATTTCTGGTTTTGTGTTTTGCTTGTTCCTGGAAGACCGTTTTAAGGTATAAGAAATTGATCAGATAGGTAACACCTGCTTATAGAATTATAGAATTATAAAATTACAAAGTTAGAAACAATCTAAGTTGGGATTCCTGGCTGGCCCAGTCGGTGGAGCCTGGGACTTGATCTCGGGGTTGTGAGTTCAAGTGCCACGTTAGGTGTAGAGATTACTTAGAAATAATGTAAAAAATAAAAAATAAAGAATCTAAACTAAAACTTCATTTATCTCCATATCCCAGATACAACCCCACCCATCTAAGAAGTGATTGTCCAGCTTTTGCTTAAATCACTATAACAAAACTTCTTTCCTCATTCCAGTTTTAGTCAGGCTTAATTAAAATAAAGATTTTCAGGGCACCTGGGTGGCTCAGATATTAAGCGTCTGCCTTCGGCTCAGGTCATGATCTCAGGGTCCTGGGATCGAGTCCCGCATCAGGCTTCCTGCTCCTTGGGAGCCTGCTTCTCCCTCTGCCTCTCTCTCTCTCTCTGTCTCTCATGAATAAATAAATAAAATCTTAAAAAAAATAAAAATAAAATAAAAATAAAGATTTTCATTTCTTACATAATCATTGCACATAATGATTTTGAAAATTATGGAGCAAAATAGAAATTGTTAATGATGTCTTATTAATTTTAAAAATAATGCTTAATAATATCTATAGTAAGATGACTGAAGAGTTACAACTCCAATACCAAGTGCTATCAACTGGGCAAAATGACTTAACCTCTTTAGGCCTCAGTTCACCCATCTGTAAAATGGGGATAATAATACTATCACATTTACAAAGTTGTTAAGACAAACTTTAATGAGTTAATATAAATAAAATTTGTGGGAAAATGTCTGGAACAATGTTAGCTAGTTTGGTTATGATTGGTTGTGGCTTCTCAGAGAAGTATGATGAAAAGACTCCAGCTCCTTCCAGGTGGCCATGAGTGAGCAGGATCAGCCATGGTGCAGGGGAGCACAGGTGCGCATGACTGCCAACCACTTCTGAACTATACTATGGCTGCAACTGTAAAAGGATGTATGCAAACTGACAAGTACCAGCAGAGAACAAGATAGTTTAACAGCTGAGGCAATTAAAGGTAATCTAACTGGGATTCATTTTTTCCCCTTTGTTAAACAATTTTTTTATTGCAGTTACAATCTTGTAACTACAGATTAAAACAAAGTAAATTTGTAAAAGCTCACCCTTATTTTGGATGGTAATTTCCATCCATAGTATCCATTGAAGTCCTCGTGAGCCCTTTGAGATAAACCTCTCTGCTATGGTTTGAATATTTGTGTCCCCCCTCCAAGACTCTTATATTGAAATCCTAACCCCAAAGATGCTGATAGTAGGTGGAGTGCTTACATCATGAGGGTGGAGCCCTTGGAGCGGGATTAGTGTCTTATAAAAGAGGCTCCAGGAATTTTCCTAGCCCCTTCTACCATGTGAGGATGCAAAGAGAAGTTTGTGACCTAGAAGAAGGCCGCACCTGATTGTGATGGCACCTTGATCCTGGACTTCCAGCCTCCGGAACTGTGAGAAAGAAGTTTCTGTTGTTTGTAGCCACAGTCTGTGCTATTTTGTTATGGCAGCCTGAACAGATGAAGAAATTCGCCCTTGCTCAGAACACTACATCTGTTAATTCTCCTTTGTTTCTGCCATTTTGAGAAGAGTTTTCTAGGCAAAAGCTTCCTGCTTTTATGTTCTTCAGTGTAATTTATTAGTATAAAAATATTTACCATATTACTAATTATTCTTCAAATAAATTTTCATAGCTGCATACTGCATCATGATTTACTTCTGAGCTCCTATTGTTGGACATTTAATTTACTTCCATTTTTCACTCAGAAATAAAATGCTAATAAACATCTTTGCTGATAAATTTGTGGGTTCATTTATGACTATTCCCTCAAGACACTAGGCCACATGTCTGCAATGCCATGTTGTCAATAGCCTGGATGACATCAACATTTGGGGCAGTAGCTTGAATGTGCTGCTTACTCACATGAAGATTTTGGTCAACCGAAAGAGCCCTCTTTTTCACATTTGTTACTGTTTAACTACATCTCCTCCACCCAGACCCAAAATATTTTGTTTTTAACCCATCATTCCAAGCCTATCGAGATTATTTTTTTAAGTTTTTATTGCTTAGTTTGCAGAGTATTCAATGTAGAAAATGTGGCGAAAGAGGAATGCTCACAGATGTATATAGAAAATATTTGGGGCGCCTGGGTGGCTCAGTCGTTAAGCGTCTGCCTTCAGCTCAGGTCATGATCTGAGGGTCCTGGATTTGAGCCCTACATCGGGCTCCCTGCTCAGCAGGAAGCCTGTTTCTCTCTCTCCCACTCCCCCTGCTGTGTTCCCTCTCTCGCTGTGTCTCTCTCTGTCAAATAAATAAATGAAATCTTTAGAAAAAGAAAATATTTGCCCACAAATCAATTTTTTTTTTTTTGCAGAATTAACACCACGCAGTTTTTAAATTTGCCTGGAACCCCCACCTTATGGAATGAACCTCTGTGCTGTGGTATCCCCTCCCCGCTATCCATTCCTTCCTCTGACTCACAAAGTAAGACTCTCTTCAAGACACTCCAGCAGTCTGGGCTATGTCGCTGGCTCTAGAACTTGCTGGCTTTCTCCCACATCAGAAGGTTCACAGCCTTTTGGGGATGCCTAAAATGCCACCTTGTTATGTCCATTCCCAATCTTTCTTTCATGTCTAACTGCCTCCTTCATGTGAAATCATCAAAGGAATGAGCTCTGTTTCTGGCAATACCAAATGGGGTGGCCCCTATGAGGCAACTATTAAGATCAATGCAGCTCCTGATTCCAGCAAATACTTATTGTGGGCCTACTATACGCACGGCTTCAAGCTTAGACACTCTGAAGCCAAAGCTCACTGACGGTGCCTGTGTTTAAATCTATACACAACTGCCATAGGGAAAATGCCTTCTGAAAAAACAAATACCCGCCACTTTAAAATCTGCTACTAACTTTTTTGAACTAGTAGTTAAGGGTAGCTGGGAAGGGAAAATGAAACTTATTTTGAAATCTCGCAGCTGAACTGTCATTCTCCCTACTTCACAATTCTGCAACCACTTTATGGATTTCCCAGCAAAGTATTTGTGTCTGGGTGGTGAAAGCAAGGGAAGTAAAATGTAAATGCCAAGGAATCGGGGTGACATATTCACATCAGATTTCAGAAGACAAAGAATAAAAGCTCACAAGTGCTAATCTAACTCCAAGCTGACAAAATAAAGACAAA
Source organism: Leptonychotes weddellii (assembly GCF_054177405.1). Taxonomy (NCBI): domain Eukaryota; kingdom Metazoa; phylum Chordata; class Mammalia; order Carnivora; family Phocidae; genus Leptonychotes; species Leptonychotes weddellii. The sequence continues at coordinate 116,679,849 of NC_138369.1, read as the reverse complement.
TTAATGTAGGCTCTCTGGAAAGTCTGGAGCTGAGTAAGCTATAATGCTTGAAAAAAATAGGTAAACAGTCCCTTCTTCTGGTCATTATCTTCTGAAGTGCACAAGACATTAAATAAACAGTCATATTATGTTCAAAATACTCCTAAGATGAAAAAGACTGTCAACCAAGCATTTGCAGAAGATAATGGCAAAGAAAAGACAACATCGTAGAAGTAAGACATCCGGAAAATAAAATCATTTAGCAGGCTTTCAAAACTGACAGGTTCTGAAGGAGGCAGTTTTGTTCCTACCTAAATTTTTGTGAAGAAAAACAGCTTATGAAAAATGATTTTTTTTGTTGTTTATTTATTTTTCTTGGTGCCTTAAGGGCTGGAGAGGACTTGGGACCCACTAGTCTAGCTCTCCCTCTTCCCACTGGCAGGTGAAGACACTGAGACCCTAGGGACTTTTCAAAGTCAAGAGCAGGGCAAGGCCTGGAGTGCCAGTCTAGAGCGCATGGTCCAATGCCCCAGGTTACAACAAGCACGTTGGCATCCCCTGAACTTGACTCAAGGGGTCATGCTCAAGGACTTAGGGAAAACTCTGGGGACTTTTAAAAAACAAGACCACAGAACAAGTAAATGCACTAGACTGGATCCTGCACTGGGGGCAAATTCTGTAAAAGACATTATTGAGATAATTTTTGAAATCTGAATATCAATAATAGTGTCTAATATATGTTAAATTTCCTGAATTTATAACTACAGTGGGTATGTGAGAAAATGTCTTTTTTCATAGGAGATACACGCTAAAATATTTAGGCATAAAGAGGCATAATGGCTGGAATTTGTTCTTGAATGGTTCGGAAAAAATACATTTTTTAAAGAGAAAGATAAAACAAATTTGACAAAATATTAGCAAGTAGTCAATCTGGGCGAAGGATATACAGGGATTCTTTTTCTTATTTTTTTTTCTTGTTTTTTTAAGATTTTATTTTTAAGTAATCTCTACACCCAACGTGGGGGGTCAAATTTACAACCCTGAGATGAACAGTCATATGCTCTACCAACTGAGCCAGCCAGGCATCCCTACAGGGATTCTTCATACAATTTCTTACATCTCTTTTGTAAGTTGTTATTTCAAAATAAAAGCTTTAAAAATATTTTAAAAACTAGATGTTCTATATATTTACACTGAGCAAAAGTACTTCCATGATCCCATCCTGACCGGTCTACTCTGAAAGAGAAGGGATAAGTACCTCCTTTGCACAGTTTGCAGGACACAGAAATCCCCTCCAGACAGAATGCTGAGCCACTGTAGTGAGCCAAGCCTCTAGTCGAGTCAGGGACAGCTGGAAATAGCAGGGGCTGAGTCAGGAGCGAACTGAGGTAGTCTGGGGCACAAGCTCTGGGATCAACGAGTTTGTGGTCCTAACTTTCTGCCTCTCACTGGCTTTGTGACTGAGGCGGCTTGCCTGACTTCTCTGCATCTCCCCATTCCCATCAAACAGTACCGACTTCATAGAGGGATGGTAAGGATTAAATGACCTAAAGCTCACCAATTTCTAAGCCTGGCACAAAATAAATTTTCAAGGTGGAAATTGTTATGATTATTATCAGGTCTGAGTTTAAATACACAGGTTGCCAGAAAACATCTCATTCACTCACTCCTTCACTTCACTCAGATCCACAAACTTCTATTTTGACAAGAGCTGTGCCAAGCTTAGGGTGTTCAGCAACATACAAGACAATTCCCTCTCTCAGAGGGCTTACATTCTAGGGGGAATCAGCAGGTGAATAGGCAATTACACCAAAAGTGAGACCAGGCCAGCATGAGAGGATGATCAGCATGAGGTAGGAACCTGGGACTGGCACCTAAGCCAAACTGCGGGGGCCAAGGAGGATGGGTAGGAGTGAGGCAGGCAAAAGTGGGTCAGCGGGAAGGACATTCCAGTCAGTGGGAGCAGAAAACATGTGCAGAGGGGTGGTGGTGCCCCTCAGGAAACAACAGCACAAGCATATACAAGCAGAGGTACCAATGGTGCCAATGGGTATGAGAGACCTTCCCTGGGGGTGGGGCTAAACGGTGGGTTAGAGCCAGAGACAGGTCCTTGGAGTGTTAAGGAGCTCAGGTTTTTCCTGAAGAAACTTCTCAATGGTTGTAAGCACAGACGAATGAAAACAGATGAGAATTTTAGAAAATTATTCTGGCTACAACCCGTTCCTCCAAGACCATGGTTGTAGATGGAGTTCTGGCAGGCGGTGATGGTGATAGCAGTGAGGCCAGATTCCAGAAGAGTCTGGAGAGAGTGTAAAAGGATTTGGTACTTGCCTGAGGGTAGATAAGGAAAGGGAGGAGTCTAGAGAAATCTCAGTTTCTAGGTCATGAGGTCTATTTTGTTGGCTAGATAAAGGCCCCATTAACTGAAACAGGAAATATCATGTGGAAGGTGGTGGACACATAGGGAAGGAATGTTCTTCCACTACTAGAAATTGCTGGATTTATCAGTCACATGGGGTGGGGGAGGGTGCCTCTGGGTGGATGGAAGAGATGGAAAGAAAATGGAGTGTATTTCTAAGGAGGTCGAAAGTGATGTGAAGATATAGTTCCCCCTTCTCACAGCTTTGCCAAGGGCCAGGTTGACAAATCAAACATTTTGAGAACTTGTAATCCTCCCGCTAAGAACTATGTGAAGAAATAGCTGAGAACTGAAAAAAATTTTAAGACACATACATTCTATGATCCAGCAATTCCACTTCTAGAAACCTGTCCTACAACTATACTGGCATTTGTGAGCATAAGAAGAACATACAAAGTCTATCCATGGGGAATTAATAAATCAACTATGATACAACCTTACTATGGAATACAAATAGCTATTAAAAGAATGAGGTGGTAGGGGTAAATCTACATGGGGAATGGAAAAATTTCAATGTATTTCAAGGGACACCTGGGTGGCTCAGTTGGTTAAGCATCTGCCTCCAGCTCAGGTCATGATCCCAGGGTCCTGAGATTGAGTCCTGCATGGGGCTCCCTGCTCACTGGGGAGTCTGCTTCTCCCTCTGCCCCTCCCCTGCTCAAACTCTCTCTCTCTGTCTCTCTCTCTCTCTCTGTCAAATAAATAAATCAAATCTTAAAAAAAAAGAAAAGAAATGTATTTCAAGACATAAGGAGTAGAATGCCACCTATCATGTTGCATTTCTGCTTACTTAAACTCTCCATGTAGGTTTGGGAGTAGGGACTATATTATGTATGTGTGCATGAATGTGTGTGATATACAGAAATGGAAAGAGACATTAAACTATTAACATCCCAGTGATGAGAATAAAACTGGAGAGAGAAGGTTAGGGGTAGGATGAAAGAAAGCCTATATTTGCATTCAAATATTCTGTTTTGTTTGAATTTCTTTTCTAATAAACCTGTCTTCATGTTACATGTGTATAATTTTTTCAGATTTTTTAAAAGATTTTATCCATTTATTTGAGAGAGAAAGGGCATGCACAGTGTGGGGGAGGGACAGAGGGAGAGGAAGAAGCAGATTCCCCACTGAGCAGGGAGCTGGAAGCTGGGAGATCTTAGGACCCCAAGATCTGACCTGAGCCAAAGGCAGACACTTAACTGACTGAGCCATCCAGGTTCCCCATAAGTGTATATTTTAGAAAAATCTAAAAGTTGGGGGAGGACTTTGGGAAATGCAAAGAGCTCATTCAATAAATATTCATTCAGGTCCAACTATGCATCAAGCACTAATTAGACACAAGGATACCTCAGTAAACAACAATAGCAGGGGTGTCTTCCTCCTAGAGTTTATAGTCTGGCAGTGAAGACAGGCCATTAAACATGTGATTATAATAAGAAATGACAACACCTTGGCCCAGAGTAAGCATTAGGTCCCTATGAGGCACAGAGGAGGCCTAGGAGAAATCAAGGATGGCTTTCTGGAGGGGGTACCATTAAGGTGAGACTTGGAAGATTGGCAAGAGTTAGGGGAGAGAGTTTCCACTGTTGGATGGAGGCTGAAGAAGGCAGGTAGAGTTGCGGCCTAGGGGGTAAGACAGAAGTGAGAGAGGACGCTGAAGGTTTAAGCACATACGTTTATGAAAGGGCATAGAATTTGCCATGCAGTAGAATTTGGGTTTTATCTTTACTGTGAGAACCCCTGACAAGTTTCGAATAAGGCAGTGAAAATGTTCAGATTTGCCATTTAGAATCACTCTGTCAGCAGCTCTTCTCACTTATGTACTCAGCCACATGGATGGGATCACCTGGAATGAAAGAGGAGAAAAGGAGATTCAGGATTCCTGGTTTGGAAAAGAGACTGTAGAAGATCAAGTCTGGCTATGCTAGACTAGTTGAACTAATATAGGCAAGAGATGCAAGTTACAGAGGTGGGAAATAAGCATCTGACAGTCTGGCACAGAAGGCAAACAGATAACCAATATGTACAAATCACTGTATTGAGTATTCAGGTGGGGTGAATGCTAGGAGTAAAGTCCAAACAGTAACCCTGCAGCTTGAAGGAAGGAGTAGCTGATCCCAACTGGAGAGCAAAAAAAAAAATCTGGAAGAGGCAGTATTTGAAATAGGTTGTGAAGGGTGCATAGGACCTTCAAAAGGCAAAAAAAAAAAAAAAAACCCACAGTAGCATGTTTCGTTAGAGGGAACTATGTGGGCATAAGCATAAAGACAGAAAAGTCCAGAAAGAAGTTCGGTGGAGCTGGAGGACATGGCGCTTGTGATTCCGTCAAGGGAAAGTAAGATGGGAAAGTGAGTTGAGAACAGATACTGATTATAACAACAGCCAACAGGAATGACACATGTGCCCAGCTCTGTCCTTCACAACACTTGGCACAAAATATATGAGCTTCCTTGTCTGTTGCCTGAATCCCCACCCCACTAGAGTGAATGTTCCCTGGGGAAGGACCTGGTCGATATTATTTACCACTCTCCACAAAAGCCTACTTCAGTTCCTAGCTTCTAGTAAGTGCTCAGCAAGTGCTTCTTGAAAGAATAAATGAGTGAATTAATAAATGAAAATGTAAAGCACTTAATATGATGGATGACACAAAATACTGTTTAATAAACTGAGGTAAAAAATTATTCATAATAATAGTCATTACTATCATCATGTATTGGAAAGCACTGGAAGAAAAATACCTGATTGGCCAATTATCTTGCCTTAAGTACTTTGTCTGAAAATATATCATTATTTCCAGGTGTCTGCCTTCGGTTCAGGTCATGATCCCAGGTCCTGAGATCGAGTCTGCATCTGGGCTCCTTGCTCAGCGGGGAGCCTGCTTCTCCCTCTACCCCTCCCCCTGCTTGTACCCTCACTCTCTGTCTCTCTCAAATAAATAAATAAAATCTTTTTTAAAGAAAGAAATATATCATTACTCCCCAAAGTTCACTGACAAAACCATAAACTTAAGTCTTCAGCAAGGTATTCAAAATCCATTCTTTAATTCCATCCTAACTTTCAAGAAGTTCAAGCTTCATTCACTGCAAGCTTTTCTCCCTCCCTCTTCCATACCCCCAGAGTCCACAGTTCCCTTCCCAGTTGGAGGCAAACTCAAATGCCAGGGAGGAGGTGGAGGGGAGACAGATAATTAACATAATGGTGTTAAATAAATAATAATAACAATATCCAGCATTTAGCCCATGCCCCATAACTATGCTAAGCAAATTACTCATTAACAACCTACAAGTAGGTATGATTCTTATTCCTATTTCCCAGGGTGAATAATTTACCCCAAGTGGGAGTTCCTATTTGGTGAGCTGGGACATGAACTTGTTTCAGAGGCCCTATGATGGACCGGACGGTTTTCTTTGTTATCACTGCAGAGCTTCTATGAAAGACATTGAATTCAAAATTCGGATTTTATTTTGTCAGGCACAGGTGATGACAAAGGCTCTAGTTTGAGGGGAGGACCCTGGCTGTATTCAGGGACAAGTTCACAGTCACATTTTTCTGGAGCATTTAGGGTGATAAAGCAAGACAGAACTGGCAAGCTGGTTGGAAACTGATCCCAGGAAATTGTCCCCTACTTACTAAGAAATGGAGAAACAAAAGTCTGACCAAGGAGGTGGCCCCACCGCTTAAGCATCCATTAGGCAACTATTCTGGGAAAGTGGTGCTCTGTGGACTGGGCAACACTTGTATACACTTAACCGTGCTGAGTCCTGCCTTCAGTGGGTTTCCGGGCCAGTGACAGAGGGAGAGCACACACACACAGGAAAGTGCCTAGTTCACACGAGCAGGTAGGGAGGCGGAGGCCTCAGAGGCCAGGGGCTGAAGTGTCTGTAATTCAGTTCCTAGCCCACAGGCTCCTTTCTGGCTGTGGTCCTGTCCCGTCCTAAATCCCCACTAAAGATAATGGCGGTCTTTATCACTTCCTCACAAGAAAATCTGCATTCCCATTCATATGAACTTCTTCCTGAAACCAGAAATCTCTGGTTTGAAATACTCCCCTCCAACCAACCTAGCTTTTTGCATTAAATTAACTCTAACCACCTCAGGCCACTTCACGTGTTGGGCCTCCCCCAGATTCTGGCTACTGTAGTGCAATTGTCATTTGCAAAAGGTTAAAGAAAGGTAAGACTTCTGGGGCATTGCCTGGGTGTAAAACCTGGCAGGGAGGAATGGTCCTTTTTTTTTTTGACATAAGAAATCACACTTTAAGAAAAACATATGTTTAACTAGTTTTTTGTTCACCTAATTACAAAAGTTCTAATGCAATGAACCAGTAAAAACAGAGTACTATGGAGAGTAAATCCTCCATAACGCCACCCGCCAAAGGTGAGCATTGTGGTCACATGTGATTTCTGACTAATTTTTTTATTGCTAGAGAAGAGAGAAACCAATAGATAGATAACATTAATTCACACATAAACAAATAAGCAGTACATGCAGTTTTGCATCTTTTTATCACCAAGCAATACGGTTTCACTCATTTTTAATGCCATAGAGTATTCTATTATATATAAACCCTATTTTCTTATCAAATCCTACATCCATGGGGCGCCTGGGTGGCTCAGTCAGTTAAGCGTCTGCCTTTGGCTCAGGTCATGATCCTGGGGTCCTGGGATTGAGCCCCGCATCGGGCTCCCTGCTCAGCTGCGAGTCCGCTTCTCCCTCTACCCCTCCCCCTGCTTACGCATGAGTGTGCGTTCTCTCTTGCTTTCTGTCAAATAAATAAAATCTTTTTAAAAATCCCACATCCATAGATATTTATTTTCCTTCAATTGTTTATTATTTATGCATTTACTTTTTATTACTATTACAAAAATACTGTTTAACACCCTTGTGCATATATGTTTGCACGATTGTGCTAATAATACTAATGTATGATTTAAAAAACTGCTCCAAGAATCCATTTTCATTTGATTTGATGTTGAAACCACTCTAATTGGATGAAAATGCCTACGTCTCCATCACCTCACCACAGCAGGTAAGTCAAAAATTTTGTAAGAGCAACCGTGTATTATCATGGGACAAGAAAACACATCACTACTTACCCCTGTTGTCCCCCAGGAAAAATACAAACAGAAACAGCATAGGAGTGTGCCTTCTTGCAGCTGTATCATTTATGGTGCATAGATTCAGATTGTGGGGATATTCGACTCAGGATGAACCAGGGAAGATTGATGAAGGCCTTTAGTTTTAGGCAGGAGACTGAAAAAGCAAAAGACCTTGATGGATGGAGAAATGCTTTTCTCTGGGAAATGATAGGCTGTAGTTTGGAAAGATTTATTTGGAAATTCACTAGTGTTCAGCTGGAAATTTTACAGTGCTTTAAAAACTTATCTTGGGGGCCGCTACACAAAACACATTTTATCAGACAAAATAAGTGCTTTTGTGGTTTGGTAAGGCAATGTTAGAAACTCTGAAGGGTGGCTTTTCTCTGGGAAATCACACTTGCTCCAAACACAAGGGCTGGTGGTGGTGTGTCACCTCCACTCAGCAGTCATATGGACACTCCTGCACCTAGAGGACCCAAAACAGCAGAAAAGAGGTTGCAATGCGTTGATCCATCCAGTCCGAAGGCCTGTATGTGGGTGGTGGCTCAGACATTGGCTGGCTGTGCAGCCCTTGCTGGACAAGCCACCTAACATGGCTAAGCCTCTGTCCTGTCTTGGGAAGTGAAGGCATGGACAGGATGCTTTCCAAGGTATTGTTCAGCTCTGAAAACTGTCAGAGGATAGGACTGGCCCTGGAATGTTTATCAGGTGCCTTGGAAATTCTGATACTAACCAAAGTTCAAGAACCACTGAATTAGGGAAACTATGAAAGGGGAGTTTTCGTAAATGTATAGCTCTTGTGACAATTAGTGCAATGATACATTAAGTGTTGAGTGCTACTAAAATATCATTTTTATCATAAGGTCTTGTTTACTCAATGACTTTACTTTTGGGAAAGATAATTTTTTTTTAAGATTTTATTTATTTATTTGTCAAAGAGAGAGAGAGGGAGAGAGTGAGCACAAGCATGGGGAATGGCAGGCAGAGGGAGAGGGAGAAGCAGGCTCCCAGCTGAGCAAGGACCCCGTTGCGGGGCTTGATTCCAGGACCCCGGAATCACGACTGGAGCAGAAGGCAGATGCTTAACTGATTGAGCCACCCAGGTGTCCCTGGGAAGGATAAATTCTTTTTTTTCTTTCCTCTCTTCTCTTTTCTTTTCTTTTTCTTTTTTTCTTTTCTTTTTTTTTTTTTTTTGGTGCAAAAAGGTGGTTTTATTAAAGCGCAGGGACAGGACCCGTGGGCAGAACGAGCTGCTTGCTGCTGGAAGGATAAATTCTTAATTGTGGTGATGTCTTTGCCCGCCAGTAGAAAATGTCTCCTGGGAATAAAACCCACCCTGTAGGACCACCTGGCCCTTGGTGATCGCTCTTGGGTACGATGATTCTTCTTCAGGTATGTTGCAGGTCTCTGCACTAAGAGCACTAATACCAACCTTCCATCAGGTATACCACTTTAAAGCTTTCAAAGCACTTGCAGATTTATTTCATTTGATTTAACACTCATCCAAAGGGGTAGCAGGACAAACATCACTATATCCATTTGGGGATGCTGATTTCCCAGGGTCTTCAAATGCCCTCTGAGACACACTGGACTATACGCCCAGTAAGAAGAGGGGATGATGTCTTGTTCACTGTTGTGTCCTAATCGCCTAGAATAGATATTCACAATAGAGGAGCTATTCATAAAGATCAAATATGGATGCTAATTTTTGCTGCTCTTATTCCCTAAGGATGCTTATATTTTGATCTATGCAAGAACTATCTCTTGTTCATCTCCACCAGAACTTCAACTCCAAAAAGGCAGAGGTTTGTGTCTGGTTTGTTGCTTGCTATATTCCAAATGCCTAGAACATTGTCTGGCAAATATTAGATACTCCGTAATTTTTTAAAAAATAAATAAATAAAGGGGGCGCCTGGGTGGCTCAGTCGTTAAGCATCTGCCTTCGGCTCAGGTCATGATCCCAGGGTCC
>NC_138369.1:116611949-116669883 GCF_054177405.1 Leptonychotes weddellii | reverse complement strand
GATCATGACCTGAGCCGAAGGCAGGCAGACGCTTAACGACTGAGCCACCCAGGCGCCCCAACAAATACATTTTTATCCTTAATGCCTAACCTAGTGTCTGGACCAGAAATATGCTTACTGTGTGAAGGATGAAATATTGGGCGCCTGGGTGGCTCAGTTGGTTGGGCGGCTGCCTTCGGCTCAGGTCATGATCCTGGAGTCCCTGGATCGAGTCCCGCATCGGGCTCCCTGCTCGGCGGGGAGTCTGCTTCTCCCTCTCCCACTCCCCGTTTGTGTTCCCTCTCTCGCTGTGTCTTTCTCTGTCAAATAAATAAATAAAATCTTTAAAAAAAAAAAAAAGAATGAAATATTACAAGGGAAAAAAGAGGGGGTGGGGGTGGGGAAGACCTTAAATATTTAAGCCAATAAAATGAAATTATCTCATTTATAACAGAGTAATTATTAAATAAACATCCACAAGATAGACTGCATTAAGCCATCAATAAAATGACTATATGCTACTTAATTTTTAAGCATGCATATGTATTTCTTTGATAAAAATAGATTTTAAAATTATATATATATGCTTTTTCACAAGATAAGTGAAAAGAAGTTTTGCAATATGACTGGAACTAAGTAAAATAAAATTTATGAATGTGAAAAAGATTAGGAAGCTTGATTATTTCAGGATCAATGAGTTAATGGCTGATTTTTATGCTCTTCTTTTATCCATACTTGCTGAATTTTCTATCCTACACATGCTTTGCTTTTGTAGTGAGAAAAAAGAGAAAATGAAAGAGAAATAGATGGAAGAAATACCTAAAAATTCTAACCATGGTTTAATGTGGTAGTGAGGGCATGGGTTTATTATTTTTTTATTATTTTCTCTATCTTTAAATATTTTTGAATTATTTGCATATTTATTCAATGAAAACAAAATTATTGTCAGAAACTTGCAAGAATCTAATTTGCTGTGCAATCTGAGATATACTCTGCAAAGCCAAATATTTGTCAGTAACTTGAAGCACACAGCAAGTGTCAAATTTTGAAAAAGGAAACTTTTATGGGTTATCAGTAGAAGCCAGAGTTGTGACTTCCCAGAAAAATCCCAGCTATGGGCACCAAAATATGCCCAGAGTGTTCCTGGTGGGGTGGGGATGGGGTAGGGGCTGAGTTGGGGCCACTGTGGAATCCTGAATATTCCCACAGAACTTCTATGGCAGGAATGATTGATGGATGATATATAATTAATTTCACTTGACAAGCATAAAGGAAAAATTTCCCTGAGCCACTGTAACCTGAGCTAATGAAACCCTATTTAACCAAGGGTGTGTATTTAGACTGGATCTTACCTTAGTGACTTAGCCATTAGTAGGAATTCATTGTTTACTTTTAGGATTCTTATCAGTACTTAGACTCTGTTTGCATGTGATTTTCACCTGATTGCTCAACATGCTCAGCGTTATATGATTTGGGAATAAATGAAAACATTGCAAGATCACAAAAAGCTAACCTCAACTATCTGTTTCAAACTTTATGATTTTCTCTTCTCTTTCAGGATGCATTATGGCTTTCTCGGGAAAGATCCTGTAAACACACAAGACACTTGTTTCAGGTCGTATAAAATACAAGATTCTTCCATTTCTTTTAAGGCTTTTGGAGATTCGGGCCATGTCATCACACTTAAATATCCTGCCCCAGTCATTTCTATAATTCCACTGGAGCTTCACTTTGGAGAACCTCCCCTTGGGTCTGCTGCCCAGGAATCTGCCCTGTATACAAAGTTCCAGAAAAAAAAGATGAGCTCTAAGAGTTCATAAGAAACATTTTGGGGGCCCCAAACTGGTTAACACTGGACAGGAGGCAGGAGATCTGAAGTCCGCTTATACTTTGCCCAGTCCATATGACTCTGGGCAAGTCACCAGGCACCTCCATTTCCTCATTTTACAAGGACAGAATTGAAGTAGATGACCTCTAAAGTCTTGTCTCAGCTCCAAAACTCAGACTCAAAAGAAATCCATTTTGATGGTCGGTGGCAGGAAGGCCCAGGGGATACTGATGGGCCCTACCTTCCTACTTAGAGAAATGGGGACTTATGCAGCATCTAAGTCTCAGGGGAAATGTGAGGGATTCCCATCTAGCCCTACCTAGTCTTGGAAAACTGAGCAATGAGAGTGGAGATTGAACAACCTTAAACATTCCTCCAAATAAAAGGCCTGGATGCATCAGGTAAGTGGGCATTTGTCTTTCTTTCTTTCTTTCTTTCTTTTTTAGAGATTTTATTTATTTATTTGAGAGAGAGAATGAGAGAGCACATGAGAGGGGGGAGGGTCAGAGGGAGAAACAGACTCCCTGCCAAGCAGGGAGCCCGATGCGGGACTCGATCCAGGGACTCCAGGATCATGACCTGAGCCGAAGGCAGTCGCCTAACCAACTGAGCCACCCAGGCGCCCGGCATTTGTCTTTCTCCAGGATGGTTGGAGCTGTGTTTTTATTTCCATGGCAAAGACACAAGCTCATCGCTGTGCCATGCGGAAGTGTTCATGAATAATTAGGGGGCAGTGACAGCCGAACACCAAAAGGGTTGGTTCTGTGAGCCCTTGGATTTTGGCAGTCTTGAGAACCTTCCAAACAGAGACCTACTCTAGGGCTGCTGTGATGTCATCCAGTGCCTGGGGCGGGCTACAAGCCCCAGCACTGCCTTCACTTAGCCCCACACAAATGTCCCTGTCCTCTGCCAGGTGTGCTCACAAGGGGTGGCCCAGCTCTATGCTGGGGGAGGAGGGCACACTCCAGGAGCAGCTTCCTCCTGGCTCTCTGCCCAGGAGCCACAGGACAGCCTGCTTTGCTCTCCAGGCTGAAGAGGGTTTTTTGATGTCTGCTTAGCCCTCATCTCTATACATCCTACCTTCAGTGGGAGCCTACATCCCTCTTTCAGCCTTCCTTGGGGATTCTGGCTCCCCACCTTCTGCATTTTGCCACTGCTCTGGATATCTCAGAATTCAAAAGGAAGCACTGGAGTCAGGCCCTGTTTCCCCTCGCCCTTCCTCCTTGCATCCAGCTCCACCTCCACAGCAGTACTGGGTCAGTGTTCCCAAAGCATCACTCAGTGTCACTTACCAGCTCAAAAAGCCAGCATCACCCTATTTCCTGGTAATTAAATACAAATTTCTTAGCCCAACCTTCAATGTTCTTTGTTACCAACCTTACCTCCAAGTTCTCCCTAACGTTCACCAGGCACCCCAACTCAAATGGAAAATCCCTCCCAGGACAGCCCAGACTTACCCATCTGTACATTTTGCCGGCTCTACACACACACACACACACACACACACACACACACCAGTTTTGCAGAGCTCATTCATCCTGCAAAGTCCAGCTTGCAAGACTTTTCTCTTGGGAAGCCTACTTGACATCTCTCAGCTTGAAGTCTTCTGAACCCCTTAACTTTCTGATTCATACCTGTTTGGAAACATTCAGCACATTCTAGCTAAAGTCACAAAGCTAAAGGAACAAAGAATTACTAACAATCTCATCTGTTCTGTCTTTGTACATAGTAGATTCTCAATGAATGCTTAATGAACCAAGAGTACTGGTCAACTAGATGCTGAGGCTAATTACATACCTCTGGGTAGCTAAGATAAAAAGCAGTTGTGAGGGGCGCCTGGGTGGCTCAGTTGTCAGGCGTCTGCCTTCGGTTCAGGTCATGATCCCGGGTCCTGGGATCGAGCCCCGCATCGGGCTCCCTGCTCGGTGGGAAGCCTGCTTCTCCCTCTCCCACTCCCCCTGCTTGTGTTCCCTCTCTCACTGTCTCTCTCTGTCAAATAAATTCAAAAAAAAAAAAAAAAAAAAAGCAGTTGTGAGTACCAGAAGTTGGAATCCACAAGTTAGAAATGCATGCTTCTTCTTCTTAGAGGACAAACTTCCTTCCAATGAAGAATAAACTTCTCCTCACAAATCAAGATGTTATGGCTGGACACTTTTTTGTCACAGACTCTTATTAACACCTAAGAAAGCCCTCTCCTCATAAAACGTACCTCTTTACACCCAGACACATTGTAATGTATAATCTTTTTTTTTTTTGGTAATAAATTCAAACTTACAAAAAGTTGAAAAAATAAAAATAGCATAAGAAACTTCCATATGCTTTTACCCGAATTTGCCTATTAACACATTTTCTTTTATCATTTAACCCCCTAGTTTGTTCATTCTTGCTCTACATGTGTCTCTGGGTGGGTACACATAGTCACATATTTTAAAAATTTTTTAAGTTTTTTTCTTTAAGTAATCTCTACACACAACGTGGGGCTCCAACTCACAACCCTGAGATCAAGAGCCACATGCTCTACCAACTGAGCCAGCCAGGAGCCCCCACATATTTTTTAAATTATATAGATATATAATTTTTTCCTAAACAATATGGAGGTTAGTTGCATAATCAAAGCCTTTTACCCCTAAATACTTAAGTATGTATCTCCTAAAAAATACTTCTTACATAATCTCTTATGTAATTACAGTACAGTTATCAACTTCATAAATTTGTATATTTTTATTGAATCCACCATCCCTATTCCAATTGGTCAGTTGATCTAATATTAGCCTCTATAGCATTGTTTTTTCCTTTAGTGCAGGATCCAGTCTAGGGTCGAGTATTGCATTTCATCATCATGCCTTTTAGCCTCCTTTAATCTAGAACATTTCCACCAATTTTCTTTGTGTTTTTGTTTTTGTTTTTAGAGAGAGAGTGGGTGGGAGGGGCAGAGGGAGAAGGAGAGAGAATCTCAAGCAGGCTCCACTCACAGCACAGAGCCAACACAGGGCTCAGCCTAACAACCCTGACATCACGACCTGAGCTGAAATCAAGAGTGGGCTATTTAACTGACTGAGCCACCAGGTGACCCTGTCTTTTTTTTTTTTTAATAAACACTACACCCAACATGGAGCTGGAATTCACAACCCCAAGATCAAGAGCCACATGCTCTGCTAACTGAGACAGCCAGCCCCCCTTTTTGACTTTCTCTCTTTCTTTCTTTCTTTTTTTTTTTGCTATTAATATATTTAAAGAGTAAAGATACCCTCATTTTCTTTTTTTTTTAAGAAATTAAATAGAACATTTTTCATTTTGTGTTTGTCTGACGTTTCTTCGTGATTAGATGGAGGTTTTGCATTCTAGCTTGGCAAACTATGGAAGGCATGCTGTGCTCACCACACAGTATGTCCTTCTTTCCTCATTGGTGAAGTTCATTTTGATCACCCAGTGGTGTTGTGCAATTTCTCCACTATATAGTTGCTGTGCTTTGTTCTCCCTGGCAACTGTGACAGTCTGTGGTGACTTAAAAATGTCTCTTAAAGGAGATACTGCACAACGACATAAAGATCGTGCTCCTCATCACATTTACTTAATACGATTTGTAGCATTCACGGACATCTGAAGGCCCTTGGCGTCCCCTGAATGAAAAACACTATTATGTGCTTGCTGTTTTTCTCTGGTAGGGGCGGTGAGTTGACATTAGGTCATACACATTTCTCAGCACAGTGTAGATGCTGGAATCAGAAAAACCCCACCTCTCGCCAGCTCTGAACTTTTCACCTGGGTTGCTGTGAGGATTAAATAAGGTCACGAATAGGAAGATCCCGAGTCCTTGGCATATGGCCTCTATCTAATGAATGTCAGTCACCTTTCCTTCCTTATGATTAATTCAATGCTATTGAGACAGAGTCATCCAGGCCCAAGGATCCAAAGGAAAGTAATGTCCCGTGGGGAGCACTCAGCTACAGTCTTTGCTGAGATCCAGCTGCATGGGGCCTTGGGCAAACTTCTTAACCTCTCTGTGCATCAACTTCCACATATGTAAACATCTGTAAATACCACCTAAATTCATAGCATTGTGAGGGTTGCATAAAGTAATATGTACAGAGGGCGTAGAAAAGTGCCAGGCACCCGATGGACACTGTATACATGTGAGCTCTTCCAGATGGAATATAAGCTCCATGAAGGGAAGGAGTTTGGTCCCTGAATGATGCCCACCGCCAAAAGAGTGTCCTGCACGTAGTCAGCAACTGACACCCCAAGAAATGCAAGAAATCAGGAAGGGCTTTGAATTCTCCAACTAATGTACAATTTTTTTCTTGGCTTGCTGTTGCCTACAGCTGGCTGAGAGAACTAATTAGGATCAAACTCTTTGAGGAATACTTTGCTCCTACCGACTCCTGCCAGGCAATTCCTCAGTTGGAAGCTTTGTTCTCTTATCACAGGACAGGAAAGTAAAAGCCAGAAACAGGTGCAGCCAACCAGGGCAGGCCGAACAGTCTGGTTGCCAGAAAAGCTCCCCCCAGTTCTCACCACCAGCAGAAAGAGGGAAATAACCACAGGGTGCCTCTGCCTAGTGTGCTGCCTCCTTCTGAAACAGTGTGACCTCTGGTTTAACTCCCTTCATTGCAGAGCAGGGGTTCCCAAGCAGTAGGTTCCATCAGGAGGTTGTGGGTTAGCGAATGCACGTCGAAAGCAAGCATTGTCTGCAGACTCAATAGTCACTGTGTCTCGTCATCAATGAGCTACATCCTCGGTGGGCTTGAAAGTGGAAACCAGGATCTCTGAAAGTGCTGTTTCCGACCTCTCATAAAAATTGCTGAAAATGCAGATTCCAAGGCCTTGCCTCAGAAGTGCTAAATCAGCATTGGTGGGGATGGGTGGAAGGGGAAAGGAAGAATGGGATGGGGAGTGGAAAGGTGGAGAAGTGGGGTATGGAGGGGGAGCAGAGCAGAGATCTGACTTTTTTTTTAATTAATGAACTTTATTTTAGACCAGTTTTAGATTTACAGCAGAATTAAGCCAAAAGTACACAGCATTCCCAAATAACCCCTGCCCCCACATACTCACAACCTCTCCCACTGTGGACATGCCCCACCAGAGTGCTACAATTGTTACAATCCATGAACTTACCTTATACATCATTATCACCGAAAGTCCATAGTTTACATTAGAGTTCACTCTTGATGCTATACACCCTATGGGTTTGGACAATTGCATAATGACATGTATTCACCATTACGCACCATACAGAAAAGTTTCACTGCCCTAAATGTCCTCCATGCTCCACCTATTCCTCTCTCCCTTCCCTCGGACTCCTTGCAACCGCTGATCTTTTTTACTGCCACCATAGTTTTACTTTTTCCAAAAACCCGTGTAGTTGGAATCACACCATATGTAGTCTTTTCAGATTGGTTTCTTTCATTTAATAATATGCATTTAAGATCCCTTCATGTCTTTTCATGGCTTGGTAGCTCATTTCTTTTTAGTACTGAATAATATTCCATTGTCTGGATGTACCAGTTTGTTTATCCATTCACCGACGGAACAACATCTTGGTTGCTTTCTGTTTGGGCAACTATAAATAAAGCTACAATGAACATCCATGTATAAGTTTTTGTGTGAACATAAGTTTTCAACTCATTTGGGCAGACACCAAGAAGTGTGATTGCTAGATTGTATGGTAAGAGTATGTTTAGTTCTGTTAGAAACTGTCAAACTGCCTTCCAAAGTGGCTGTACCATTTTGCATTCCCATCAGCAGTGAGTGTGAGTTCCTGTTGCTCCACATCCTCACCAGCATTTGGTGTTGTTCATGTTTTGGGTTTTGGCCATTCTAATAAGTATGTAGAGGTATCTTGTTGTTTTAATTTGCAAATTCCTGATAACATATGATGTTGAACATCTTTTCATATGCTTACTTGCCATCTGCTTATTTTCTTTGGTGAGGTGTCTGTCTGGATTTTAACTGGATTATTCATTTTCCTTTTGTTGAGTTTTAAGAGTTCTTTGTATATTTTGGATAAGAATCCTTTACCAGATGTGTCTTTTGCAAATATTTTCTTCTAATCTGTGGCTTGTCTTCTTATTCTCTTGAAAAATCTGCCTTTTTAACCAGCTCATTCATGTGTACAATAAACTTTGAGGGTCACTGTCACTTGAGGGGTGAGAAAATCTTTCCTTCAGTCATCAAAGCATAACAATGCATTTAATTTTGCTTGTAAACACAACCCTATAAATAACAAAAGTTATAAATGTATAATGAATATAATTAAAATGCATATTTGTGAGCATCACAAAAGTATCTTTAATAGCTCTTCTCTAGTTGTATGAAAATGGACAGAGCATTAGAAAAAGTCAGGAGCCCTAGGTTCTAAAGGAAACTCTGGGGGACGCCTGAGTGGCTCAGTGGGTTAAGCATCCAACTCTTGATTTCAGCTCAGATCATGATCTCAGGGTCAAGAGATTGAGCCCCAAGTAGGGCTCCACGCTCAGCATGGACTGCTTGAGATTCTCTATCTCCCTCTCCCCCAGCCCCTCCCCACCCACAGGCACTGCTCTCTCTCTCTCTCTTTCTCTCAAATGAATGAATTAATTAAATCTTTAAAAATAAATAAATAAAGGGAACTCTGCTACCAATCAGCTATATGACCTTGGACAGGTCTCTGTCCATCTTTAGCCCCCAGTTTTCTCAGGTATAAAAATGAAGAGGATGAATTCGATGAGCTTTAAAGTTCCCTCTAGTCCTGTGGTTCCATCTTTTCATCAAAGCCAAGGCAAGAAGCATTTTTCTATCAATGAAACTTCTGAGTAAACATGGGTGGGTACCTATTCATAAGAAATGCCTTTGATTTGGCATCCCCTGGACTCAGGGTAACAATCTTCAGAGCCAGAATTTAATGCAGATTTGACTGATGCTTAGATTAAACAAGGTGGGCATCCCCACCAACATGCCACTGTGGTCGGTAAAACAAACCCAGATTGATAATGGCTAAATTTAAATGAGAAAGTGTATGTGTACATATACACAATTACATATAGGGCAGAACATAGGAAATTTCAGACTCAACAGAGTTTGTGAATGCAAAGAGAGACAAAAATAGAAACCATCAAATAGCCAGATGGCTGAGCTTTCTATTTTTAAATATCTCATGAGTTCTGTGGGAGTATGTCAATGAGTGGAACTAAGAAAAATGTGGTAACCTTGAGTGTTTCTGTTTTTTAAACAAAACAATATCACACAGGGTATCAAATAGCAAAGGAATTATATAATGAAATGAAAGAAGTGAATGCTTTTAAGTCCCTCAAGCCCAGCCTTTAATATTACACCATGATTCAAAGCACTAATCAAAACCTTCTTCATGCTTGAGGCTGTGAGTGATTTACAGTGACTGTAATATTTCCAAGAAATACTGAAATCAGTAGGTGAAGTTACCTTTCCCCCCCTCTCTCAAATTTCTACACTCAACTTCTCTTCAAATGTCCTCATAGAGTCATGGGGTAGCCCACAAAATGTGACAGAATCAACACATCCATGGGTCATCAATGAGCCGAACTTTGTGAAACATCTAAGAAAATGTGTTTGGCAAAGGACTGCACAGTTTAGAAGAATTTTAGAGTAATTCACGAATCGGCTAACCCAGTCAAAAGATTACTCACTTGAGAATGATATAATTACTTTCAGTTTGCTTAAAGCCAGGGAAAAGTTGACACAGCGATTAAAGGAAAATGGGTGAAAAAAATAGAATTACATTATACCGACTAAATTCAGGCTGTTCCAAGGAGTAGGCCCAAGGCTTATTTGAGGAAAGATTATCTTGACAAATTGGATAAACATTTTCTGCATGACAGGACGCTGATGGAGAGTCTGTTCTGCAAGCACACCTGGTGGTGGTTTGCTTAGTGTTTGACCAAGGTGTTCAGCTCACCGGAGTTCTCCCAGGGGCTTTGTTTACCGTTTGGCAGGTAGAGGCAGAGCCGGGGTAGGCCTTGGTAACGGTTGTTGGGCTCTGCAGATGTCTTACCCCACCCCAGCCCCACCCCCATCTCCCCATTTGAGCTAAAACAACTCTTGGCTAGACCAGTCCACAAAAGCTAACAGCAGACTTTAACAGTTCATGCTTAAGGAGGCCTGCAGTCTAATGTCCCTGAGGCAAATAAAAATGGCCAATGCAAATAAATGCACTAACACCCTCACCCCCTCCCTTGGCTTCCTTCCAGAGCCAACTGGGACGGAGAGGTCAGGTCCCACGCAGGGCATTGCTATGGATGCAAATTTTCCAGCGCACAAATTATCCTAGTACCAGGATGGAGAAAGTGGGAATTCAGTGCTTTTCTACTCAAGGCCATGCTTACCCAGGTCCAAATGACTGTAGAGGAGACTGGTGGCCTCCCCTAAGGCCTTTGTGGAAACTCTTGTGTTCTCAAGTTACCTATCTGTGGTCAGGTTCTCAAAAGTGTCTTTGCTATGGCTTGGCATCCTCAAGAAGCAATCCATTTCTGGAGGCAGTACTTTGCATAATGGCTTCCTAGGGTTGGCCATTCAGCACTTTCTCGAAAGTGCTGCTTTATTATTCAGGGAAGCACTAATTTGGGGAGCGGCACACCCAGAGATGTCATTAGACAGTGTGGGGGTTCCCATTGTATTCAGGCCCCCCAAAGTGAAATGAACAGCCCCATTGTTAGGATGATTTTGCATTTTTCTAGGTCAATTTGACTCAACCAAAATTGCCTTGTGTCAACTAATTTAAGTCAATTTGTAGCTCATCCAGTGGTTCCAAGCAAAAATGCCTCATATTACTGTGTAGGATACGCTGGTTAGAAATGGCATTAGAGATAACAGTGGTTTTAATCTGTTAAGTCTATAAATTCTTGTGAAGTCATGCCCAGGTGCCAGGGTGTGAAGCCCCATGGAGCTCCACCCTCTGTCAGCGTCCACTTTGCAATTCTAAAGCTAAAACTTCCGTTTTACAAATTACAAATCCATACTCTTCTCATTAATGGAATGCTCCTCATTCCTTCCCCCATCCCACTGCTTCCTCCCTCTGTTCATCCCTTTAACTATGTTTTTTAACAAGTAAACAAACCAAATACAGTAAAATTAAATCCTAGGGGAAAGCCAGAACGAAATTGCTTGATTCAAAATCATCTGTATCTCCTACCTCCCTAAACATATCTTGCATAATCCTCACCCAGGTGAGGTGTTACTTACTGTTTCTTTAAAGATATGAGACCTCAAGTTTAGAAGACATAACATGATAAGTCCATATTCACACAGCTACAGTTTTTGGAAGCCAGGGGTGAATTTCAGTGACTTTCTGCCTGACTCATTCCTGGTACTCATTTTACCAGACTCCAATTCCTGGGACGCCTGGATGGCTCAGTTGGTTAAGCAGCTGCCTTTGGCTCAGGTGATGATCTCAGGGTCCTTGGATCTAGCTTCAGTTTCCCTGCTCAGCTAGGAATCTGCTTCTCCCTCTGCCCTTCCCCCTGCTCATGCTCTGTCTCTCTCTCTCAAATAAATAAATAAAATCTTAAAAAAAAAAAAAAAAAAACAGACTTCAACTCCTGGGTCTTTTAAAGATTGAGTCAAAGTGATGATTTTTCCTGCTAGTATTTTAGAGCATAACAAAAAAAAAATTAATGATATATGTTAATTATTTCTTATATTCTAAGCCTGACATTTCAAATACAATGTGAAGTGCATTTTTCTGAAAGTTTGTTGTTGTTGTTGTTGTTGTTCTAAGGAAAGTTGTTTTGGTATAATTTGAATCTGAGTTGAAATGCTGGTTATGACTCTAACCATGAATTCATCACTTGCCCTCTGGTGGCCTCAGTTTCTGAATCTGTAAAGTGGGAATAAAATATTTTGAGGATTGTTAAGCTTTCTTTTTTTTTAAAGATTTTATTTATTTATTTGACACAGAGAGAGAGACAGAGAAAGAGAGAGAGAGAGCACAAGCAGGGGGAGTGAAAGAGGGAGAAGCAGACCCCCCCTCTGAGTAGGGAGTCTGACACAGGACTAAATCCCAGGACCCTGAGATCATAACCTGAGCTGCAGGCAGTTGCTTAACCAACTGAGCCACCCAGGTACCCCGATTATTAAACTTTTTTATAGTATTATTTATTCTGCTATTTCTCCTTAAACATTATCTGTTACTCTCAGTAGATTATGAGTTCCTTTTAAACATGGACCTTCTTGGGCACCTGGGTGGCTCAGTCAGTTAAGCATCTGCTTTCGGCTCAGGTCATGATCCCAGGGTCCTGGGAGTGAGTCCCATATCCGGCTCCCTGTTCAGTGGGGAGTCAGCTTCTCCCTCTACCCTTGCCCCCCTGCCTGTGATCTCTCTCTCTCAAATAAATAAATAAAATCTTAAAAAATAAATAAATAAACTTGTACCCTCTTGTCATCATTTAGGTATCCTCCATTCATTTCTTCAGATTGTGTATATCCTATTTGTTGGATAATAAATGATTTATGAGATAACACTTGTCACAAAGTAGGATCTTAATAAATGATCATTTATTTTCCTTTTCTCCTTTCTTATTAAAGACTAATGACCTGTCTATTATAGAAGACAGAAAATGGTTCAAATAAATGACTTTAAACACTGAGACAAAAATGGAAGAGATACACAATTGTGCTCCTCTTTCACGGAGGTAAAGGATTCCCTCCAGATGCCCGACAGTGGTATAGGCAGGTACATGAACAAGTTGTGTTGCAATATACTCCCCCACAAGGCCAGGCCAGATAATGGAAGACTCAGTGTCCAAATTATCAGGGAATAAGGGAACACAACCAATCATCTTGCATGTTTTAGAAACTATGAAGAAGCAGTTGAAGAATTGGTCTTGCCATTCCCTAGGCATCACTTTCCTGTATAATTTATCTGGTTGCAGCTTCTCTGCTTCTGTTAAGGTATCAAGACTCTAGATGGGCACAAAAGAAGCAAAAGGAAAGTAGCTTAACATGAAAGGAGACAAAATATCCATTCACATTTTATACACGAGAAATATTGGGAATCACATCTTTTGCTGAGATCAGTCTGGGTCCCAGAGCAGGTCTAATTTCAGAGAATACTAAAGCTTTGCCTATAGCCATGAATTGTTCAGATAAAAGGTGCCAAAGGGAGGCAGACAAATTGAGGAACAAGTATTCATCTTGAGGGAACAAAATGCCAAAGGACCTGGTTATGCCAGCAAATTGTCATGATACCTTGGGCCAGTAACTTTTTTTTTTTTTAAAGATTTTATTTATTTATTTGAGAGAGAGAGAATGAGAGACAGAAAGCAGGAGAGGGAGGAGGGTCAGAGGGAGAAGCAGACTCCCCGCCGAGCAGGGAGCCCGATGCGGGACTCGATCCCGGAACTCCAGGATCATGACCTGAGCCGAAGGCAGTCGCTTAACCAACTGAGCCACCCAGGCGCCCAGGCCAGTAACTTTTTTAACAACCATTTCATTCATCAGCTGGAAAACTAGAGGTGTGAGGAGTTTGTCTCTCTAAAGAGATTTTCAGCTTTGGTGTCATAATATTTTTATGATTTGATTTTCCTGCCACTGAATTCTGCAGAAGAAAATCACACAGCTATGCTGACCAGTCATGACCACTAATCAAGAGGACTCCTTTATATCTTGCCATGTCTTCTGAAACTTCCAACTTCTCTCCATACTCTCACCTCCCAGCTTTACTCTCAGCCAAAGAATTTACCTCATCCCTTTATCTGGAACTACACTGTCCAATATGGTAGCCACTAGCCAATTGTGGCTATTTAAATTTAAATTAACTTAAATTAAAAGTTCAATTCCTCAGTTGTACCAGCCACATTATATGTACTATGGAGCTACATATGTCCAGTGGCTACCATATTCAAATAACTCACAGGAAGGCAGGAAGAAGAAAACAGAAATGGAAAACAGAAAATGAAATACAAAAGAGCAGACTTAAACTGTATTATATAACCCAGTTACATTAAATATAAATGGTCTAAATACACAGAATTAAAAGACAGAAATTGGCAGACTGGATTAAAAACATGACCCAGCTATATGCTGTCTGCAAGAAACTCATTTCAAATATAATGATATAAGCAGGTTGAAAGTAAAAGGGTATAAAAGATATATCATGTAAACATCAATCAAAGAAAAGCAGAGATGGTTATTTTAATATCAGATAAAGTAGACTTCAGAGCAAAGAAAACTAACAGAGACAGAAAGGTACATTATAACAATAAAGAGTCAATCCACCAAGAAGAGATAGCAATCCTGTGTATACACCAAACAACACAATGTGCAAATATGTGAGGAAATAATGTGAGGAAAACTGGTAAAACTAAAAGGGGAAATAGACAAATTCACCATTATACTTAGAGACTTCAATATCCCCTCTCAACAACTGATAGAACAATAGACAAAAGCCAGCAAGGATAAGAGTCCTCAACACCCTCAGCCAACAGCATCTAATCATCATTTATAGAACATTCCACCCAACAATAACAGAATATATATATTCTTTTCACATGCCCATGGAGCACATACCAAGATAGATTATATCTTGGTCCCTAAAAAAATTTCAACATATTTTAAAAAATTGAAATCATACAAAATGTACTCTCCAACCAAAATGAGGTCAAACTACAAATCAACAACAGCAAGATAATAGGAAAATCTCCAAAGACTTAGAAACTACACAACACACTTTTAAATAATCCATGAGTCAAAGAGAAAGTGTCAAGGGAAATAAAAAATACACTGAACTGAATGAAAATGAAAATACATTAATATTTTTTAAAAAGAAAATATATTAATATTTAGGGGACAGTTAAGAGCAGGTATCAATGAAATAGAAAAGGAAAAAAATAGAGAAAATTAGTGAAACAAAGAGTTGATTATTTGAAAAGATCAATAAAATTGACAAACTTCTAGTAAAACTGACAAAGAAAAGAGGGAAGATACAAATTTCTAATATCGGGAATGAAACAGAGAATATCTCTACAAACCCTGCTGACAACAAAAGGATAATAAGGGAATACTATGATCAACTCTATACACATAAATTTGACAAGTTAAATAAAATGTAATAAGCCCTCAAATAATACACTACTCACCCAATATGGATAATTTAAATAGTCCTAGGACTATTAAAGAAATTGAACTCATAACTTTAAAACTCCCCAAGTAACTTCACTAGAGAATTCTACTAAATGTTTAAAGAAGATTGAATACCAATTCTACACATTTTTTTCCAGAAAATATGAGTAAGAGAAACTTCTGAATTAATTTTACAAAGTATTACCCTGATATCAAAATTAAACAAAGACAGTACAAAACAACAACAAAAAAACCCCAAAAAGCTACAGGCCAACATCCCTCATGAATATAAACATAAAAACCCTTAACAAACCATTAGCAAATGGAATTCAGCAATATATAAAAAGAATGATTCACATGACTAAGTGGAGTTTATTCCTGGCATGCAAGGCTGGTTCAATATTCAAAAACCAATTAATGTAATCTACCACATTAACAGATTAAAGAAGAAAAAAAATCACATGATCATATCAATGGATATAGAAAAATAACTGGACAAAATTCAACACCCATTCATGATAAAAACTTTTAAAAAAGTATTAGAGGAGACCTTCCTCAACTTGATAAAGAACACCCACTAAGAACCCACAGGTAACATTATATCTAGTGGAGAAAAACTGAATGCTTTTTTTCTAAGATCAGGAACAAGAGAAGGATGTCCATTCTCATTACTCTTATTCAACACAGGGCTAGAGATTTTAACCAGTGCAAAAAGTCAAAAAACATGGATAAAAGGCATAGAGATCAGAAAGGAAAAGTAAAACTGTCCCTATTTGAAGATGACATGATTGTTTACATAGAAAATCCCAAGAAATCTGCAAAAAAATTCCTAGAACAAATAAGTGAGTTCCGCAAGATCACAGGATGTAAACTACAAACATCAATTGTATTTCTTTACACTAGCAATGAACACATGGACACCAATATTAAAAATACAATGCCATTTATAATGATTCCCCCCAAAAGAAATACTTAGGTGTCAATCTTTTTTTTTTTTTTAAGATTTTATCTATTTATTTGTCAGAAAGAGAGAGAAAGAGAGCACAAGCAAGGGGAGCAGCATGCAGAGGGAGAAGCAGTTTCCCTGCTGAGCTAGGAGCCCAATGTGGGACTCAATCCCAGGACCCTGGGATCATGACCTGAGCCGAAGGCAGACGCTTAACCAACTGAGCCACCCAGGCATCCCACTTAGGTGTCAATCTAAGAAAATATGTATAAGATTTATATGTATAAAACACTGATGAAATAAATCAAAGAAGATCTAAGCAAATGGAGAGACGTATCAGGCTGATGAGTTAAAAGATTCAATATAGTAAAGACATCAATTCTCACCAAATTGATATACAGGTTTAACACGATTCCTGTCAGAATCACAGCAAGTTGTTTGGTAGATATAAATAAGATTATTCTAAAATTTATATGAAGAGGTAGTTTGATAAGCAGTTACCCTGTGACAAACACTGTGCCAAATAGTCTATAAATGCATGTGGTTAAGGTCTCCCCTTGGTTTTTGTTTTTTGCTTTTTTTTAAGATTTTATTTATTTATTTGAGAGAAACAGAGAGTGCAAGTGAGAGAGCACAAGCAGGGGAAGTGGCAGAGGAAGAGGGAGAAATGGACTCCCCGCTGAGCAGGGAGCTGGACCCTGGGATCATGACCTGAGCTGAAGGCAGGCCCTTAACCAACTGAGCCAACCAGGCGCCCCAAGGTCTCCCCTTGTTAATACCAAGCAAAAAAATAAGACAAAAATATTCACTCATTCCAATTCCTTACGACTTTTCTACATGACAAGTGACAGAGGTCTCATCATTCCAGTCCCTAGTTTTAAAGAGTTTTCAACATCATGGAGCAGTCAGAGCACTAGATCTTGAGTTAGAATATTCAGCCAACTAGTTGAGTGACATTGGGCAAGTCATTTAATCTTTCTGTTCCCTCATCTCTAAGATGACAAGAGTGACATTACCTAGCTATTGTGAGGCTCAAATGAGATAATAAAGGGAAAAGTACTTCTGAAATACAATGTAATTGTTACTTATTATTATTATTAATAAATCAAAAATAACAAAACGGAATAATTAAAGGCACTGGTGATATCTAAATTTAAGGGCACTCAGAGCCAGCATTTATACACACACACACATACACACACACACTCAACACATACATTATTTTCACTACAAGTACTTTTCCCCTTTACCATCATCTCTCACAAGCAAATGGTCTTAGTATATGAAAACAAGTACTGGTTTACTTGGCTCATGCAAAAGAATAAACATAAAATGAGGAAATGAGGAAAAACAGAAGAATGTGAATTCTACTCACTTCAGTGAGTACTAATTAAATGCTGGGGCGCCTGGCTGGCTCCGTCGGAAGAGCATGCGACTCGATCTCAGGATCATGAGTTTGAGTCCCATGTTGAATGTAGAGATCACTAAAAACAAATATAAATAAACTTAAAAAAAATTTTTTTAAATATTAATTGAATGCCTAATAGTATTTAGTACTAAACAATATTCTAAGGACACAGAGTTAAAGAAAACACAATCCCTGCTCTCAAGGACTTAACAGTGTAGCAAAGAAGACCTGCCCATGAAAAATAATCTCTACCATATGTGATGGAGGAACACTGAGGTCTCTCCCCCAAACTGGAATGTCAGAGAGGACACCTGAGCTGGGTCAGCAGGAAGGGGATGAGACAAGCAAAGGAGCAGTGGTATGAAGTAGCACGGTACACCAGGCAACCTCAAGCCCCCTACTTCTAGAAGTCATTAGACGTTAGCAAAAGGTCTGGAGAGAAGAAACTATAGAGGTGAGCAGAACACGGGACAAAGAAGGCTTTGTTTACCATGCTGAAAGCCGGGGCTTTACCTTCTTGACTAGGAGGAGCCATTGGAGTTTTTAACCTAGAGAGCAACATGGTTAGAGTTGTGCTTTAGGTGGATTTCCTGGTGACAGTGGAGATGGTGGACCCGAGAGGGGCAAGAATGGAGGTAGTGATACAGGTGTATGTGGGGTAGGGGCAGGGAGACAGGAAATATAATAGTCCCGGAGATAATAAAGGTAAGAAATCAGGCAGTAGCCATCAAAAATATGCAAAGGATAGAGCTGGTAAGACTGTGTGCTTGCTTGAATATGTGGGTATGGAGGCAGAAACGAAGAAAAGGCTGTGGTCCGTAGTGTCTCCTAAGTCTTTGTCTTGGATAACCGGGAGGTGAGGTGGGGGTGGGGGTGGAGGGCTGGTGAGGAGCCCTTGCATTCGGAAGAGTACATCAGGGCAGTGGAGGTGAGCCATTCAGGTGCGCCTGGAGTGTGAAGGCCAACAAGTGAACCCCTCAGAGGTGTCTTCCTATTAGAACAGTTGGTGAGTGACAGCTAATTCGCATTTACCCAAGAAATATTCAAACACTAGCACCCAAATGGACATTGATGTAGATACCAAGAAGGCCCAAATCGTCACGCTGGCCCCAGAATGCTATCATTCTGTCACTAAAACACATCAGCATTCAAGAGACCAGCAAAATGATGGCAAAGGCGGTTCAGACTTGAAATGGCTGAAGGCAGAGTAAGGACTCTAGCTTGGGGAGTTGCTACGCTCTGGCCTCACATCTGCTTTTCACAGGACCAAGAGCACTTACACACAGGCCACTGCCCTCCTTTCTCGTCTGAATAAGGAACAAGGAAATGCCACCTACACGGTGTGACAGGATGCCAGGAGAAAAGCCTCAGTCACTTGTGTAAAATAAGCACCGCCCGACTCTACCGGTCCACATGGCATCCTAGCCCTTGTGACTCTCTGCCCCCTCATTTCTCCCTCCCCTCACCGTCCTACATCTCCCCTCCAGCCCGGGCTCCGTTCCTCACATCCCAGCTCTGTAAACAATCAGGTTGTTTATTGTGGTTTTGAGGATTATAGAGGTAAAAGGCCCTTTAAAAAAAAAAAAATGTGTTCCTCTTTTTGCAGGTGCCCCTTACCTATCAAGTAACTTTCATTCGCCGCCATGTTCCAGGCAACTATGTGCTTTCCCTCTGCTGTCAGCAGTCTTAGTCACAGCCCCATGGAAGGATTAGGTACAAATGTCACTCTGCCATTTCCTTCAACAGATTATGCAAGTAGAAGTTGGATTGTGTAAATGCATATTAGCTCTTCCCTCCAGTGCTAATCCAGCAAACCATGTTTGAGATCTTTTTTTTTTTTTCTTCCTTGCAGAAGGATAGAATGAACAAGCAAAGAGTCATACCTTTCTTCCCCTTGGCAGACAGGGGTATTGAACTGAGAAGACTTTCAGACTGCCAATCCAGGTATGGACTGTGTCCAATAACCTAGGGACTGAAATTCAGGATGGCCACTAACTGTTCTGCTGGGGTTTACCAGAAATGATTTCTTTATGAAGAAAATTCTCTAAGGGACCCCATTCAGTGCAGTCGTGACAGTAAGACCTCCCATGCACAAGAGATGCGGTGGAAAGAACATTTTTACTAGAGAGTAAAATCGTAATTGGTGAACAGGACAGACAGGCTGCTTCATTCTCTATGATAGCCCAGCAGAGCTCATCTCAATTTTGTTTAGTCTCCTCACTTTGGGAAACGCAGAGCCCACTTCTCCTTCAGAATGACGTGGACCAGAGACTTCTAAGTATGGTCTGGGGACCCATGCTGGTTTGCCCTCTGATTGTTACTGCTTAGCTATGAGTGTAGAACTTGGAAGTAAGCCCTTAGAAACGATATTAGCAGTCAGAAAAGGTAATGTTATATCTAATCATTTAAAAGTTAGGCTTGTCTTTTTTTAAAATCATTTTTCTAATAATTCATTTTTACTTTATTTTTTTAAAATATATATTGGCTGAGAATTAGAGCGTTGTTTTTTTTTTTAAATCTGGATTCCCCACAGATTGTTTGAGAAGCACTGGTACAGATAATGGAGCACTATACAGAATTCAGGTGTCTTGGGCTGTTGCCTTGCTCTTTCATCAACTATCTGTATGGACAACTCACTTCATTGCAAAACGTACAAGTTCCACATCTATAATAAAGGAGTGGGGCTCACTGGACTTTAACCATACCGCCATACTTTAACAGCATCACTCTTTACCCAAACTAAAACCTACAGACTGTTCTTTGGCTTTTCTTTTTCCCCCATTAAACATATCCAACTGGACAAAGTCATGTGGATTCTGTCCCTGAAATGCACCTCACATCTCCTCGCCCTGTCTTCTGCCATATTTTAGGTCTCTTCCTAATTGAGCTCCCTGTCTCCAGACTTGGCTTCCTCCATATTGCTGTTAGAGAGAACTTTCTAAAATTAAGATTTCAAGGGGGTGCCTGGGTGGCAGAGCCAGTTAAGCATCTGACTCTTGGTTTCAGCTCAGGTCATGATCCCAGGGTCGTGGGATCAAGCCCCATGTTGGGCTCCGTGCTCAGCGGGAAGTCCGCTTAGTTTCTTTCTCCCTCTCCCTCTACCCCTTCCCCGAGTGCATGCACTCTCACTCTCAAATAAATAAATAAATCTTTTTAAAATCTTTTTTTTTAAGATTTTATTTATTCATTTGACAGAGAGAGACACAGCGAGAGAGGGAACACAAGCAGGGGGAGTGGGAGAGGGAGAAGCAGGCTTCCAGCGGAGCAGCGAGCCCAATGCAGGGCTGGATCCCAGGACCCTGGGTTCATGACCTGAGCCGAAGGCACACACTTAACGACTAAGCCACTGAGGCACCCCAATAAATAAATCTTTTAAAAAATAATTTTTAAAAAATAAAATGAAAATGGCATTCCTCTGCTTACACAAGAGTGCCTTGTTGCCTTGTCCAACACATTCCAAACTCTCCTGACCCTCCAAAACCCTGGGTAACTGGGTTTACCCTACCTTCCTGGCCTCATCTTTAGCCACCTTCCCCAAATCACCCGAAGTTCTAATCACTCTGGGCTCCGTGCAGCTCCTCAGACACACCACGAACCCTTGTTACACCTCCATACCTTGGTTTCACTGTTGCCTCTGTCCTGAAATGCTTCTTCTTCCATGTCTCCCTGGCTCTTCCATTTTTCAAAGCTCAGCTCATGCTGTTCTCTGTATTTTCTCCAGCAACCCTCTTCTCCCAGACTTAATTACCCCTTTATCTATGATTTCCTCTTGCTTTATACTCATATTTATATCGATATTTTATATAGTTGTTTACCTGTTTTGTCTCTGCTTTCCCTTTCAACACCAAGATACTTTGTGAATCTTAATTATCTCAGCAACTAGTACAGTGCCCCACATCTAGAAGACACTCCATTGTTTATATCAATAGTATGAGTTGAGACACTCTTTCATTTATTCTTTCATTTGTTCATTGGAGACCACCACGTCTAGTCAAGCTCTCACCGTGACTAAGATAGACAAGGTCACAGCCATCATGGAGCTCACATTACAGTGTAGGAGACACAAAACAAACAAATGGGGTGATAAACAAAAGTAAATAAACAAACAAGATAATTACACATTGAAATCACTGCTATGAAGGAGCTAAGCTGATGAGATAGAGCCCGCAGGGGGAGGTCAGTCTTCGCAGGAAGATCAGGAGCATTCTCTCAGAGAAGATGACACTTGAGCTGAGATCAGAAAGTTGAGAAAAGCAGCAGCAGAATAGGAAGAGGGACTGGCTTGTTTAAGGAACTGAAATAAGGCCAATGTGGCTGGGGCATAGTGAGCAGGGTTGAGTGGTATGAAATGAAGTTGGAAAAAGACCCCAGTATGAAGGACCTCACCAGGGTGCAGTAAGGAGTTTAGATTTTACTCTGAGCTAGAAGTCTTTGAAGTGTTTTATGCAGGGGAGTTGGCTTGGTCAGAATAACATTTTAAGGCATTCACTCTGGTCCCTGCTGAGAGTGGATTAAAGAGCAGGAGATCAGGAGACAGATGAAGGAGTTATTCCAGGATTCTAGGCCAGAGGTGATGATTGCTCAGACTTGGGGTAGGAGAGCAAAGGCGGGGATGGAGACAAGTAGGCATGTCAGAGATGTCATTTGGAGGTCAAGTTAAAAGGCCTTGGTGATAGACTGAATGTGTGTGAAGTCAGGGGGAGGTAATCAAGGATGACCCTGATGTCTTGGCTTGAGCACCAAGGTAACAATTGGTGGTATTGATTGAATTGATGAAGGTTTGGTAAGGAAGCATTCAGGATTGGGTTCTGTGTGGTGGGCTGGGGGAGAGACTCGGAATCGAGAGCTCTGTTTTGGCTGGAAATTTTTGTTAGATGTCTAAGAGAAGCAATAATTGATAGAAAAGGAAACTGAGGCTGAAAAACAGGTATTCAGGTATCAAGCATTAGAACTGCTTGAGCCCATCTGCTCATAGGCACTGAGCTAAGCAGCCTCTTCTCCAGTAGATGGAAACTAGCAATTATTTCTTTCAGGTATAATTGGAATATAAGTACAAAAGATTTGGGAAGAGAAAGGTAAAAGAGATGGAAAAGAAGAACAGTTTTTGTTCTTTTAAGTTTTGTGTGTGTATCGTTTTTTTTTTCCCCCTCCAGCACAATCTTAAGAAAAAGAAAGAAGAGAGAAACAGAATAACCTCTGTCCTGGGGTCTAGTTAAGAACATGCACTCTGGAGTAGCTTGCGTTCAGAGACTATCTCTACCAGTTATCCCTGTGTGACCTTGAAAAGATTCCTTCAAATCTCTGCACCTCCGTTTCTGATTTATAAAATATTTTAAATAGAACCTACCACCAAGTGTTATTATGAAGATTTAGCAAGTTAATGTGTGTGATGATTGCTTCCAATACTGCCTGACACACAGCAAGAGCTTAGAGTGTGAGCTCTAATCTGAGTTTCTGCAAAGGGTGGTGGCCCCGCAATGCTAAACCATTTCCAGTTAGCCAAACGAGCCAAGCTTTCTTGGCACTGGGTCTTTTCCTAGTTCTGCTGTAAGGAGACATATGTGGCCCTAGAAACCACCATGCTATGTAAAATTGTGTAATAAAAACCACAGGGCTTATGGGAAAATGGGGTTTAGTGGCACAACACTCAAAAACATCTTCAGCGACACATTTAAAATATATAGGAATCAAAATTTAAAATGTTTGTGCCTCAGAGGCCACTATCAAGAGAGTGAAAAGACAACCCACAGAACTGGAGAAATTATTTGCAAATCATGTATCCCATAAGGGTCCAGTACCCAGAATATGTACATAGAACATTTATAACTCATTAACAAAAAGGCATACTATCCAATATAAAAATAAGCAAAGGACTTGAGTAGACATTTCTTCAAAGAAGATAGACAAGTGGCCAACAGGCATACTAAAAGATGTTGACCCTCACTAGTCATTAGGGAAATGCAAATCAAAGTTACAATGGAATACCAGTTCACACGTACTAGGATGGCCATAATTGAAAGGAAGGAAGGAAAGAAGAAAGAAAGAAAGAAAGAAAGAAAGAAAGAAAGAAAGAAAGAAAGAAAGAAAGAAAGAAAGAAAGAAAGAAAGAAAGAAAGAAAGAAAAGAAGGAAGGAAGGAAGAAAGAAAGAAAGAAAGAAAGGAAAATACCAGATATTGATGAGGCTAGGGAGAAATTGGAACCTTCATAAATTGCTGCCAGGAGTGTAAAACGGTGCAATCACTACACAAAACAATTTGGTGGCTTCTCAGTAAGTTAAGCAGAGACTTGCCATATGACCCATAAATTCCATCTCAAGGTATATATCCAAAAGAAGTGAAAACAAAAACTTGTGTGTGAATATTTGTAGCATCTCTAGTCAAGTAGCCAAAAGGTGGCAATAACCCAAATGTCCATCACCTGATAAACAGGTAAACAAAATGGGGTAAATCCATATTGTGGAGTATTATTCAGCCATAAAAAGGAATGAAGATGCACGCTACACATGGATGAGCCTTGAAAACATTATACTGAATGAGAGAAGTTGGATACAGAAGTCCACCTATGATTCCATTTATAGAAAATCTCCAGGATAGGCAATGGAAGATGAGCTAAATACTGAATTCTTACCACATGTCAAGTACTGTGCCAACACTTTTTACATGTATAAACTGATTTAATCTTTATTAAAACTATATGATGTATAATTATTAACCCCCATTTTATACTGAGACATAAACCTAGGATTTAAATCTAAAGAGTCTAGTTACAGAGCTTGTGTCCATAACCACTGTATAACCAGGAGTGAAGACATCCAGATTTTAATTTTTTTAAAAAAAAACCTTGAGCTGGTTAATCATGTCTGTAGGCTACACTGGCCACACAAGTCACCAGTCTGCACCCACTGTAAGGATTTTCTTCTCTCCCTTCTCAGAGATACTTGGATGCCTCTTTTTGGAGCAAGACAAGCTTGGATCCCACACATCATTTGCTTTGTGTCCTTTTTCTTCATCTGCAAAATAGGTACAACTAGACTTATTTTGAAGGGATGCTATAGCATACAAAATTAAGTATATAAAGCTCTATCTAGCACAATGTCCAGAACCTTGTAGGCAAGAAATAAACAAGAGGATGGACTATTTTTTAAGTTTTTTCTGGTGTGTGTCTCCTTCCTACAAGGCTGGCTACAGGTCTTCCTCCCAAGGAAGGAGTGTGTAAAGCTTTATGTGGTAGACCAACACAATGCACAGCACCTAACAGGAGCCAGACAAGGAGAGCGTTTGCTTTGGTTGCCATTCAATTTAATCTATTTTATACCATTTTCTGGGTTGTTTTTTTTTTCTAGCTAAAAAAATCATATATGCTCATTTTAAAAATGAAAGCAGAAGACAAAAGGTAGGGAAAAATTAAAATTATTCTGGCTAAGGGCGCCTGGGTGGTTCAGTCAGTTAAGCATCTGCCTTAGGCTCAGGTCATGATCTCAGGGTCCGGGGATCAAGTCCTGTGTCAGGCTTCCTGTCCAGTGGGGAGCCTGCTTCTCCCTCTCCTCTGCCTTCCCCCAACCCCCACTTGTGCTCTCTTTCTCCCTCTCACCCTCTGTCTTTCTCAAATAAATAAATAAAATCTTTTTAAAAAATTATTCTGATTTCTCCATCTAGAAAAAAATTATTCTGATTATATTTCTCCATCTAGAAATATTATTTCTATATTTTAGTATTATTTTTCTAGACTTACTTTTATGGATATGCGTCCATATAAGTTATTTGGTCTTGTTTTGATTTTTTACAATATGGAATTATTCAAAACATATTTCTCTATGCACTGCTTTCTTCTTTAAAAAAAATACATACACATGCACCCACATGTTTTTTCATTTGAAGACATACATATTTACACCAAGTTTTTAAGTACTACTTATGTAAAACAAATTCGAAAGATATATCTCCCTTTTTCGTGGCACTAACGTCCAACTGATTTATATGATTTTAAATAAATATATATATTTTTTCATATCACAAAATCTATGCCATCTTATTGTAGGAAAATTAGATTTGAATCTTTGTTATTGTTTTACTCTATATCCTTCCAATTGTAAAATGAGATCATATTTATTTTTATAACTCATTTTTCACTTAACATTATACCTCTTAACACATTGTTGAATGGCATGATTTTAAATAAAATTTACAAGATAATTTCAGTGGTCTATAATATTTTTTCAGCATTCTCTTATAATGTGCACTTAAAAATTACTAATTTTTTGCTATTATGATAAAATCTGTGAATACAGTAGTTAATATATAGTAGGTTCTCAATAAACATGAAATGAATGAGTGAGCATACTGTAAGAATTTATTTTTAATCCAGGATTATCTACTCAACCTAAATGAAACTCTCTCTAACTTAACTGAAGGCATTAAACATATAAAGAAAATAATGTGACTTTGGGAAATCGCCCATACAAAAATCAGAGTAACCATATTTTTAATCTTCTCTTAGGAATACAACCTGGGATCTAGCAGACAATTTAGTTTCCCTAAGAGTTATAAAATAAGATTTTGCTCCTTAATTTACCTCTAAATGGATCCATAAAGAGATGGTATTTCCGGTGAGATCACACATAACAAGCAGAGGCAAGACACGGATGCTTTTAATTTCATATGACTAAGTTTCAGAGATATCTATAAATGTGGGCCCAATATGCAAAAATGGATCTATCCGGGGTGCCTGGGTGGCTCAGTCGTTAAGCATCTGCCTTCGGCTCAGGTCATGGTCCCAGGGTCCTGGGATCAAGCCCCACATAGGTCTCCCTGCTCAGCCGGGAGCCTGCTTCTCCCTCTGCTCTTCTCCCCGCTTGTGCTTGCTATTTTTCTCTCTCTCTGACAAATAAATAAAATCTTTAAAAAAAAGTTGATCTATCTGCTAAGGGACCAGTCTATCTCTTCAGAAAGACACAGAACATTTTATACAACTGTGGGAGGTGGTTGGGACCCATGGTGAGTGAATGAGAGCTATAAAATGGCCAAGTTTATTTCTAACAACATTTATGTTTATTTGAAAATATATAATTTTGGAAGAAAAATAGTATCTTTTGCATAAATCAATAAAAGCATTGTCTGACTAATTTGTTTCCTTATTTAGGGTTTGTAGACTGAATACTGGTGTTACAGATTTATTTAAGTTTAATTAGTAAGTTTTTCTAAGATAATTGTATTCTTAAAATCTTGAACCACCTTGGGGCGCCTGGGTGGCTCAGTTGTTTAAGCAACTGCCTTCGGCTCAGGTCCTGATCCTGGAGTCCCAAGATCGAGTCCCGCATCAGGCTCCCTGCTCAGTGGGGGGTCTGCTTCTCCCTCTGACCCTCCCCCCTCTCGTGCTCTCTCTCATTCTCTCTCCCGCAAACAAACAAAAAAAAAAGAATGTTAGGCAAGCGGGCGCCTGGGTGGCTCAGTCGGTTAAGCAACTGCCTTCGGCTCAGCTCATGATCCTGGAGTCCCGAGATCGAGTCCCGCATCGGGCTCCCTGCTCGGCAGAGAGTCTGCTTCTCCCTCTGACCCTTCCCCCTCTCATGCTCTATCTCATTCTCTCTCTCAAATAAATAAATAAAATCTTAAAAAAAAAAATCTTGAACCACCTTGACTTGGAGGTTTCCATTAATTCCTGGATTAACTCATTTCCATAATTACATGGTGTACATCTAGCACAAGGTAATGGAACAAATCAGGGTTTAGAGTCATCATCATCATCATCATTGCCAATCCTTTTATGTCACAACCAGGACAGATTATATATCATAGCTAAGACACATTCCTACTTACTATAAATATATTAACTCATTTCATCATTAGAACAAGCCATTAACGTAGATACTGTTGTCATCCCTATTTCACAGATGAGGAACTGAGGTAGACAAGGTCACCTCACTCAAGTAAAAGATGAGACTGAGGTTTGAATTCAGGCAGCATGTCTCTGAAGCTCATGCTCTTATCCAGCATCTAGAAAGACGGGGCTTAGATCCTGGCTCTGGATTTCCACCAGAATGACCTTAAACAAGTCCCTTAACCTCTCTGGGCCTCATTTCCCCATTTGTGAAAAGGGAATGGTAATAAACACCCCACACACTTCTTGTAAGAATAAAATTAAATCACGTGTGTGAAAGCACTTTCACAAGCAGTCATGAACTAGCCAATTGTTTCTTCTGTTGTTTTATTAACATGTAGGCTAAAAAAAAAATGAATAAGCTGTTTATGAGAGGGAAAATTGAAAATAAAGAACAAGGGCAACTCTGGTAATATCTAAACTCCCTATTTGATTAAAATACATAATCTCTATTAGATACTTGGGCTGTATCAGACAAGTAACTAGACTATTTTCTCTCTTTGTTCCTTTATTAAAAGAAGGGGCAATTTTAAAGTTCATGCAACACTTTTGGAGACCTTATTCTAGCTGAAATAATGAGTTATTTCAAAGACTTGAAGAAAAAATTCTGGTTAAATCCAGGAGGGTGTGGAATCTACCATTTTCCTACTCAGGTGGGGAGACCACCCTGAAGGATTTAAAGACTCAGCCCATGCAAGTTCCTCAGAGAAGTCTTAGAAATTTAAGCAAGACTCTGAGCTGGACACTTAGAGCTGTTTCATTATATTTCCCCAAATGAAAAATTCCTGAGCATTTCCCACTATTATTTTTCTCCCTATGAGAGACAATATATTGTTTAAAATAATAACAATAGGGACACCTGGCTGGCTCAGTCAGTAGGTCAGTAGAACATGCAGCTCTTGGTCTTGGGGTGGTGAGTTTGAGCCCCATGTTGGATGTAGAGATCACTTAAAAATTATAATAATAATAAAGAAAACAGCTTTGGAATCAGATTTGAATTTAAATTGCAACAGCTTTGTCTTATTAGCTGGTGGATGTTGGTCAAGTTATTTATCTTCCTGGTCTGTGTTCTCCTACATAAAAGAGAGTAATAATGCCATTTATCTCAGGAGGTGGTTGTTACATGGGTTAAGCATAAATCATGATGATAGTAGCTAGCATGCATTGAATAGTTCTAATGTGCTGAGTGCTGTGCTAGATTCTTTTTTTTTAATGGGTGTTTTTTTAAAGATTTTATTTATTCATTTGACAGAGAGAGAGCGAGAAAGCACAAGAGGGGGAGCGGCAGGCAGAGGGAGCAGGCTCCCAGCTGAGCAAGGAGCACAATGTGGTGCTCGATCTCAGGACCCCGGGGATCATGAACGAAGGCAGTCACTTAACCAGCTGAGCCACCCAGGCGCCCCCACATGCTAGACTCTTTACTTGTGCTTCTAGTTAATACTCGCATTGCCCGATGAGAAAGGAGGTACCAGTTCTACTTTATAGTTGAATAAACTGAGGCTTAGTGATCTCACACTGCTAACAAGCAAAGGGGCCAAGACCAGTGAAGTAACAATGTAAAGCTTGGCACATAGTTGTAACTTTAAAAATTTAGCTCAGGGACACCTGGGTGGCTCAGTCGGTTAAGCATCTGCCTTTGGCTCAGGTCATGATTCTGGCATCCTGGGATCCAGTCCCACATCGGGCTCCCTGCTCAGCAGGGAGTCTGCTTCTCCCATTCCTCTGCTGCTGCTCCCCCTGCTTGTGCACGCACATGCTCTCTCTCTGTCAAATAAATAAATAAAATCTTTTAATTAATTAATTAAATTTTTTTAGAAAATAAAAATTTAGCTCATTTTCCTAAGCCGCCTAAGAGGAGGTCTTCAGGGAGAGGAGTCTTCACTCTTTCTTTCGTACAAAGTTCGGAAGTCTTACTTCCTGTGGGAACGTGCAGTGGCTCCACACAGACCTTTGCCGCTGACCTTGTGCCAAGTTAAAACTTATTTTCACCTTGGGATCTTGGATAGAGAAGATGCAGCTGGATGCAAACACTGAAAAACTTTCAAATGGACAGTTATCCCCCAAGCAGCTATATCATGTGAAGTCAAATGGGTACATCTATTTTCATCTTGGATCTATATGAGTAAAGAAAGACTGAAAGGCTTGAGTACTGAGAAGCCAGGCTACGAGCCTGTCAAAGTCGTGACCAAGAGAGCTTATGTCCCTTGTCTGCTGTTGAATCTATTCTCATTCCTACAAAAGGCCAGAGGCAGGCTGGAGAGGTAGTCACGATTCTTGACTCCACTTACCTCCTACCTGGGTGTCCTTGAACAAGTTGCTTCATTTCTCTGAGGCCCATTTCCTTATCAGTAAAATGGAGATAGGAACAGCTATCTCATCAAGTTGTTAAGAGGATTAAATGAGATCTTTCTGAATCGCCAATCCAATAGAAGGTTGACATCTACTCCTTGAAGGCCCCCAGGGCTTTGCTGTGCCTTCCTGGTAAAATCCAACCCCACTGGATGCCTCCTCAGCAAGCCTCTGCATGCCTCCCTCCCTCTCCAGGCTCCAGCCGTAGAATGCTATTCTCACTTCCCTAGATGCAGTTTTCCCACTTGTGTCTCTTTAATCATTCATTCACCCAGCAAAAATTTTTGAGCCCCTGTTATGTATGAGGTCCTGGATTAAATGTTGGGAAGCAGCTATGGAACCAGACAGACACAGCCCCTGCTGTTAAAGACTCTGACGTCCTAGTGAGGGCTCAGGGAAGGAAAGTGGCCATTACAATTCTGGATGCTGACCAATGTGAGAGAAAGACCAAGGTGCTGTTAAGGGTGTGCGGGAAGGGGCAGCTTACTTAGACTTGGAGGGTGGTGGAAAGCTGAAGAATGAGATTGTATTTAGAGATTGGCTCTAAAGGGATGTGGTGTGTGACCTTGTGCAAATCCCATCTCTCTCTGCATTTTTTGTTGATGAGGTATACGGCTAGAAGGGGTCCTGTTATTTACCAAAAGGAATAGTCTTCATCCGTTTGGATATACTCTCCAAAGATTAAGCAAATCTCACTCCAGCATATGCTCCATTCCCCTGCAACCTTCTCAAGAAGGAGCCTTGTTGTGGTCCAGAACCCATGGGGTAAAATATTCCAGCCATGGGCTAGTAGAAGAGGGAGGTGCCCTGGGGGATCTTTCCCTGAGAGGAACATAGGACTTTTGTTAAGGGCGGGGGTGGGCTGGTAGGAGTTCTTGAGGAAATCAAAATGAAACGTAAAAATCACCATTGAGCAAACCCCAGTGAAATAATTGATTCAATCAAGGATCATTTATGGATGCTAAAACCAATAGGTAAAAAGTTGTTGAGGAATAGGATCCTCAAAAATCCCTTAAAATGGAAAGATCTGATGATCATCACCTCACCCAAATGACCAAACTAGAAGCTTCCCTCTGAAGCATGTGACAGAGTTCTTCTCCCATAACTTTGACTTTTCACTCCAAGCTTTATTCTAAATCTTCTTTTGCCTGTTTCTTAATATGGGTATCTCTAGACTTTAGTCTTCTGCCTTTTATTCCTTTTATGCTACGTGTTCTTCCTGGGCAAGTTCAGCCACTCCCAAGATCTTAACCAAAAGCTCTATGCACATAACCTCTGAACCCACGTTTCCATCCCTGATCTCTTCCACAGCTCTAAATCTATAGTCTAGCTTCCTGCTGTTTTTCCTCACTAGGACTTCCTCAAGTGCAACTTTCCTCCTACTTAACACCTCTCTTTTCCTGGCCCCAATCAGGTATACTCCTCATCTTGCATTCCTTAAATTAGCACATGGACTCATGATCCATTAGTTATTAAAGCCAAAAATTTGGTGGTCTTTCTTACTCATATTGTCAGCAGAGATTTATTTATTATCTACTAATGGCTAGGTGCTGTGTTCATTGTTAGGCAATAGGGGCAAAACCTATTTCAACACCTATTTACATGGAGAAAGAGATATTGATTAAATAACCGCACTGGGGGGCACCTGGGTGGCTCAGTTGGTTAAGCGTCTGCCTTCGGCTCAGGTCATGATCCCAGGGTCCTGGGATCGAGTCCTGTGTCAGGCTCCCTGCTCAGCGGGGAATCTGCTTCTCCCTCTGCCTGCCGCTTCCCCTGCTTGTGCTCTCTCTCTCTGTGTCAAATAAATAAACAGAATCTTTAAAAAAAAAAATAAATATATATATAAATAAATAACCGCACTGAGGTGCCTAGCTGCCTCAGTTGGAAGAGCCAGTGACTCTTGATTTCAGGGCTGTAAGTTCAAGGCACACGGTGGGTGTAGAGATTCCAAAAATAAATAAATACACTTTAAAAAAAGCATTAAAAAATGATTGCACAAATATATGCATAATTATAAACTGAGATAAATGTTTTGAGGGAAAGAAATACGGAGCTCAGAGAATGAAACAGAGCCTATGCCTGGTTGGGGATAGGGGAAGGGAGGGGACAAGGAGATCAATTTCAGAAAATGCTTCTCTAAGAAAATATTTGAGTTCAAATAAGAAGGATATGTTGGAATTAACTAAGTGGGGGAGGGGAGAGTTGGGTGGGTAAAGAGGTGGTCGTCTCTAGGAAGAGGGTAAAATACATGCAAAGACCTTGGCTTAGTTCTTTTGCAGAAGTGAGAGAATGATGGTATGGATGAAGCACAGAGAACAAGAGGTAAAGAGTGTAAGGCCAGACCAGAGCCATCACTGGGGCCAAAACTTCGTGAGCACTGAAAACCGTATATAGTGTTTTGAACATTATCGTAAAAACAATAAGAAGGCAGGACGCCTGGGTGGCTCAGTCGATTAAGCGTCTGCCTTCAGCTCAGGTCATGATCCCAGGGTCCTGGGATCGAGCCCCACATCGGGCTCCCTGCTCAGCAGGGAGCCTGCTGCTCCCCCTGCTTGTGTTCTCTCTCTCTCTGACAAATAAATAAATTTAATCTTAAACACATATACACATACATATGGTGTGATTTCATTCACAAAATCATCCAGAATAGGCAAATCTATAGACTGAAAGTGGATTAGTGTTTGCCTAGGTCTGAGGAAATGAGAGGGAGATGGCAGTGACTGTTAACAGGCCCAGGGTTTCTTTCAGGATGATGAAAAAGATCTAAAACTCCTTTCTGGTGATAGTTGCACAATTCTGTGACTATATTACAAACTATTGAAATGTACACTTTAAATGTATATAAATATTTAAATGTATTACATTTAAATGTAAATGTATAAACACTTTGTATGAATATGAATTGCATGGTATGTGAGTTTTATCTCAATAAAGCTGTTAAAAAAAGAAAAGAAAGAAATGATATCTAAGCCAGACAACAACAGGGTATTTTCCTAATATTTGTTCCTTTTTATTGATTCCAGGGTCCTCTTATTCTGGCATCAAGATAGCTAGGAAACTAATTAGGTCATCACAAGTTTGTTTGGCTGATTAAATCTTGCAGATAGAATCAAAACAAAAGGAATTTTTGATGGGTCTTTCAAATCAACTCAAGAATGACCTAATCAACTAGTGACTGACATATTTACATATCTTAGATCTTGAGAGTGCTGTGGATACCCTGACAAAATTCTGAGTATTCAAATTCAATTCCATCCATCCATCCATCCATCCATCCATCCATCCATCCATCCTTCATTCATTCAACATCTGTTTATTGAGAACCATATGCGGCACTTTATAACCCATGCTTTAAAGAAGAGTCATCTTTTTTATTTTATTTTTTTTAAGATTTAAAAAAATCTTTTTGAGAGAGAGAGAGCACGTGCATGCATGAGAAAGAGAGAGAGAGAGAATGATCAGGGAGAGGGGCAGGGGAGGAGGGAGAAGCAGACTCCCTGCTGAGCAGGGAGCCCCACTAGGGACTCCATCCTAGCACCCCAGAATCATGACCTGAGTCAAAGGCAGACACTTAACTGAGTCACCCAGGCTTTTAAATATTAAATATTAAATTGAGAACTATGATCTGACAATAGGAACAAATATTAGAAATGGAGGCTTTCCCTTCAATCTGCATATACGCTCTCTTAGCGCTTGGTTCAGTTCTGGATAGCAGAAAGGTGGAAGAAGGAAACTGACATTTGTTGAATGTCTACAATTTGTCAAGCACTGCGCTGAGCAATTCAAAAGTGTGATCTCAATTAATCCTCATAATAACACTTTGAGGTGAGTATTATCATCAGGTTAATAAGCTATTCAAAGAGGTTAT
Source organism: Leptonychotes weddellii (assembly GCF_054177405.1). Lineage (NCBI taxonomy): Eukaryota > Metazoa > Chordata > Mammalia > Carnivora > Phocidae > Leptonychotes > Leptonychotes weddellii. The sequence goes on along the minus strand of NC_138369.1, from coordinate 116,636,560 downwards.
ATAACTTACTCAAAGTCACACACCCTGTAAGCTAGAGAAGGTATTTGAAACCGGGTCTTCTGATTCTAAAAGCAGTATTTCACTTTGTTTTTGGCTTGGTGTTTTCTATGCTGCTTCCCAAGAGAATGTTCATGAATCGATTAATTTATTCAACAAAGATTTACGTGGCATTACCACATGCCAGGCATTGTGCTGGTCCCTTTGGATATAAAGATGAACTCTGTGGAAACAACCACTGGCCTCATAGGGCTCACAGTCTAACTAGGAAAGGAAGCCACTTAACAAGGACACCTTCAATCTTCAAAAGATTATAAAACTCAACTGCCTTTATTGAATTTCACTGTGTTCCAAGAGCTGTGCTTTGTGCTTCTGCATTCATTAAGATCCGGTCCCAACTTTCCTTCCCAAATGCATCTCCTGCCACTTCATCCCGAATTCTCCACGCTAGACTCACTGGACCTTTCCCCACAATCCCCTAAACCACTGCTCTTTCTTTTCACTTTCATTCCCCCTCTACTTATACATACGCTCCACCTTCTGCTTTCTCCTACGTCCTAGGAAAAATAGATTTCAACAAAGTTGGGGAGAGCGAAGGACCCTGGTTTCATTCTGCGTCAGCCTCTTTGTACTGTGGTAAGTTATTTCATCTATGCCAGCTTCAGTGCCCCATCTGTAAACTGAGAGTGATGACAACCACCTCCCTTGTTGTTTGTGAAGATTAAAGTGACAAGCAAGCCTGGTGCTTGGCACAAAGTAGTTTCAAAAATGATTCTTGAACATGGAGATGAAGACAAGAGACACTACGCATTAATAGAGGAAGACATCCTTGAAAGTCAGGGATGCTTTGTGAAGAAGGTAAGACTTAAATTACTCTTTGAAAGATGAGTAGATTCTGAATAGTCACGATTGCAGGAGAGAGGCTGGATGAAGACTTGCTCTTTTTCTGTGTTTTAAATATTCTTTTACAAGATACGCTGTAGAGCAGCGTCAGGAGCTGACTGTAATAAGAAGGTAAAGCCTCCTTTCTTAAGCAGCTAGTGCACTGCCTTCATGAGAATGTGGACATTCTTCCACACTTTTTACTCTCTTGACCCCAAAGTGGCTTAAGCACGTCCCTAGTTATCCCGTTCAGGAACTTAACTTCTGCGCCTGACATCCACAGATGTCCCATGTTTGCCATAACTCACAGCCATTCACTGATTCATTTCAACAATTATTTATTGAGGCACATCAAAATCCCAAATTCTTGTTTGAACTGTGACTCAGCGGTGACATCGTTAAAAATTTATTCCAAAGGAATAGTCATCGTTGTGCACAAATATCCAACTATAAGAATGTGCATCACAAAGACCAAAAGCTAGAGACGATCTTGACGTCCAGCAATAAGGTATTAGTTAGTAAATCCCTGTAGATTCATGAAGGTAATACTATAGAGTCTAAAGATAATGTAAAGGAATATAGTATACATAAAAAAATACTGTTGTAATTTCACACCAGTATAGTACCAATGACTGTTTCTGGGGTGCCTCATAAGTGTTTTATTTTTTCTATTCTGTAAGGAACACATATTCCTCCTGTATTAAGAAAAACCTACATTTTTTAGTCTGTGGAGCTTGGGCTGTGGAATGTTATATTAAAGGGAAAAGGCAGAAAAGTATAGAAAGAGGCCAAAAGAACATAAATGAAGTGCCATATCTGTTTTTCTGCAATGTTCTTTAATACAAGAAAATGGGGAGTTACCTTTTCTTAACTTTCTCATTTTTATCTTAATAAATGCTCAATAAATATTAGTAGTATTTTGGTAGAGAAGATAAGACATTGCACAAATACTGTGATACAGTGGCAGAATTGTCATGGTTTTCATCTGAATTGGAAACTTGCTAATATTGAAGAAATTTCAAAGTCCTTTATATGGCTTTGAAAACCATGTTTCTTCAGACTAGGCAAAGGTAGACTTGAATGAAAAGCAATTTTTTTCTTTCTCACTCTTTTTATCTTTCTTTCTGTTGAAAGATCTCACAGCACTTATTATTTTAACAATTAATAAAAATTTTTAAATAAAATCATGTAAAAGCTTAAAACAGAATCAAAAGTCATAAAGTAAAAGTTAAAAGATTTCTCTGCTTCTCCTTGCTAGGTCATCCAGAGTCGCTTACCAAAAGTAACTTTATCTTTCATTTAAAAAAAAAAAGGTTTTTTTCAAACATGAATGAGATCACACTATCCATACTGCTCTGCAATTTATTATCTTGGCATATTTCTCCGTGACATCCAGAGTTTACTCACTTTTTTTTTAGTTTCACGTATACATAATTTTAATGGACTTTTTCATATTCAAGAAAGCAATGTTCTATCCAATTAATTAAACTAACAACATCAACCGTGTCTTCACAACTGAGAGATGGTCATTTTCAACATCTTGGAATATCATTTCTCAGAATATGATCTTGCAATATCATTTCTGATTTCTTTCTATGCCTGCACTTACTAGTCTTAGAAAAACAACTAACATGGATTAAATACTACATAGGTACTAAGTGCTTTACATATATTATTTAACACATCAACCCCAAGATATATATATCATCATCCCATTTTAGCAATGAAGAAACCAAAGTTCAGAGAGAGGAGAAACTTGTCCAAAGTTACGCAGATGTTATATGGTACAGCCTGGTCACAAACCCAGATCAGTGTGACTCTAAAGACCATGTTCTTTTTTTTTTTTTTTAAAGATTTTATTTATTTATTTGACAGAGAGATAGCGAGAGCAGGAACACAAGCAGGGGGAGTGGGAGAGCGAGAAGCAGGCTTCCCGCCGAGCAGAGAGCCCGATGCGGGACTCGATCCCAGGACCCTGGGATCATGACCCGAGCCGAAGGCAGACGCTCAACGACTGAGCCACCCAGGCGCCCTAAAGACCATGTTCTTAACCAGGTATACTGAGTCACCACTGAACCCAAACTTATATAAATATTTGCATATATATTTATGAAAAAGGGACTATATTATGCACATATTTAGTAACCTATTTTTTTCAGTTGAAAATGTATTCTAGACTTGTTTTCATCTCAATAAATTATAATTTCATCATCATATCTAATGACTGACTACCTTGCCCTTCATTATATGGAGGATCATAAAACACTGGAGCCAATTCCCCACTGTTAGATACAGGATTGATTCCAGTATATCACTATAATGATAAACACTGACACAAATATTTTTATTTGCTGCACATTCTAGTTAAAGATTTTATTTATTTATTTATTTGACAGAGAAAGAGATAGAGAGAGAGGGACCACAAGCAGGGGCAGTGGGTGAGGGAGAAGCAGGCTTCCCAAGGAGCAGGGAGCCCGATTTGGGACTCGATCCCAGGACCCTGGGACCATGACCTGAGCCGAAGGCAGACGCTTAACGACTGAGCCACCCAGGTGCCCTTGCTGCACATTCTAAAGCATTCTTTCACTTAGAAAATACTTGTAGTAGAAGTGCCCTTCTTCCTACTGGATGCAATAACATCTGACAGAGCTTCAAAGAAGGCTGCATTAGAATGAGTGCAAACTTGGGGTGCCAGTCAGTTAAGCCTCTCGGCACAGGTTATGATCTTGGGGTCCCGGGATTGAGCCCTGCTTCCGGCTCCATGCTCAGTGGGGAGTCTGTTTCTCCCTCTCCCTCTCCCCCTCACCCCACTCATGCTCTCTCTCTCTCAAATAAATAAATAAAATTTTTAAAAAATTGAATGAATGCAAACTTCCCAAGGATTAATACATATAACAAGGCAAGAATAATTCCTTTCTGGTCTCATGCTTTACTTAGTTATAACACTTAATTTGCTTATATGGGGGGAGTGGGACTAGGAAACAAACTAAGAATAGATGTTAATATAAAGTATAAATCTGCAGTGTCCAGTATGGTAACAACCAGCCACATAAGTCTATTTAAATTTAAATTAAATTAAATTAAAAATTCAGTTCTTCAGTTTCACTAGCCACATTTCAAGTACTCAGTTGCCACATGGGACTCGTGATAACCAAAATGGATAGTACAAATGCAGAATATTTCCATTGTCACAGAAAACTCCATTGAACAGTGCTGATCTAGAATACTCATAGAATATAGTATGAAATACTGCACAATTTTTTTTTTTAAGATTTTATTTATTTATTTGACAGAGAGAGAGATAGCGAGAGCAGGAACACAAGCAGGGGGAGTGGGAGAGGGAGAAGCAGGCTTCCTGCCGAGCAGAGAGCCCGATGTGGGACTCGATCCCAGGACCCTGGGACCATGACCTGAGCCGAAGGCAGACGCTTAACGACTGAGCCACCCAGGCACCCAAAATACTGCACAATATTTTAACAGAATTCAGAAGGTCTCTATATACTGCCGTATGAGTTTTTTGTTTGCTTGCTTTTCACTTTTTATTTAAGTGCTTATTGATTCACAAGACTAAGAGGTTTTTATAATAATTTTATAAGAATATAGTCATGTGCAGGGCACCTGGGTAGCTCAGTTGGCTAAGCGTCTGCCTTTGGCTCAGGTCATGATCCCAGGGTCCTGGGATCAAGCCCCACATCGCGCTCTCTGCTCAGTCAGGAGCCTGCTTCTCCCTCGGCTTGCCACTCCCCCTGCTCGTGTGCCGTCTCTCTCTCTCTGTCAAATAAATAAATAAAATCTTTTAAAAAAAAAAAAGATATAGTTAGGTGCTATGAGAATTTGAAAATATAACTATAGATTTTTTTTAAACTTCACATGAAAATTGAATTTATAGAGTAGTGAAGGGATACAGTGAACAGGTAAGTTCACTTCAACTTAATTAATTAGGGAAAAGATTCATGAAGGAGCCATCATCGTGAACTACACACATCTTAAATTGTTAGCAAGCAAAGGGATGGCAGGCAGAGAGAAGAGGAAGCTTATCTATGGGGCTGTTAGAAAGGTAAAGCCACAGAAGAGGATTTATTTATTTATTTATTTACTTATTTGTTTACTTATCTATCTACTTATCTTTTTATTTAAAGTAAGCTCTAAGCCCAACATGGGGCTTAGACTCACGACCTCGAGATCAGGAGTCACATGCTGTATCGACTGAGCCAGCCAGGCCTCCTCCAGATGAGGATTTCAAGCCCAGGGTACTTTGACATTTGGGAAGCAGTTGAGAATTAAGTAACATAACGTATAATGAAAGCATTTGGTAAACTACTATCAAGTATCTAAACTAAAATGACTGTTGTAGGAATCAAGAAGCACAAAGTGTGTGCTCTAAAAACATGTGTGCTTTGAAAATAAAATGCGTGTAAGATAGCATTCTTCTTCTTTACATGAAAATAAATAAAATTATTGACAAATGCGATTATATAAATCACAAATGCATATATAACATTACATATGCATTAAGACTGAATTAATAGGATATTTACTTGTCTCATACATCTAAAGAGTCACTAGTATGAATTATATTCTTATAATTATGTTAAAAAAGAAAAAGAAAAGCAAAAACATGTAGCCAGAAATATCATTCTACATCATGATGATTTCGTTTTTCTTTTGCATAAGCCTGTGTCTTTCAAATAATCCACAAGCAAATAGCTCCATTCTGTAGATGAGAAATTATAAAAGACCATGTAATCAGCTGACAAAGGAACTGAAAACAAGCCCAGAGGAAATGCATGGCTGTTCTTACAAAGTCACAATGTACTGTTCTGTTTGCCTCCCACTCTCAAAGTGTATATTCCTGACATTTCTTGTCTTATAATTGGACTTTATGAATGAGAGCTGTAGGATGCTGTCTGGTGAATGATCTGAAAAGGATACGCTGAAACCCAGCGGAGGTGCTACAGAAACTGAATGCTAGGTTTTGTGTGGGAACTTAAATAAGAGGCATGAATTAGAAATTCAGAACCCCAAATTTTATCCTACGTAAAATAAGGGCTATTTTCGCAGTCTTTAATGGAGACTTTGAGTAGGTTCAGGTGACATAAAATGTGGAAACCAAATGCACAAGCTTGGATTTCAGAAGAGTTTAGGGTCCTATGGCGTCCCAGAGTTTACCCTTCACAAGGGTTCTGGCAAGAAAAGGGAAGTTCAGTAGTGCCCGTCCTCTTTAATTTAGCTTCTTCATCCTAACTGCTGAGAAACTAGCTGTTAAAAACCACACTTACTAACATTTCTATAACATGTCGTTCTCTTTAACTTGCATTCAATTTCCTATCTCATGGGGCTTCGCTGATGAATAGCACCTGTTAGCCAAGAGTTAGTTCACTGGGTCTCTGGAAATAACCAGTCCTATTTAGTGAACAAACTTTTCCTGTGTGCCTACTATGTGCCACACGAGAACCAGCTGCCGGATGGGTTTTTGCACATTCAGATGCGGCCCCAACAAGGATTCTCTTTTGTTGGCAAAAGTACTGCGGAAAGAGACAAGGAAAAAAGCATTCCGAAGCAGGGCAGGCAGGATTCAAAAAGTAGGCTTGAAAAAATTCTCCAAGGAAACAGGCCATTATGTTAATGGTGTCTGTATGTCTCTGGGTGGTAACGTTGTGGGCTTTTTCCCTTCGTGATGCTTTTTTTTATACTTTCTAATTTTTTTCTACAATAGGCATATATAATGCATAAACAGAAAATAATAAAGTAAAAACCTTAAAAAGAAAAGAGCCCCCAAAAGTCTATACAAAAGAAGGAAGAGATTCAAATGTAAATAAGTCCATTGATTGGTATAGTTGACTGACAATCATATTGATGGACAGCCTGACTCCAGCTACTTAATTGATTGTTTTTTTTAAATCAAGCATTGGGCCTCAGCCTTGGTAAGAAAGAAATATACCATTCACCTTATAAAGGCATGAACTCTTCCTGGACTCTAGGATTTTGCCTCTCCTGAAAGAAGAATTCATGCAACGTCCCTCCCCCAAAGCCCTAAAATAACTTGAACTTTTAATCTGTCTTTTTCAAAGGTAAGCAGGAGATCCTGAGATGAATAATATTGTATCATGGATTAATATATGGCATTTGTGGATTAAAAAAAGAACCACCACATCAACAATACCAGCCAAAAGGATGTAGAAAATTTACCCATTGCCTTTTGTTTTTACATTTGTGTGAACCTTCCTGCTGTTAGAAATTTCTACGCCCAGCTAAGTTCGGGTTAGTTGGAAAATCAGAGGGAGCCCCCAGCGTATGAAAGGGTCATTCATTGAGGGCTGAGCACGAAGGTCCTCAGTCCACAGTGAGTTATCCTGTGCACATAACCCTTCAAGTACAGATGGCTCCTCAGGGCAGGAATTAAAGATGAAGAGAGAAATGACTCTCAAATGGAATACAGTACGTTAATTCACTTAGAAGGCACCAGGGTGTGACTGCTTTACTGACTTTTCCAAAAGCACAGAATTTGGCCCCATTTCCAGTTATAGTAAATGTGTTTACTCCTTAAAATGTTCCTCTAAATTTCCCCAAATGAGGGCCATGGCTTATCACCAAATTTTAAATGAGCTGCTTGCTGGTTTGAAAACATTTGAGGTTATTTGGGCCTCAGAGACACTGGAGGCCCAGACATCACCTTTGTCTTCACCCTCCCCCAGAAGCGCCCAAGAGCAGGCAAGGCCTTTCACTCATGAGTTCTGGCAGTTGGCTGAGGTCTCCCTGAGGAGAAAAGAAAGGGGGGAAACTGTGCTGGGTGAGGTTGGCCTCTCCTAACTCTTATTAATAGAGAACATGTGGGCTGAGGCGAAGGCAGGGGCTGGGGTTGCTGAGTAAACAGGATGGGATGAGAAAGAGAATGATGCTTTTATATTCTTGTCTATTATAGATCCAGGGAGGCTCTTTAATGCAGATGAAAGGGAGAGACAGATTTAAAGGAAGTAGCTTCCAAAGCTAAATTTGCAGACCACTGACGTCTGTCCACTTTCTCATTTCTCATGGAAGGAAGCTGTGTGGTCAACTGGCATTGCTAACCAACGGCCAACCAGATTTCACTAAGGTTTTCCTAGTCTATGGCTCTATTACACCTCTATTTGAGAATTCTCTAGAGCTATCATTTATTTATTCATTCCGCCAATATTAATTGAGGGCTGTTATTTGCCAGGCACCTTTTTGGGCACCGTGAATACAGTAGTGAACAAGACAGCCTTCATGGACAGTCTAAAGAAAGGGGAATAATAAAGAATGACAATAGGCTCGTACAGACTGACACCAACCAGACGCAGGGGGCCTGGGGGCCTGGAGAGGGAGCACCGATCCAGACTTTGTCCAGAGAAGGGTGGTCAGGGAGGGCTCCCCTGAAAAGGGGTCCATGACACCTCAGTTGAGCCTGGAGTTAGCCGACTGGAGAAGGGAAAGGAGGGCTTGAGGCTGAACATGACAAGACGTCACAAAATGGGGGTAACAGCATCATTGCTTGGAAGACACATGTTCCTCTCAGGGATGAGGGAGGAGACAGACATCTCCCCAAAGCCTTTAAGGAAGGATGTTGTAGAAACTACACAAAATGATGCTGTTGTTTCGGGGAACACCCAGGTGCGATGTCACATCTAGAGGAGAAAGGAGAAAGAATGCTGTTTGCATCTGATATTTTCTTCCACATGCTGACCTACTTTTGGCTCAAGCCCATCCATTTTATGGAAAGGAAATTAAAGACTATAAGGCAAGCAGATATGTGAGGGAGTTTCCCCTTTCCTCATCAAAGAATGCTGATATTTTTACAAATGTAAGTGTTTTGTTTTTTTAAGATTTTATTTATTTATTCGACAGAGAGAGTGAGAGAGTACAAGCAGGGGGAGCAGCAGTGGGAGAGGGAGAAGGAGGCTTCCCGCTGAGCAGAGAGCCCGATGCAGGGCTCGATGCGGGGCTCGATGCGGGGCTCGATCCCAGGACCCTGAGATCATGACCCGAGCCGAAGGCAGATGCCTAACCATCTGAGCCACCCAGGCGCCCCTAAATGTAAGTGTCTAAAATGTCTTTTTAAGTATGTTTGCCCCCATAGTCTTAGAAGTAGTATTGCCAAGATAAGCCATCACATTTTAAATTGTGTGTTGAAATCTAAGCATCAGGAAATTTTCTTATCATTGAAATTTAATTTTAATACTATATATACATATAAATACTGAGTATTTAGAAGACTGAATCTTCCCAAAAATATAAAAAAAATACATATGAACATAACTGATAAGGTTTTAACCACACACAAAAAATAGCTAGTATTAGAGAACTGAACTGTTACAGATTTTTTTTTATTTATCGATTTTATTCCAGACAATATAAAAGACATGAGAATTTTGTCAGTATGAAAAATCACTTTATTTCATGCCATTATTTCTTTTCAATCTGCTAGCTAAAAACATGTCCATATTAAGCTTTTGTTTCTTGATCCTTATTACAGTCTCCATAAAAATCATTAGAAATACACTGTCTCAAAGAGAGAAGCTGATTCCTTTCCTGTCCAAATTATTAGTTTTCTGATTGACTTTGAAAACCAAAACTTTACTCTCTTTGAGGGAAAATAATCTATTTTTCTAGAGAATTTCTATCTGTCAGTCACTCTGATAGACACATAGCTCCTACTGTATTATTTTTTGCTTCAGCTAACATATGTTAAAACAAAATCATTTTTAAAGCTGAAGACAACTCAACATTCTGATTAGCTCTAAAAGTTCTTCAGTCAACCAGTGACTGCCAAGTTTCCTCAATGTAAGATATTATCTCGACTCATTTTCTTCAAGTATCGAACAAGTGTGTGATCTGCCCCAGAAATAAGAGTTACATCCAAACATTGTCTTAGTAGAGAAGCTAGAGCTGCTAAATTTGTAACTCATGTATTTTCAGTTTTAAGTCTCACAGAAAGATACTTCAGCTCCAAGACATGAGATGATTATGAGGGGGGAAAAAAAAGCTTAGGAAGTCTTCACTTCTCATCATTTTTAGTCAATGATCCATTTGTATGTTGGCCAAAAAGTATTGTTACAATGGCTTACTTATATGAAGGCAGAGCTACAATTTTCACTGATATTTCCTTCTGGGGACTAGAGAATTCAGTGCTTGGGCCAAAAGTATAGATTGGGTTTAGACAGTTGGGGGTATTTTTCAGCAATTTTTTTCACAGGAACGTTTCTTTGAGAAATTGTTTTAGTTTATGCTGAAATAATTTACCGCGCACACTAGCCGAGTTTTATACAAGTTAGTCATCCAAAAGGACCTGGACCTCTGGAAATGTGGCCATATTCACTAAGTTGCTGTCCTGAAGGAAGAAATCTGATTAAAATGTTTTAAACAAGTCAGTGGAATCAAATAAGAGAGCTAGCTTACTTGTTTGTCTGCCTGTCTTCCTTCCGTTCTTCTTCCCTTCTCTCTCCCTCTCCCTGTCTCCCTCTCTCTCTCTCTCCAGATATCTTTAGCCTGAAGCCTATTTGTTACATGTTTTTACAGCTCATCAGCAAAACCACACTTCTGTCAGCCAGAATAGTTAGAGCATACCAATTATTTAAATTGTCAGAACCCTCAGGTAAAAATGCTCCAGGTGCCAAAAAGCAACAATCCTCTTCAACATGCAGGGAAGTTGCTTTTCCCTAGGGTTTAGAATTGGGCTTTCCTCTGACTCAGAGGGACCAATACTTGTGGCCTTTAGGCTGGAGCTTCTTTCCAGCAGTCTGGAAACATGTTCTGAAGGACAGCATTGCCATGGACTCACAAGTCACCGAGATGAGCCAGTGCTCCAGGGACATTAAGTGAAAAAGGCCGGCACCAGACCCCTGGTGCTCAAAACTAAAACTAGCTGCTCAGCAGACTCACCTGGGGAGTTTTAAAAAACTCTTTGAATGCTTGGGTGTGATACCATTGGCCTGGGATATGGCCTGGGCCTTGGTATTTTTAAAAGCAACAAAGCTTGAGGATCATTATTTTAAAGTATACAAAATTCACATTTATGCCTTCGATAAATTAGGGTAAAAGAAATTCCCCCTCCTCTGAGCTGAAAAGTTAATCAAAGAGAGAGGAAATCGTTCTTACTATTGCCATTCCTCCTGTTGTCATTTAATATAATCAACTGGCCATTTATAAATCCATTAAGATTTTTAATCACTTTGCTTGGCCCCTCTTCAGAAGCTCTGTGTCAGGAACTTTAATATCCGAGCAACTAAACAGCTGCCAGTACAAACCCCATGTTGTTTCCTTTCTTCTGGGGCCCTGGGTTAGAGGGCGCTAGGAAACTCAGTTGCTAGGCGCAGTGCTAGTGAGCTGTCCCACTCAGAGTGTCCCTTACCCTGGTCCAGCAATTGTGGTCGGGCAGGAAGGTGGGCCCAGGGCCTCTAGAGCTTCCAAGTTTTCAAGAGAAGCCATAAATCGTCTTATTTATGTGAAAGCTCCCAATATCTAAATGTTGGCAAGTAGTTGTGAATAATCAAAACACATCTGCGGCCCAAAAGGGAGCTGCCACTTTGCAACCCCTGGCCTGGAAGGCTCTTCATCTCCCCATCATGTGGCTAACTCCTACTCAACTTCCGGTACTCACTTCTGGAGACAGTTGTGTGGGGAAAGCTGCCCCCAGCCACCTCTCTTCGTCTCCCCTTTCCCCCCAGCCTAGTGCTCCAACCCTGGGCACTCAAGCACGGCTCCAAAGCTTGTCTCCCTGCAGTGCGATTGTGTGTGGGTCTCCCCTAATAAGTGCCCATTGCCTGAGGCAGGGATGGTGCCTTAGGCCTCTTATTCTAGGAAGGTATGTTAATCCCCAACTGGAGACTGACTCAGCAAACAAATGCTATTAGATGCTTACTATGTGTATATAGAAAAATTTAACAAATTATGGCCCCTCAGAAATATGAATTAAGAACATACACCCTAGGGTGCCTGGGTGGCTCAGTCGTTAAGCGTCTGCCTTCGGCTCAGGTCATGATCCAGGGTCCTGGGATCAAGTCCCGCATTGGGCTTCCTGCTCAGTGGGAAGCCTGCTTCTCCCTCTCCCACTACCCCTGCTTGTGTTCCTGCTCTCGCTATGTCTTTCTCTGTCAAATAAATAAATAAAATCTTAAAAAAAAAAAAAAAAAAGAACATACACCCTAGGAAAAGTCTTTCCTCTCCAAATCGATGTTGTTTACTTTTGTGATTTGCATCTCCTCCCAAATCTAGTTCACTGGTGAGCATCCCCAGACCATCTCCACAGGGCACCTTTATCCTTAAAGTGTTGCTTAGTGGTTAAGGGAGTGGCCTTTAAAGACAGTCTGGGTTCGGGGCCGGGCAGACAGCGGGCAGGATGGAGGCCACCTTGGAGCAGCACTTGGAGGACACAAAGAAGAATCCATCCATCGTCAGAGTCCTGTGCACAGATTCACAAGGACTTAATCTGGGCTGCCGTGGGACCGTCAGATGAGCGTGCTGGGGTGATATCTGTTCTGGCCCAGCAAGCGACTCGGCTAACCTCAGACCCCACTGATATTCCTGTGGTGTGTCTAGAATCAGATAATGGGAACATTAGGATCCAGAAACATGACAGCATCACAGCGGCAGTGCCCAAAGCGGCCTCTTGACATCTCATATCAGTTCTCCAGCAGCCTGTCACAGGGGCTCGATCCTACCAATGTTAATTGTACTGCAGAACTATTCCAGTTCCAGTAGTTAGGCCATTTATTTAGTGTGCATTGGGCACTTTTCCATTAATTTTAGACTAAGCTGCTTTTGACACTCGATGGACTGACTTATCAAAATATTAGTAAGAAAAGATCATGTTTTGAAGCAGCAGGTCCAGGTCACTTTGTACATAGAATTTTGTTATGTTCAATAAATCTGGTCAGAGGAAAATAAAATAAAGACAGTCTGGGTTCATATTTGGCCTCTGCCACCTGTGTGACCTTGGGCAAGGTACTTTATTCTCAGTTTTCTTACACTTATGTGTTTTTTTTTTAATTGAGGTATAGTTGATACACAAATGTGACATTAGTTTCAGGTGTACGACTTAGCGAATGGACAACTACCTTATGCTATGCTCACCCCAAGCATCATCAGACACCATACAACATATTTAAACATATTTAAACTGGGGGTAATAATGAAACCTGCCTTAAAGGGTTGTGTGAAAATTAATTATGCCGACAGCTATTTACTGTGCTGGGCCATTACTAGTACCCATCATTGAACAAGGTGCCTTCCAAGAACGCTGCATAGTGAGCATGATTACCCCATCTGATGGATGAGGAGACAATGAGGCTCCAGTATCAACTACACTACCCAAGGTCACTCTGCTGGTACACTGCAAAACCGGGCTGCAAACACAGATCTGCTACCAAGGCCATGGCCTTTCCAATTATACTAGAGAAAAATCAACCTGGTCCTCCCAAATTGTTGTCAGTCTGCCAACACTTAAAACGCACCCCCACACGTGGGGCTAGTCCCTTAGCAAGTACCTAAATACAAGTAAATTCCTTTTATCTTTAGATTAATAATAATAAAAGCTAACAGTGAGCTCTATGTTCTCCACATGGTGCTAAGCACGTGTCTTTCATTGTTGTCTTTAACCTCCCCCAGGGACTTATTATTTTCAGATGAGGAAACTGAAATCCAGAAGGTTAAGTCACTTGCCCAAGGACACAAAGTAGTGTTTAAGCCTAGACACTGACTCCAAAGCCATTAAGAATTCTCAATCTCTCTGCCAGGCATTGGGATTTCCCAGACCACTACAATTTCATTTAAAAAATAATCATAAAATTACGAGCCAACTTACCAACTCTTTATTTCATTGCCATTTGCTCATAAAAGAAAGAACACGCTAACGCAAAAACTGTTGAGAGTTCATCATCTCAGAGTAAAATAATTAAATACATTTAACTGTATAAAAAGTTCCAGACATTGCTTTTGTTTGTTTGTATGTTAACTGCCTCCTTGCCAACGTTTTCTCTCCGTCCTTCGCAACCTCTTCACCTCCCTTCCACTTTATCATTTCTGCTCTTCGGCTATTCCTTCCTTCGGAGACAGGATAACTGGCCCACAAGTAGCCCCGGCGTCATTTAAACTGGAAGGGGGAAGCCCGGATGCCAGTATGAGCGAGGGGCTTGGTCCAACCTCGGCAATGGGGAAGGAGCCGGGGATGGGGGAGGCTATCCATGCTGATCAAGAGGCTCTGAAGGGAGACCGTGGTGCGCGACGGAATGCGGCGGAGAGTCCAGCAACATGGAGGATGAAAAGGGCAGGGAAAGGGGCAAAGGGCTTCTCCACCTCCACCTTCTTGACACCCAGACAGAGGGAGGGAATGGGCCAGTGGTAAGAAGGAGGCAGGGTGACAAAGCGAAGAATGTTTGCATTGTGCTGACAACCACCCACGGGAGCCTCCTCACAAATGAGTCCCTCCCACGGATTTCTTTTGAGTTAACATGGAATTCAGTTCCCTAAACTCAATCTGAAAAATGGAATCACATTCAGTTTCACTCATTTATTCAATGTTTATTAGGACCCTACCATGGCTGGGCCTTGTAATGTGCACTGGGGAAAGGTTACCTTAATAAGATTGGTTTTAGCCAGCTTTCAAGAGTTCATAGATGGGTAGGAGAGACAAAATATGTTTGCTTTATTTTTTGTTTCTTTTTTGCACATGCATATTAAGGTACTTGTACTCAGTTGGAGAAATTCCTATATTTTCTATCTATGGTAATATTAATAAACCTATTAATGAAAAATCTTATCCTCGATGGGGACATACCTGACAAATCCAATTATGTATAAGCAGAAAGTTGTACACAATTGCTTAAAGAATAAATAACCCACATAACCCTGGTTAGAATATACAATTTGCCAGAATCCCTACATAGGTAGTTATACTTCATGTGACTAGTACCCAGAAGGAAATTTAATCTGCAATGCATATTTTAGTGAGTTCTTCCCCAGGCACATTAGCAAGACAAGTTTTTGTTCTTGTTGATGGGGGGGGCGGTGCAAAGTAGGTTGGGGGAAAGGGGCCAAATGTAGGGGACCGAATTCCCCAAAACGAAGAAAGAAGTCAAAGCCTGCCTCCTGCAACCCCCTGTATCAAGAAACACGCATTTCTTTTATGCCCAGTCTGTGTTGCCCCTTTTTGGCTTTTGGTCAATGCGAGTAGCACGTGACCTGCTGAAATTAATTCTACGAAACAATGGAATTGAGTTTCCAAGATCTCATCCTATTACTTTTGATAATAAATTATTTTTTTCTCTCTCACAGTGAGTTCCTGACACTTTCAACTTTGGTGTTGCTAGTGAAAAGGAATGAATTAAAAATGCAACCAAGTGCAAACCTTTGGTGGGTTTAAGGGCATTTTACTTCTTTTTATTGAATGTTTCCCTTTCCCTATTAACTAACTTAAAATGATAAAATGTGCACATGGGGACAGGGGTAGGATTTAACCTCTAAATTCAGGGACTGGCTTACTAATTCAGTCCTATTTGTTATTAGATTCCAAAAGGCATTTACCTACAAAAAGCTGGTAAGAGTCTTTAAAAGCCATTCCTGAAAAATCTCATACAATGAAGAAGCAATATTCATTGCATTCCCATAATTCTGCTTGAAGAAATAAAACAAACGTATATAAATGCACACACAGGTCAAAAGATGAGAAGGAAATATACCAACAGGTTAGCAGTGGTTATCTTTGGACATTGAGATTCGGAATGGTTTTTATTTTCTACTTTTTTTGTCTTGGTCTACTTACAATTTTTCTACTTTTAACAACTATTTGCCTTTTATTGAGAAAAATGCATTGGTGATGGACATTGGGGAGGGTAGGTGTTGTGGTGAGCACTGTGAATTGTGCTGAGGAATCACAGACCTGTACCCCTGAAACAAATAAAACATTATATGTTAATAATAATAATAAAATTAATTAATTAATTTAAAAAATACATTTAAGGCTATGTTTCCTCCCCTGGGGGACTCCAGATCCTGCCCCCCACCCTGTATAGCTGGGTAAGAACCAACCCCCCCTCATCCCTGCAAAAGATTGAAGATGTATTCTCTGAGAGTAAAACAGAGGGTCTCTGGAGTGGAGAGAGACGGAGCACAGCTGAAGACAGAAGTACTGTACAGAGTCAAAGGGTGTCTGATTGCAGATGCTGAGAGCTCCCCATGCACACCACACCAGCGTGCACACGGCCAGTGCCCTCTCCGCACTCAGCTGCCAGGCCTTCACCCTCCAACCAAAAAATGGAAGCATTTCTCTGACAACCGAAAAGGAAAAAAATCTAAAGATACAAACCTACTCTAGAGCTTCACCCTCCAACCAAAAAATGGAAGCATTTCTCTGACAACCGAAAAGGAAAAAAATCTAAAGATACAAACCTACTCTAGAGTTTCCCCAACTAAAAGGTCTAGCCACATGGCCCCCCAATGAACCCCAACTGATAAGCTCCCAACCACTAAGATCAGAGCAGACAGGTAAGATTGACAGATTGCTAAGAAAGGCCTCAAACATTAAAACAGTGACTAAAACAAATGGACAGAAAATAGCAATTTGAATGAAACAAAGATTATACAATAAGAAAAAAATACTATCAGATAAAATATCGCAATTATGAAACAAGGATGGAATATTATGTTTTAAAGAACATTCAAAAAACAAAAAAGAATGATTAGAAATAAAAAATATGAAAAACACAACAAAAGGGTTGAAAGATAAAACTATGCCAGACAAATTTTTTTAGTAAAGATTTTTATTTATTTATTTGAGATAGAGAGCACAAGTGGGAGGAAGAGCAGAGGGAGAAGCAGACTCCCCGCTGAGTGGGAAGCCCAACTCGGGGCTCCATCCCAGGACCCTGAGATCAGGGCCTGAGCCAGAGGCAGACGCTTAACCAACTGAGCCACCCAGGTGCCCCATAAACTATGCCAGAAAATTAAGCAAAAAGACCTAAAGATAAGAAAAATTAGATAGAACATAGGAAAGAAAAGATAAAAGATATTCTTACGGGTGTAATATCCAAAGAACAGGAGTTCCAAAAAGAACAGATAAACAGGGGGCACCTGGGTGGTCCTCAGTTCACTGGGGAGTGAAGGGAATTTGCAGGGTGATGGTAAAAGGAATCTCTGAGAGCAGCTAGCCCAAACTGCTGCAAACCATAATGCCCCTGGAGAGAATCTGCAAGGGATAAAACTGGTAAGGTATGTGATCTATCTGCACATCTCCAGTGAAGCCAAATCCCAAAAAGTATAGATTGAAATGATTAAAAGAAAATAAAACAAAACACACAGAACACAAGGCAAATGGGAAAAGTAAGCAATGTCATGGTTTACAAAATGACTCAGCTGTGAATGGTCATTGTTGTGTAAACCCTAGTGCAAACCCTACAAAAATTCTGACATAATTAAATTGGGAGGGCAGAGGGGATGAGGAAAGTTGTGTGTGTAGTAGAGCGTCCTGGGGGGCAGGGAGGAAGAGAGCCAACCCTCATCTTCTACAGTGAAAAGTTATTACTTAGCACCTACAACTGAAAAAATCAAGAAGTCGGCAATTTAAGCATATGAGATAGAGACATGGAGGTCGATATAAAAAGCAGCGGCTGACACATGAAAGTGATCGCCTTTGGGGTGGGGAAAGTGGTGGACAGAGAGGTAGAGACCTATTGCATTTCTTTGTAAACCTTGTGGAACCATTTTATTCTTTAAACCATGGGCATATATAATTTTGATAGAAGACTAGAAAAAAATGAAAAATTAAAAAGCAAAGGCTGGAACTGACTTTTAGAGCTATACATATTTTTGGGTTGGAATCCCACCGTAGCACTTACCTAAGTCTGCCGGCGCTTAACTTCCTATCGTCTCCGAGCCTATTGGTTTCCACCTGTAAAATCAGAACAATGGCGGTTGTGAAAATTAAATGAGGTTTAATGTGTGAGGTCCTTTGTCCATATTGGACAGTTCATGTCAGCTCGTGGGTCAAATGGCCAAGGTTCTCACGCTCTCACATGACCATTGTAAGAGACTAACAGCCCGAGTTTTTCTGCCCTTAGAGCAGAGTTCTACTTAGGCCGATGTCCAATTGTTGGAGGAAGGAGATTTCAAATCAATGTTTCTCAGTCTTAAACAAGGTATAGATCCCTTTCAAAGGAGAAACAAAATAAAACACCAAACTCTTAGGGACCCAGTGTTGACTTAGGCTCTTTTAATTATAATATCATTTAAATAAGATAATACTATTTATTTAGGCATTAACTCCTTTAATACGTGGAACTTAAGCAACAATACAGTAAAAATAAATTTAGATGAAAACCAAATCCCAAACTGGTGGAATTCAAGTGAACGCTAATTTTTTAAAGTTTGTTTATCTATTCATTTCTTTATTTAAGTAATCTCTACACCCTACATGGGGCTGGAACTCATGACCCAGAGATCAAGAATCGCATGCTCTTCCAACCAAGTCAGCAAGGCGCCCCCAAGTGAACACTAATTTAATGTGACAGTTGGTGACATTTTGCTGAAACCCAATCATGGGTCTTCCAGAGCACACACAATAGCAGGTTCTCATTGGTCCCTATGCCCAGGCCACTCTGGGTGCTAGATGATGATCCAATTTCTCATGGCTTTTCCGTGAACCCTCCCTCCACCGCTGGCTATGGGACTCTTACATCTTTGCATGGTGCTAGCATGTCTCTTATGCATCAGGTCTAATAATGTTTTTTTCTTGTTAGCCGGGTACAACGAAAGTAACACAATTTGGCACCAACTTAATCGTAACAGAAACTCGGGCTCAAACATTGAGAAAAACCCTAAATTAAAAATCATCATGGAAAACTATAAAGTCCCTGAATGGAACTCCCTGGTGGTTAATTAAGGCCTCTTGGGTAGCCTTAACCCAAAGTCAGGAGTCAGGCTTTTCCCGGCAGCAGGACCACCCTCCTTTTCCCCATGTCCCCCCAACCCCTCCGCAGGGTCCAGTCAAAACTGCTGCTTTATTATGCCTTTACCATACCCATGGGACATCTAATAAGCACTAATGAAGATTTCCTTCTTTCTACACCCAGTTGTTCCTCAGTCCATTGTACTGCTTGTGATGGGTCCTTGGTTTGCTTTATTTTTTTTTAAATTTGCTTTCTTTTTCAAAATACATAGTATGACATTTATCTCACACACAGGACAAAAACCAAAGACATGGTATCTGACTGCTCAAAAGACCCAACTTCACCTTAGGATGGAAAATATTTGCTGACTTCTTTGACGCTAAAAAATATCCGTGTAATTTTTTCAAGATTTTATTTATTTGAGAGAGAGAGAGTGCAAGCAGGGGGAGTAGCAAAGGGAAAGGGAGAAGCAGACTCCCCATTGAGCAGGGATCCCAATGCAGAACTTGATCCCAGGACCCTGGGATCATGACCTGAGCCAAAGGCAGACACTTAATCAACTGAGCCACCCAGGCACCCCAAAAATCTGTGTATTTTAATGGAATTTAGTATATATGTTTGTGATGTATTAAAAACAAACACAGCAAACTGTCCCTTTGTGGAATGACTTAATTTCCAAGGTTTTTGAGCCTTCTGTAGGAAGAGGTGGTACCATCAAAAGAAAAAAATATATAATATGTCCAAACTTCCCCACCCCAGCCTCTGCTCTTACCCCACAAGCCAGGCTCTTAGGCAGAAGGATAATCTCAGACATGGCAGGCTGTGTCCTCTGGCCATGGACATTCAGCCATATACGTTCGGTGCCAAAGGCCAGGGGGTGAAATGTCCTTCATAGCTCAAGACTTCTCTTTTTTGCAATCACAGCTGTCCATAGCAGTTATGACAATTTGGGTAATTGTGGCCATTTCAGGGGCTCCAGGTTGCTGCACAGGATGGAAGGAAGATTAAAAGGAGTTGCCTCCGTTCATATCACAAAGCCCCGCTATCCACTCATTTATTCCATAAATACTTATTAAACAGCTACTGTGTGAAGTTCCATGCTTCTCTTAGGCAGTGTGAGGGATATAAAGATGAAGAAGACCCATGCCCTGACTTAGAGAAACACACATTCTAGAGGAGGGGCTACACATAAAAGCAAGTAACTGCAAAGCAGTGTGAGAAGCGCTGATTGATAGGTAATGTGCTATGGGAGCATAGAGGAAGGAGCAACTCAGCTTACCTGGAGTGACTTTGAGTTGGTCTTTTGGCTGAATAGAGTCCTCAGCTTGACAAGAAGGGGGGCGGGGGAAGGAGTCCAGGCAGAGGATATAGCACAGAGGCATAACAAAGGTTGGATCATGCAGGGAAGAGTAAGTAGGTCTGGGGTTACGTAATGTATAGTAGGTAAAAATAACCAGAAAAGACATCCTAGGGAAGATGATTAAGTCTGGATTTTTTCTATTGGTTTCAATTTGGGGTGTGTGTGTGTGTGTGTGTGTGTGTGTAGATACATATATATGTGCATATATATGATAATATTTATGTAAATAAAACATTGTTCTAGATTTTGAGAATATAGAGAGTTTTTTTGCCATGCTTCTTAAAAGGAAAATAGACAAAGCAAATAATAACTCATAGAAAGCAATTCTACAGGGAACTATAATAGTTTTTACTAAGTATTGGTTATGGTTTTTTAAGAACCAAAATCTAGAATAGCTAGAAGAATAGATAGGCTGCATGTCCTTCAAACAATTCTTCATAGATATCATTTCTATGGAGCAGGACTTTGACAAGAATTGGACAAAAAGTAGTTGGTTGATTTTGTATTCTTTGCAAATCCTTAAGTATAAAGTTGATTTGGGTGGTAATTGGTAGGCATTAAAGAGTTGTAATCAAGGGCTCAGTCAGTTAAGCATCTGCCTTTGGCTCACGTCATGATCCCAGAGTCCTGGGATCCAGCCCTCAAAGGGGCTCCATGCTCAGCAGAGAGCCTGCTTCTCCCTCTCCCTCTGTCCCTCCCCCCACTCGTTCTTTCTCTCCCTCACTCTGTCTCTCTCTCACTCTCCCTCAAACAAATAAATAAAATCTTAAAAAAAATTGTTGTAATCAGTGTGCTGATATAATTAATATGTACGAATATTAGGGGGTTGTGGAAGGAGGAGCAGAAAGATCTATGAGGAGTTTATTACAATGTCTAAAGTAAAAAAAAAAGAGGGGGGACGGATTGAATTATGTAGTGATGGGAGACATGCAGGAATCTTCAGGTAGTAAAGTGATAAAATTTGCTAAATCTTTGTGACCAATTAGTGCTGGGTAGTGAGAAGTAAGAAGAAGCTAAGAAGCCTCCCAGATTTCTGGCTTAAGTATCTGGGTAAGCTTTCTTTCTTTTTTTTTTTTTTAAGTTTATTTATTTATTTATTTTTTTGGTTTTGGTAACCTCTACACCCAGCATGAGGCTTGAACTCACAACCCGGAGATCAAGAGTTGCACGCTCCACCGACTGAGCTAGCCAGGAACCTCCAGGTATCTGGGTGAGCTTTATTCCTTTTACTGGAATAGTAAAGAACAGACTGGGAGTGGTATGATGATGAGTTCTGGTACAACTTGATGTTGGGACATGATGAAAGAGCAGATGTAATTCATCTTTTTAATATACTAAGAAGAATAATGTTGAGACAGTGATGGGGCCAAACACCGCTATAGCCACATTAGGAGGCAATTTGGCAGTATCTAATATAATATTAAAATGCACACATTCTGTGACCCATCAGTTCCATTTTTCAGTATCAACCTCAGAAAAATACACATGCACTAGGAAGAAGGTTATAAGGATGTACACTGCAGCATTATTTGTAATACAAAAAAATCCAAACTGCTGAAATGCCCTTTGATAGGGAAATAGTTAAGCAAACCATGAGAGGGTTTCCAGACCTACTGAAAATTAAAATCAACTGTGATATTGGAAAATAATTTCTTCAACCCCCTTCCCAGTCCTACAGAAACAGATTCTCTTAGGGAAGGCCGTGGATAGGTCTGGGTGATTTTTATCATCAGGAATGTTTCTGAAAAACTTATGAAAAATGTTTCCAAAACTATCTCTAGAAACAAAGAAATGCTAGGTGCAATTAAAAAGAATGAGTGTAGATCTCTGTGAAGCAACTCAGAATGAGCTCCAAGATATACTGAGTAATAAATGCAGACTGCAGAATGAACACACAGTATGATCCATAATGTAACCACAGACCCACACACAGAACAATATATTTCTAGAAGTAAATATGGGTTTGGGAGTGGTGATTTCAATGGGAACTTCTGTTATGAATAAAATGGTTCAATTTTGTTAAGATCAAAATGTATTTGTGTATTAATTCTGTAATCAGAAGCAGATATTAATTTACTGCTGGTGTGGTTGAGGTGATGATGAAGGTAGCTGATACAAAATAGGATTTGTGCTAGACCACATGCACCTTGAAGTGTATCCTGGATAAATTTTATCTATGTAATACTTGTTCATCAAATATTTGAAATTGTTCTCTACACATAATGAAGCAGATTCATTGCTTTGGGGGAAGGGCAAGAAAGGTGGCAAGGATGAAGAAGAAGGGCCCAGAAATCCCCTGATATTTCCATGTCTGCCCACATTCCAAGACCCAGTTCAAATACTGTCTCTATGGTCCAGTTCCCACAACCTGATCTCATCTCTTTGTCTTCTAAACCCCATCCCAGCTCCTTCATCTACTTACATATGTGTGTATAGGTCTCATCCTCTCCCCGTATTATCCCCCTCCATTCCACTTTGCATTTTCCCAAAGCCCAGCAGTGCCCTGCATACACAGCTCTCAATCTGAAATGATTATTGAATGAAATGCTTCCAGCTATGCCTCCGAGGTCTGAGAATGGTCTTCTACTCTCCACTGCAATTACTGCTCAGTGGAAGTCACTTAGTCCTGTCTACCCATACATCCTCACCCCATCTCCCCCTCCTCCGACTCACTGCTGTCTAAAATTCTTGCAGTAGAAAACATATGTTTTTATTACATAATTAAAGCTGAGGCTCAGAATTCAAACCCCTGGGGAGAGCCATAAAAAGGAAATGGTTGCATCCCATTCTTCCCAGAGCACAAGATGGACAGGAGTGGAGGAGAGGGGTAGATTGTGCCTACATACTTGGGGTAACGTGAAGAGCGGAGGTGGAGAAGAGCAGCTCTGTTGGCTCCTTGCATAGGAAAAATGGGCCTAGAAGAAGGGCGTTTTCTTGATAATCTGCCCCCTCAGTCACCACAACCACTTCCACCTTTTGTCTATCCTCTGTGGCTATCCTAATAAAAACAATCTTGACATGAGACCGCTTATCTCAAGGTCTTCCTCTTGAAGTCAGTCCACCCACAGAGGTGGGGAACAGCATTTCACAGTGGCACCCTTCAATCATGTCATGAGTCAGTCATGTCCTCATTATTGCTTAAGGTAAGAGGACACTTTCCAAGAAGCCATGCCATGTCTCCGTGTTGTTCCAGACTAGCAGCCACAAAGGAACAGACAAACCTTTACGCTTCATGTAAATCGTATGCCTTGGAACTTCGTGTCTTTCGGCATTGGCGCCATGGTCTCTCTGCCCTTGTCCTCCCCCACAAACACATTGATTTCTATTACTTACTTAAATTATGTCTCAGTCAGGGTCCTGGCACAGAACATTTGGTATCTCAAACTGGGTAATTTAGGGAGGGGTAATAGAAGGAGTATTTGTAGAGAGCTTTGTGGGAGAGCCAACTGACAGGTGCTATGACTTCCATCAAGGGAATAAATACCCTAATCTCAGTCTTCTTCCTTCTGATTTCTTCCCTGTGTCCCACTGGCCAGATCCTACTGGAAGCCAAGGTCAAGAGAGCCTGTGGATGAGGTCCACAACATGTGAGCCCCCTAGGCCATGAGCAGATGGACATAGGTGAAGGATGAATCTGGAGGGGCAAGTGGAGGATGTCTAGCACAACTGCATTGTCTGTCTCTTGCTCAAGAAACCAAGCCCAGCGGCAATGCATATCCAAAGGCATCTCCAGTCTGGAGCCACAGTGCCCTTCCACCTCGTCTCCCACCGTTCTTAACCATGGGACCGTGCTCCACTCAAGACACAGGACAGCATCCCTGCCCAAGCACCATCCTTTGTACCCTTATGCCCACTTAGTGCTTCCTCTTCTTCCTGGACCACCCTCTGCCCGTCTCCTCTTGGAGAATTTCTATCCGTCTTTCCAGGTGAGGCTCAAATACCTCTTTTGAAACCTCCCCTGATCTTATCCTCTTCACACAGCCTGCATTACCTCTGCCTTCATAATACCGAAGCACTGCGAGTACATACTTTTATTCAGGGCTTGATTCGTGCACCTTTTTCCTGCCACTATGTGAGCATTCCTCGCAGTTGAAGATTCCATCTCATCATTACTAATAACAACCACTATTATAATTTTCCGAGTACCTATCATGTGGCAGACCCAGGCACTTTAGCTCATTTTCTCAATTCATTCTTTTGTCTAGGAAGCAAACACTTTGTTTTTATCCAGTGTACCAGCGTAAAAACTGATTTTCAGGGAGATTGGTCAGCTTACATAATGTCACTCAGCTAGTACCCCAGTGGAGCAGTGGTCCCTGAAGCTGCTAAACTGGGATTCAAACTCATTTCCTTCCAACGCCAAACCTGAAAGTTGAAACTGAAAGTAACCACAGTGAATTTAAGAAACAAAACAAATGATCGTGGGAGGAAACAAAAGAGAGAGGCAAGCCAAGAAAGAGACTCTTTTTTTTTTTTTT